>NC_141876.1:131834166-132137196 GCF_056163025.1 Triticum urartu
CAAGAAGAAAGGTTTCAGAAAGTCTTCTCGATCAAGCTCAAGGAATGATGAAGCTTCTGCTCATGACTACAAGAAGAAAACATGTCACAAGTGCAAGAAACCTGGGCACTTCATCTCTGAGTGTCCGCAGTGGGACAATGAGAACAAAAAGAAGAAGAAGAGCAAGGAATATGACTCTGACGACAAGAAGAAGAAGAAATACTCAAAGTCTTCTTCCAAGTCTTCCTCAAAGTCTTCATCACACAAGAAGAGCTCATCTGGCAAGGCACGTGCGTTTGTTGGCAAGGAAATGGATTCAGAGGAGGAGTCCACTTCTGAGGATGCGGAGGTGGAGTCTGAGGAGGAGTCTGATTCTGGCGTTGCAAGTCTGGCTACAGCATACGTTGCCAAGTCCATCTTCAACACTGAAGACAATGACTTCATCACCGACACCGATGCAAATGACAAGGACTACTCCGCTCCTACCTACTGCTTCATGGCACGCGGTGCCAAGGTAAACACACGCACTACTCACTATCAAACATCTAGTGAAGATGACTCTGATTGTGGTTCAAGACCCAGCTACAAAACACTTGCTAAAATTGCAACTGAACAACAGAAAGCTATGGAACATATTCAAAAACTGTTAGACAAAAGCGATGATCTGTTAGGCACTGAAATGACTAGATCTGAGTCCTTAATTGAAGACATAAAAAATCTTCACGTTAAGTATGAGGAATTTGAAAGTCGTCATGAAACGCTCTCAACAACTCATGAAAAGCTTTCCTACGATTATCTTCAAAGGAAGCAAGATCTTGAGAAATTGAGAGCGGCTCATGAAGATCTTCAAAAGGAAAATGAGTCACTTCGCGCCGAACAGATCAGTTCCGCTCAGGAAGGATTTGAACCACCATGTCTTAAATGCATTGAGCGTGATAATGCTACTTCTGTTGCTGAATGTTCTACTGCTGCTACTGTTGCAATATCTTCAACTTGATGTGGGAACTAACCCCTCTGCTGAGGATACCACTGCTATTGCTGATGAGAATGCTAGGTTGAAGACATTGCTTGAAACAGGGATGTACAAAAGTCTTAAAGGGCATCCGACACTATGTGATGTCCTCAAAAGGCAGATCCTGAACCGAAACCCGAGGAAAGAGGGTGTTGGGTTCGTAAGGAAAATGAATGCTGATGGCTCTTACTGGAAACCTGAGCAGTACCCCAAAACCACATGGGTTGCTGCAAAGGAATCTTCAGCAGATCCATCCACTCTATTGGCTTCACTTGTGCTAACCCCATTGTCATTGATGAATCCGTTGATGCAAACTATAAACTGTTTAAGAATCAGAATGGTGAAGTGTTTGCCAGGTACATTGGTACTAACTACAGGAATGGACCGCCTATGAAGAAGATCTAGGTACCGAAAAAGTGTCTGGAGAATCTTCCTATGAATGTCATCATGACACCACAGGTGAAGAAGACAAACCCCAGACCACAGGCTTCATACGGTCCAAAGGCTTCATACAGACAGAGGACTCACCTGAGTCGCACTAACGCAAATGTTTTGCAGGGAAACCATACTCAGGCCTATGAATATGAGCGCGGTTCATCAAACCATCATGTTCATAAGACCAAGAACTATTCTGCTTATTCTTATGAGTACTATTGTCCACCTGCAAGACTGTTTGCTAGGGCTCCAAAGCCAAAGTTCTCAGATGCTGCACCAATCAGAAGTACAGTGAAGAGTTTGGATATATGATGCAAGAGCAATATCAGATGTCCATGATGGGAGAGCTGAAGTTCTTCCTTAGTCTTCAAATACGACAGCAACGCAACGGCATCTTCATATCTCAAGAGAAGTATCTCAAAGATTGCCTGAAGAAGTTCGGTATGCAAGACTGCAAAGGCTTCACGACGCCAATGCTAGCCAAACATCATGTGGGTCCCGACGACAATGGTAAAGAGTTCGATCAAAAGGTATACCGCTCCATGATTGGTTCTTTACTTTATCTATGTGCATCTAGGCCAGATATTATGCTTAGTGTTTGCATGTGTGCTCGATTCCAAGCGGCACCAAAGGAGTCGCATCACTTAGCTGTAAAGCGAATTCTTCGATATTTGGCTCACACCCCAACTCTAGGATTATGGTATCCAAAGGGCTCAGAGTTTGATTTGGTTGGATTCTCGGATGCTGATTATGCTGGTGACAAGGTGGATCGCAAGTCTACATCAGGCACATGTCATTTTCTGGGACGATCACTTGTATGTTGGTCTTCAAAGAAGCAGAACTGTGTATCTCTCTCCACTGCTGAATCTGAATACATCACTGCTGGATCTTGCTGCGCTCAGCTTCTGTGGATGAAGTAAACACTCAAGGACTATGACATTCATCTGAAGCAAGTGCCACTCTACTGCGACAACGAAAGCTCCATCAAGATTGCCAACAACCCAGTTCAGTACTCAAAGACAAAGCACATTGAAATTCGTCATCACTTTCTCAGAGATCATGTTGTGAAGGAAGATATTGATATCATACACGTCAACACTGAAGAACAATTGACAGATATCTTCACCAAGCCCTTGGATGAGAAGAGATTTTGCAAGTTACGGTGTGAGCTAAATATCTTGGAATCCTCAAATGTCCTGTGATCAGGCACACATCCTAACACATGCATATTGATGACTTAGATGTGCAACACACGAAGTAAAGTATATCTTCAATCAATGAAGACATACATTCTAAGTGTGAATACATTAATGTGGAATTTGACTTCGGAGCGCCACGATAATTGTGCGCCGTGTCTGAGTCTAATACTTCCTATACGGTGGGTAATGCCACCACCAAAGGTTCTGATTGAAGTGTTTCACTCATGGCGTTACATTTGCTATGTCTTCACATTTGGTTTGGCTTCAATCTCAACATGTCTTCATGATTATCTTCACTATATTGATTATATATATACTAGTGTTCTGTCCTCTACAACATTCACTTATAGCTATGTCTTCTTGTTGAATCTTTTGAACTAAGTGACTGTGATCGAACCCTAACCTCTCTATGCTTTCTATCTCAAACTCTATCTCTCCAAATCATATGCATCTATTGAAACTGTCGAATGTCTTCTCTGCGTCCTTGTCAGCAGAAGATACAGAGACAAACATTAAGTCTGTTTTCAATGCTCATTCCTTCACCTGAAACCCGGAGAAGTGGGAACGACCACCCGACAATCCAGGCGTGCGTGGGACATGGAACAACCCCCGATATGCTGCATGATGGCCACGTGTTCCTCAGATGTGAATCGCTAGGGGCACCTGTGTAATAACACTGAGCCACCCCTGTCCCTATAAATACACGCCTCACCACAGTCATTATCTCTTCTTCCACTCTCGCACGAACCCTAGCGCCACCGCTAGCTCTCGACGACGCCGACGATGAAGTGCTTCGCTGCCGCAACCTCTCCGACGCCGTCTTCACGCCGACCGTGGACATCGCCTTCTCCGCCGTCGCCGTAGGTGTCCTCCGTCGCCAAGTTAGGGCACGGATGATCGAACTGCTCGGCCTCCTCTTCCACTCCGTCTAGCAGTTCTTCGTGTGGTAAATAAAACTTCCTTTTTACGGCCCCTTTGATCCTATAGCTTCGTCACTTCCTACCACAACCAGTTTCTGTTCACACAAGTTGGATCTCTTTCATACTGCATCTCATAATATGCCTAGTATATTCACTTGTACTTCACAAAGTAGTTAGATTCCTCACTTGTACTGATCCATGGATTCGTACAAATCTGGAACCAACTCCTTATCTATGAGTGGATGTCTTCGCACGATGAGGTCAATGTCTTCTAAACTGATTTATCTTCAAAATCTTCTGAGAATGCATATGACCTCTTCCCCTTCCCTCGCACCTTAATGCTGTCACAGGTACATGTCCGTGGGAGAATCCCTTGGTTCTCATAGTCTACATTCATTTGCAGAATTCTTATAGCATCATATAAATTCTCCCGAAGCCAGTTCCTGTTTGTCCAGCAAGTGAAAGCCTTTGAACATATTGAAGCCTTTTAGTTTAAAGTTCATGGCTTCAGAGAAATCTGCAAGGAAGGGAGGCAGACAGTGTCGTGGGGGAACATCAAGAGATTTTCCTGATGACCTCTCAGAGCTTTACAAGACAGATCCTGAAGAGGACTATAATCAGCGCAAGACCCAAATCCAATGGATTCGAAGATATTGGGCAGAACAATGGTTCAAATACCGGTTTGTGACCCAAGAATATGCTGAGAAAAATGCCATCAAGCGACCGTGGGGAGACATCCTATACAAGAATCTTCAACCCAGGTCCAGAGAAGAAGCCATTGAACAAGGCTTCTATCCCTGCATGGTCCGTGGGCCACAGCCTGCAGATGCACACCCATCGTCACTACTATGGTGCCGTGACGACAATCTGTTCAAGCGCAACTTCCAGTTTGCCAAGAACTCAGCGAAGCAGAACAAGAAGTCTTTGGGATTAGACTTCAACCCTGGTCCCTCTACTCCCCGTGCCGATGGAACTCGCGAAGCTGAACCCAATCTTCTTGGGCCCTTCTACAACTTGGAAGGTCTCATCACTCATATCGTGGTTCAAGGGACAACCGTGAATGAGCCTGCAGATGACGCTGAATCAGATGAAGCGCCTGCAGCGTCGAAGCCAAAGAAACTGAAACAGCCAAAAGCTTCAAAGCCTGTCTCTGCATCAAAAATCTCACGGGCGAAGCCACTGGCCACTGCACCTCTTGAAGACAGTGTGCAGTCTGAAGATTTGTCACGTATCTCCAAGCCCCAGAAGGTCAAGATGCCTCTGCCACACACTGGCCAAGAACTGACAGCTGCTGCTATTCTGCGCAACGATGCCATTGATCTGTCCAGTGATGAAGATCTTGCAGATGACCCTCTTGAGCAACTGATCAAGAGCAAAGAAGAAGTAGAAATCTTCAACAATTTGCCTCTCTTTGACGTGGCAATCATCCATGACTTCATTGATGAGTGGTTTGAAACGCCCAACCTCAGCTTTGAAGACCTGCAACTTCCCATTGGTCTTAGTGTCGCCTTCCATGGCGCCATTGCTTCAGAGCTAGATCTAGCTCAGCGCATCGTCGAACTGAAGCAGAAGATTGACTTTGAGAAAGCTCAGTTCAAGAAGCATATGGCCAAGCTCAGCATGCAAGAGGTCAAGAACTTCAAGATCATGCTGCACGAGCTTAAAGAAGCCTTTCTCAAGAAGCATGAAGAAGCTCAAGGTTCTCGTGAGCGCATGAAGACCCTGGCTGACAAGTGTGTGCAAGCCTACAATGAGGTTGAGAAGCGCAAGGCCCTTGGGCGTCCTGGCATCGACCCCAGGATGGCTGCAAAGAAGAAGAAGAAGCCCGTTATGGCCAAACCCGACGCACCAAGGCAGGAAGCAGATCCCATTGTCTTCCCAACTAGCATGACTGGCTCGAAGCCAAAGGCCAGGTCAACCGCTTCAGAACTGAAGAAGACGAGGACTGCTGAGGCTGAAGCCAGAAAAAGGAAACATCCTGAAGCCTCTGCTACTGCTCCCTCCAAGAAGAAGCGGAAGACCAAGAAGGAACGGGCTGCTCCCACAGAGCCCTTAATTGTTGAACCCATCTCCATGGTTCGCCCTGACGCTGAACATCAAGAGCGTCAACTGACTGTCCATGAGCCTGCTTTCACAGAGGCTCATGAGGCTGAAGACTTTCCAGTAGCTGATCCCACCGCTGCTGAAGACATTGGTCACCATGACCATGTTGAAGATGATGCAGTTCTTCCTCAGCTCGAGCACCAACAGGTATCATCGTCTGTGCTAACGCACATCGAACTCATCAGCATTGGTCGTCCTCTGACGCCAATTGCTCAGGATGCATCATGGGCTGATCGCCCACAAACACAGAAGGAAGATGACTTTGAGGCCCAGCCAACTCCAACTCCACAGGCGTCGCCAACGTTACGCAGGCTTCGCAAAGGACCAAGGCCTCCAGTCTCTGCGTCTGAAGCTAATACTGCTGAAGACATTCCGGCTGCATCAGCCGGTGAAGAAGAAACCCCAAAAGCTGCTACTCCCCCGTCCCACCAAGAAGCTGTTCTCGAGGAGAACGTGACTTTGACCAACCCTCCAGCTCGTCAAGTGGAGGTTGAGAATCTTGAGGCTGCCACCGACGCCACTGACGCTGTCATGGCTGAAGCCAATGTGGAGTCTTCACCAACCCTAGCACCAGAAGTCGGCGAAGCCACTGATGCTATTGCTTCTGTTCCTGCGCCTGCTGCTGGTCCTCAGTTTGACTATCATGTTGAGCACAGGCCTCAGGTACAGAAGCCAATCCCCAGATTGCCCAGGTTTCCAGGTCCTGCATCAGCACCTGGATCCTTCAATGTAAATGGCTTCAAAGCAGACAATACTTTCTTCAATAGCTCCAGGAACCCCTACTCAAGGGAAAGAATATCATCTGATCGGTTCTGGAGCTATCCGCAGCGAAGCTATTACTCCTGCATTCTATACAATCAAGGTCGCATCTTCCCACATAAGCGTCTTGACATCGAAGCAATAGCTGGTCTGCCCTGTCTGGAAGAAGCTCTGGATTGCTTCAAAGAGGTTGGATTGCTGCCGTTCGTCACCGACCAAGAGCACTGGAATGAAGAGTTGTTGCTACAATTCTATGCCACACTTCACATCCGTGGGTACAAGAGAGATCCGAAGACTTGGGTCCTGGAGTGGATGACAGGAAATATTCATCACGAAGCCAAAGCCTTTGATATCATTGAGCTCACTGGTCTCCCCACTCCTAGCGATCTCTACGAACCTGGCTGTCAGCTTCACACTGAAGCTATGGAGAGCATATTTCAGAAACCTGAACCAAACATGAGTCAGATGCTCAGTATGATGAAGCCATTGCCACAAGATGCTGCATATCCTAAGGAGTTCCTTGTTGAAGACCTTGAGTATCTGTCAAGGACTATTTATCACATCATAAGGCGAACTCTCTGGCCCATCAAAGGACATTCTCCACATGCCAAGCTGGAAGGTGCAATGAAGACTTTGGTCTTCTATATTCTTCATGGCAAATGCTTCAATGCATAGGACTTCTTCATCCGCCAACTTGCTGCATCAGGCTTTGATCTTTTTGGCTTGAAGTTCTACGCTCCATGGATAATGCGGCTGATTAAACTCCACTCCGCTATCTCATATCAGCCATCTGCTCACAATCATCGGATCTTTCTGCCTGATGTGGATATGTCCGTTGACGCCATTTATCCTGAGCCTGCCAAGGAGCCTCTTAGTCTTCAGAATGTGGAGCATCAAAGCTTTTCTCAGAACATTGAAGGAGTTGAAGCAGTCACTCGTGTTTATCCGTTGGCTGGAACTACACGTGCACCACATCCTGCCCTTACTGAAGCCACCGGTAGCACAATTGCCCAATGACCCAAGAAGCGCACTCGTGTCCTTAATGACCGAGAGCTTCTGGTGGCTCTTCATCAGAAACAGGATAGGCATCATGACTGGCTGAAGCGCCAAATGCAAAGCCTCTTGGTGGATGTCAACCGCATTCGCAATCTTGCCACCAAGAATGCCTTTGTTGCCCATGAAACCTCTCGACGCACATGGAAAGGGATGACGCTTATGTGCTCTGAAGATGATCTTCAAGAAGATGGCTTCTCTGAATGCTTCAAGTTTGACTCCACACCTCCTCGAAGGGCAGTGCTGCGACGAACTCCATCTCTTGAAGACTCTGAGTTCTCTTCCTCTGCTGCAACTGTGAATGCCAGAGTGATCGAGGACGAAGACGATGCTACTTCACCACCACCTCCTTCAGCACGCTTCGACACTGCTCCAAGTTCTTCTGCACCGCCGAACACCACTGACGACCCTGCTGCTTCACCTACTCTTCATGGGAACGAGTAGATGCTCTATATCTTCAAACCTTTTTGGTCCTTACTGACAAAAGGGGGAGAAGCATATGAGTTTGATAGTCTTCAAGCGGGTCCACATGGGCGGTTGCTTTATATTTTGCCTCGTGTTTACAACTCTCGTTTTGATACATTTGGTTCTTTGAGTTGTAACACCTAAACTCGATGGTCGTCTGCTACTTATTTGCTACTTCGTGATGCGACGATAAATTCCGCATGTGCGACGATAAATTCCGCATGTGCGACGATAAATTCCGCACTTAGATCATTTTGCAGACGTCCATTTTCCATTATGCATGTCATTATCTTCACATACCTTCTCATGCATAATGGATTGTCATCATAAGTTGAAGAGGATCTCCACAAGCACAACCTGCCATGTGCATTTGCATTCCAAAAGCAAATTACTTATATGCACATCTTCAGGGGGAGCCCTCACAGCTTATGAAGACAATTCCTTATCCTTTTACAATTTCACATATTATATTCCCCGTTGAAAACTTCAACTAGTTTGTCATCAATCACCAAAAAGGGGGAGATTGTAAGTGCATCTAGTGCCACCCCTAGTTAGTTTTGGAGTATTGACGATAAACCTAGTTGAGGGACTAATGTGTTTGTGAGAATTGCAGGATAACACAGGTAGAAGTCCCTCATTGATTCGGTTTTCCTACCAGAGATGACCCCTAAAAATGTATGAAGACATTGATGTCAAAGGTGGTTTATGAAGATATTCTCATTGAAGACTATGACAAGAGAAGACATCGCATGAAGCCTATGGAGCTCGAAGACTTAGATCTTTCGTAGTTCTGTTTCTTCTTTGTTGAGTCATAGGAACCACCGTACTGTTAAGTGGGGTCCAAGAGAATCAGTCAGAATGACTAAAGTGATGCTTAACCAAAACCTATGTCTTCGAGTGAAGACTATGAGAGCGAATCTTGTCCAGAGTCGGACAAGTCAGCTTTGCTTGTAGCCCAAGTAAAGTTGTCGTGTGTGTTTGAAATCTGACCGTTGGAACACATGTCAATTCCTTAGTGACCCAGGGTCATTTCGGAAAAATCAGGTCGGGTTGCCCAGTGGCTATAAATAGCCCACCCCCTACAACCATAAACGGTTGGCTGCTCAGAGTTAGAGTACGGCTTTTGTCGTTTGAGAGCAACCCACCTCGAAGCCTTTGAGAGAGAATTCCTTACGAGGATAAAGCCCTAACCACCCAGAGCCAAAGAGTGTTAAGGCATCACTTAAGTCTTCTTGTCTCTGTGATCTGAAGACTTATTACACTTGAGGACTGTGAATCATCCAGTCGGTTAGGCGTCGCATTCTGAGCATCCAAGAGACATTGTGGATCGCCGGTGAACGAAGTCTGTGAAGGTTTGGGAGTCTACCTTGAAGACTTACCAGAGTGATTGGGCGAGGTCTGTGTGACCTTAGCTCAAGGGGAATACGGTGAGGACTGGGTGTGTGGGACTATGTGTCCTCAAGTTTAAATACCTAGCCGCCCTAACCAGACGTACAGTTGTCACAGCAACTGGAACTAGTCCAACAAATCATTGTCTTCAATGAGTCACTGGTTTCATCCTTCCCTTCCCTTTACTTACTGTTGGTCCTTGTGAAGTCATTGTATGATTGCACCATCTTTTGTCTTTACTGAGTGACTGCGTGTTCTGTTTGGCTTCATAATATCTTCCTACCTGATCCGCACTACATTGCTGCTATTAGTCATTGTGCTTTCACTTCGTTGAATACTTGACTATGGTTTGCCTAGTGTAGTCTACCTTCCGCTGCATGGTAATAGGTTTATTTCTATCGTTTGTCTTTGAAACTTCCACGTTTTGAAGACTTTCATAAAAATTGCCTATTCACCCCCCCTCTAGTCAATATAACGCACTTTCAGCACCCAAATCCCGTGGTATGATTCGCTCTATCACACATAAGCCTTATATACCCTTCCTCAAAAGAGCCACCATACCTACTGAGGGATTCCTAGACTAAGGGGTCCTCGGGTGTCCAGACAATTTGATATGGGCCGGACTGGTGGGTCGTGAAGATACAAGGCGGAAGACCTTTCCCCGTGTCCGGATGGGACTCTCCTTTGCGTGGATGGCAAGCCTAGCATTCGGATGTATTATTTCCTTTCTCTGTAAACCGACTCTGTACAACCCTAGACCCCTCCGGTGTCTATATAAACCAGAGGGTTTAGTCCATAGAGGCTAAGACAAATCACATAGGCTAGACATCTAGGGTTTAGCCATTACGATCTCGAGGTAGATCGACTCTTGTAACCCCTATACTCGTCAAATACAATCAAGCAGTACGTAGGGTTTTACCTCCATTAAGAGGGCCCGAACTTGGGTAAACATCGTGTCACCCTTGTCTCATATTTCCTTCGACCCTCTGATGCATAGTTCGGGACCCCCAACCCGAGATCGGCCGGTTTTGAAACCGATATTGGTGCTTTCGTTGAGAGTTCCACTGTGTCGTCAACAGAAGGTTCGATGGCTCGTTCGATCATCAACAATGATGCCGTTTTCAGGGAAGCTTTCCTCCCCGGCCAGATTTTTATGTTCGGCAGCTTCGTTCTGCGTGCCAACTCAATTGGCCACCTCGAACAGATTGATAGCTACGCCCGTGGTCATTAGATCAGTTTCGAGAACCTAAATTATGTCGCCGATATCCGAGGAGACTTGATCTTCAAAGGGTTCGTGGCCCCGACCACCGCTCTGGCCTTAGACCCGGAGCAAACTGCCAGGTCTGAAGATGGGAGTTTGGGGCCCACCGGACTCTCCGTTGCAAACTTCACTGTCGAAGATCCGGAGGCGATTGTGTCCACGGCGAAGGCCGGACTATCATACCGGGTTCCTCCTATCACTAAAAGGCCAGACTCGCCCCCGGACTCCATATCTGAACTCTCAAAGTCCGCGCCAAGCAAGCATGGCCAGGAGGCCTTCGCCCCGGCCGGCCTCGCGGACTCTCGTTTCCTCGTCCAATCCCCGCCCTTAAGCGAGGCTCTAGACTTAGTGCGGTCCCTCGCTATTACTGAGGAATCACCTCCGAACTATGCCCAGACCGGATTAGGGGCTGGGAGCAGGGAATTTTATGTCCCACCCACCACCCACTTCATAGCCACTGTCGAGGACTTAACCGACATGTTGGATTACACCTCCGGAGACATCGACAGCGTGGACGATGATTCCAGAGACGAACAAGGCCAAGACCCGCTGTTTACTGGACGCTGGACGGCCACCTCCACATACAGCGTGTATATGGTGGATACACACAAAGAGGATGATGACGAAGGCAGGAATGATCCGGTTGAGGACAAACCTGCTGAGGCTCCACCGAAGCGTCGACGCCAGCGACGCCACTCAAAACCGCGTCGTAGCAAAGACAGTAATACCGACACCAGAGACGATAACACTCTGGAGGGTGCCGAAGACCTCGAAGCCCCCGTCGAGCCCACATCCGAATAGGACGATGTGGAGGAGGGGCGAGTTAACCCCGATGATCCGGTCGGGAATGAGGACTCGGAGGATAGCAATTACCTACCGCTCTCCAAAGATGGTGTCAACCTCAGCAACGAAGATTTCATCGTGCCGGAGGAACCCCTCGAGCAGGAGTGCTTCAAGTGCCAACTAATCGCCACTGCAAGAAGCCTAAAAAAGCAGCAGCAACGGCTCCAAGCCGAACAAGATATGCTCAACGACAGATGGACACCAATCCTAGCCGCCGAAGAATATGGCCTACAACGCCCAAGAAAGAGCTATCCGAAGCGTCGGCTACTGCCACAATTCGACGACGAGGCCTTCGAGCCAATCCCGTCGAAACATGACCGCGCTGATGAATCTGACCGGCCACCGCGTGGGAGAGATAAAGCGGCCACCTACACCGAACACCAACCCACACCACCTCGACGTAAGGGCAGAGAGACAGCGGCTCCATGTTACACCTACGACCTACGACAAGACCTGAGTAATAGAGTAGGCCAAACAAGATCAATCTATGGATCAAGGGGGCGCCCCCCAACGCGAGAAGACGACCGTCAAGCTTGGCCTGACAGGCATAACCTCACCAGGGCCGAAAACCGCATACGAATGTCATCCGAACTCCGTCGCGACGTTGTCCGATACGGAGGCACCGCACACCCCTTATGCTTTACCGACGAGGTAATGCAGCACCAGTTCCCAAAAGCGTTTAAACCCGTAAACATTGAATCATACGACGACACGACAGATCCTGCGGTATTGATTGAAGATTTCCTTCTCCATATCCACATGGCCCGCGGTGATGATCTCCACGCCATCGAATACCTTCCCTTGAAACTGAAAGGACCAGCACGACACTGGCTAAACAGCCTCCCAAAGAACTCTATTGGTAGATGGGAAGACCTGGAGGACGACTTTAGAGACAACTTCCAAGGTACCTATGTCCGGCCTCCGGACGCCGATGACCTTAGTCACATAGTCGAGCAACCCGGAGAGTCAGCCCGAAAACTCTGGACCAGGTTCTTAATTAAAAAGAACCAAATTGTCGATTGTCCGGATGCCGAAGCCCTCGCGGTCTTTAAACACAACGTCCATGACGAGTGGCTTGCCTGACACCTCGGCCAAGAAAAACCAAAGTCCATGGCAGCTCTCACCACACTTATGACCCGCTTTTACATAGGAGAAGATAGATGGTTAGATCGTAGAAGCAACAACACCAGAGACCCTGGCACCTCCGAAGACAGAGATGGCAATGGCACGCCACGGCGCAACAAACACAAGCGTCGAAGCAACAATGAAGATACCGAAGACACGACGATCAACACCGGATTCAGTGGCTCTAAACCCGGTCAGTAGAAGAAGACATTCAAAGGAAACAAAGAAGGTCCATCCAGTTTGGACAGAATACTAAATCGGCCTTGCCAGATCCATGGCACCCCGGACAAGCCTGCCAATCATACCAACAGAAATTGTTGGGTCTTTAAACAGGCCGGTAAGATAAACACCGAATATAAGGGGAAAGGACCGCCCAGCGAGGATGATGATGAGCCTCGCCCAACGAACACAGGGGGGCAAAAGAAATTTCCCCCGAGATAAAAATAGTGAATATGATCTATGTCACTCGTATCCCCAAGCGAGAGCGCAAGCGCGCACTAAGGGACGTTTATGTCATAGAGCCAGTCGCCCCAAAATTCAACCCATGGTCGGCCTGCCCGATCACTTTTGACCACAGATACCATCCAACCAATATCCATCATGGAGGTTCGGCAACATTGGTCCTCGACCCTATCATCGACAGATTCCACCGCACGCGAGTCCTCATGGACGGCGGCAGCAGTCTTAACCTGCTTTATCAAGACACTGTCCGTAAAATGGGTATTGATCCCTCAAGGGTTAAGCCCACCAAAACCACCTTTAAAGGAGTAATACCCGGTGTAGAGGCCTACTGCACAGGGTCAGTAACACTAGAGGTAGTCTTCGGCTCACCGAATAACTTCTGAAGCGAAGATTTAATCTTCGACATCGTCCCCTTCCGTAGTGGTTACCATGCACTGCTCAGATGAACCGCTTTCGCCCGTTTCAATGCAGTCCCGCACTAGGCATATCTGAAGCTCAAGATGCCCAGACCACACGGCGTTATAACAGTCAATGGAAACATGGAGCGCTCCCTCTGTACCAAGGAGCATACCACGGCCCTCGCAGCTGAAGTATAGGGTGGCCTTATCAAGCCGAATACTACATCGGCATTCAAGCCCCCGGACACTGTCAAAAGAGTCCGGTCCACTGTGCAGAATGACAGTCTGGCTCATCCAGAGCTAGATTAGCAATTCGGCCTCCGTCAAAACCCCAACCTGATCGCGGCATACGTACCGCGCGTACATAACTACACACTAAAAACACCATGGGCAAGGACGGAGGCACACTGAAAACAAAGTCCACAATATGGCTCGACCCTATTCGGACCATCATCTTCTTCCTTTTCCTTTTTTAGGTTCTTTACAACCCAAATCACTTTTCGATGGTACCAAGGGCCCTTTTTCAGGCCCCTTATGTATCCTCGATCGATTGATCCTCTCAAAGGATCCTACACCAAGGTGAAAAGCGGCATAGACATGCGGTAGAGTGTCCAAAGGATCTTCAAGACCACCTTTTCCTTTTTTAGGACCTGTATAGAGCTTTCCCTTGTTCTCAAATTCTTGGCATGTAAAATAGCCTTGATAATTATGGCATTCTCTGTAAAAGAACATCTGACGTATCAATCAAAATATAGCGGAAACAATTTTGTCCTACCTTATTCGGTATTGGCCTATTCCATAATTTGTATTCTGTCTTCACGACTGATCGATATATACACATTGGCATTAATTGCGAGGGGCTTTATTTGGCCACAAATATTCAAAAACAAAAAGTCCAAACACTTTCATAGTACACTTCGGCGTCCCGAGTACCGCATTATATGCATTGGCTCCGAATCATGTCTTTGGTTAATAGTTGGGTTGCCCGGCTCCTGTGGTTACCACCTTACGTTCCGCTCGTTCGGCTAAGGTAGTAAAGGGAGAACTACTGTGATTGTGTTTCTGGCTCGTCCGGTCAAATACCTCGGTAGAGAAAGCCGAAAATTGACTGTCATGATATGGCGAGAGCTAGTCAGTAGTTCGGTGACTTACTAAATCTTTCGCGATTTTTTTCGTATTATACGAAGGACTAGCCTCCACCCCAGTCAAGGCGTCTAAAGCACCCAAGTTCGGATAATCGAACAAACACCAGGGGCTAAGCCTATAATCTAATTGTCAAACTCCTATGGCTAGGTGAGAGTGGTAAAGACGCATAGTCTGATTGCCTGGTTCGCTGCACGATCACCTCCTTTACGGACCAAGACGTTGGGATAAGTGTGGACACGTGCTACTCTGAACACCCCCGTAGTATCTACATGGGGGCTGAAGCCAATGACTGGCAAATTTTCAGATACAAAAACGGCTGCACAGGAGGAAAATAATTTGCGATAAACAAGCAAGCATATTATACAAAGAACTTGTTTCATAACACACAGTCTGGGTAGCCCGGGTACATTCATTCAAACATAATATCCTTCGAGCACTGGCCCTCTATCAAACGGGCACCCTCCAGGACATCCTTGAACTATCACGCCGGCTTGCGGTAGTCCTTGCCTTCGGGCGGACCCTCGACGGCCACAACGGCGGCCTTCATCTTTGCCCAGTGCATCTTAACACGGGCAAAGGCCATCCGGGTGCCCTCTATGCACGCCGAGCGCTTCACAGCCTTAAGTCGGGGCAAGGCGTCGCCGAGCCGCTTGACCAGACCAAAGTAGCTGCTAGGAATGGGTCCGGCTGGCCATAGCCAGACTATAAGGTCCTTCATGGCCAAACCGGACATCCTATGCACCTCCGCTAGCTGCATCATCTGGTTGTTTAGCAGCGCTGGCCGCTCTGGCGCCAGGTACTACGACCAGAAGAGCTTCTCCTTTGCGTTCCCTTCTTGGGCCCAGAAATACTGCGCGCCGTCGGTAGCACTCCTCGGGAGATCCGCAAAGGTATCTTGAGCACTCCATAGTCGAAAAGGCTTACCAGCCGCTATCTGTTCGGCTTGCTTGATCTCCTCGCGAGCCGCCCGAGACTCGATCCACGCCTCCTTTGCCCTTGAAGAGCCTTGGCGAGTTCGGCCGCCTGGGTCTTGTTACTCTCCTCCAAGGCCTCACACTTGTTAGCGGCATCTTGGAGCGCCTGCTCCACTTCGGCCACCCGTTCTTCATACTTACCGGTGGGTGACATGCTCGGCCTCTAAATCCGCAGCCGCTTTGTCAGCGGCCGCTTGGCTCACCCGCGCCTGCTTCTTGGCTTGGGCAAGGGCGCTCTTCAGGTCCTCGACCTCGGTCGCCCTATCTGAAAATATGATCAGCAACACAGGAGATTAGACTCCGTATGGACATATTCCTTTAAGAGTGTCAATAACTTTTTTCAACCATACATTGCGATTCCTCAAATTGCTTGTTGGTGCGGACAAGTTCTTCATCGGCCTGCTTCAACTTTTGCTTAAGTACGGACACTTCGGTGGCCTGGGCGGTTGCCGCTAACAGTGAAGTCTGTTTATCAACATAGACGCGTATATTATCTCCTGCGAATAATTATTTGATCCTCTGTTCGGCCCTTCTTTGCAAAAGCCGAACATAGTCTCAGGGGCTATTATCTATACACAGGCATATTTTTTGCATATACAAAGCAGCTAAGAATACTACATCACATTCCTCGTAGCCTGTTAATAGGCTGGTGAAGGCTTCGTTTAGTCCGCTTTTGGCGGACTGAACCTTCTCAACCACCGTACCCATCAGGAAACGGTGCTCCTCCACGATGGAAGCACGTCGAAGTGCTTCCATCAAAATGTCTGGCACCTCCGGATTGATGGAGGTCGCGGGTGGAGTCGGCACTCCCCCTCCTTGAAAGGGGGTTGCTCGCTCGACTCCGGAGTCGTATGGGTCTCTGTAGTGGTATTCAGCTGGGGACCGGACTGGTCCCCCCTCCCTGTCGTCAGTCTCCATGGGGTTGTACCCCCATGTTCTCGACGACCGAGGCATTACTATCTGGCGTCGTCTTGGCGGCCTTCCGCACTTCTCCCTAGCCTGGAGAAGTCCTTTGGGATAACACCTCGGTGTCATCAACGGCATGTGGCGGAGAAGCTCGCGGAGGCGTCTCGCTCTCCACCATCTCCGGCGCCAGAGAGTTCCCCGAAGACGATGATTGTTGGGGGAGATCTCGAGCCGGACTGCAGCATGAAACTTAAAGGTGTTAAAAATGCAATCATGAAAGCCGGATATGTATACGGTATTTTTGGGCACTTATGATGCGGCCAGGGGCTTTGACCTAGGGCGCCACTCGGGGATGGCTTCGGCATCCGAGTCTGAATCGTCAGAAGGGGAGATGTTCCCCTTCTTGGTCGCCTCCGCTTCTAGGTCCACGGAAGCCGCCCTTTTCTTCCTCCCCCCTTAAGGGGATAATTGCTCTCCTCCTCTTCCTCTTCCTCTTCATCTACCTCATGGGAGGAGGGAGCTTCGGTATCTCCGGATGCATCGTCTGAAGTACCTTTATGGTGAAAGCCACTTTTGGCCTCCTTGCCCTTCTTCTTGGCATTCTTCTCCGACGCCTAGTACGGCGCCAAGACCAGCATCCTCGTTAGCAGAGGGATGGCTGGGTCTTTGGGCAGCGGAGCCAGACATCGGATTTGCTCTGCCTTCTTTGTCCAGCCCCGAGGGAAGAATGGAAGGCTCAACATATCGCTTGGATTTACAGGTTCAAGTTATGTTCGAAAATCAGAAAACTTACTGGAGTGGCTGGATGAGCGCAGTCAAGGCCGATGTCTTCGGTCGTCTCCGGCCACGACTTCTGGGCCTTGAAAAGCAGCTTCCAGATCTCTTCGTGCGTCGTGCTGAAGAATCGCTGCAAGGTCCGAGGGCTAGCTGGATTGAATTCCCACATGTGGAGAGGCCGGCGCTGGCAGGGGAGAATCCGGCGAAAAAGCATCACCTAGATCACATGAGCAAGACTGGTGTTCTTATCCATCATATTCTTGATGCACTTTTGCAGCATCATCACCTCGTTAGACGATGCCCAATCCAAGCCCTTGTTAATCCATGACGTAAGCCGCGTTGGGGGTCCGGACTTGAACTCAGGAGTGGCTGCCCATGTGGCGCTGCGAGGTTCGGTGATGTAGAACCAGTCCTATTGCCATCCCTTCACGGTTTCCACAAAGGCCCCTTTGGGCCAGGTGACGTTGGGGAGCTTGCTCACCATGGCTCCGCCGCAGTCCGCATGTTGCCCGTCGACCACTTTCGGCTTCACATTGAAGACCTTAAGCCATAGGCCGAAGTGGGGGGGGGAATGCTGAGGAGTGCCTTGCACATGATGATGAACGCCTAAATGTGGAGGAAGGAATTTGGGGCTAGATCATGGAAATCTAGCCATAATAGAACATGAGGCCATAGACGAAAGGGTGGAGGAGAAACCCTAGTCCGCGGAGGAAGTGGGGGATGAATACCACCCTCTCATTGGGCTCTGGAGTAGGGATAATCTGTTTTTTTGGTGGGGAGCCGATCTGCGATGTTCGCGGCCAGGTACCCCACTTCCAGGAGTTCCTTGACGTTCCTCTTTGTGACGGAGGAAGCCATCCACTTGCCCTGCGAACCGGATCCAGCCATGGCTGGAAGGGTTGGGCGGTGGGGAAGGTTGAAACTTGGGCGCTAGAGCTCGAGGATGGGGAGGCTGTGGAAGGAAGGAGGCGTGGGGTAAAAAGGATGGATCTTTATCTGCTTATATAGGCCGTGAATATCAAGCGCCCCCACCAGCCTTAACACTCGCCTATTCCCAAGGGGTCGTGCGTATGGCACGATTGGATTACCCAAACATATATTGATGAAAATCCCGCAATGAGGTGGCACGATCTCTACTTTGACAAGATGTGTTAATAGAGGTTGCGCCTCGAAACACGAAGCGGGAGGACGAAAAACAGTTCAAAATAATAACAAGGCCAGACGTGACGTTTCACCGAAAAAGTTATGCCTTATTAAGTATTGTACCCTTGTGGTTGGGGGTTGTAACTATGATACGTAGCCGGATATTGTTCTCTTGTTTAGAAGACTGTTTTATATATGGATAAGGAACCCGCCTTGCAATGCCGAAGACGATCTGAGTGCCGAACACATCGTCACTGAAGACTAGTTCAGGGGCTACCGAGGGAGTCCTGGACTAAGGGGTCCTTGGGTGTCCGGATAATTTGATATGGGCCGGACTGGTGGGCCGTGAAGATACAAGGCAGAAGACCTTTCCCCGTGTCCGGATGGGACTCTCCTTTGCGCGGATGGCAAGCCTAGCATTCATATGTATTATTTCCTTTCTCTACAAACCGACTCTGTACAACCCTAGACCCCTCCGGTGTCTATATAAACACGAGGGTTTAGTCCATAGAGGCTAAGACAAATCACATATGCTAGACATCTAGGGTTTAGCCATTACGATCTCGAGGTAGATTGTTGATACGTCCATTTTGCATCATGCTTTTATATCGATATTTATTGCATTATGGGCTGTTATTACACATTATGTCACAATACTTATGCCTATTCTCTCTTATTTTACAAGGTTTACATGAAGAGGGAGAATGCCGGCAGCTGGAATTCTGGGCTGGAAAAGGAGCCAATATTAGAGACCTATTCTGCACAACTCCAAAAGTCCTGAAACTTCATGGGAGCCCGTGAAGAATATATATAAAATATTGGGCGAAAGAAGTACTAGAGGGGGTCCACCCACCGTCCACGAGGGTGGGGGCGTGCCCTATCACCCTGGGCGCGCCCCCTGCCTCGTGGGCCCCCTGGCAGCCTTCTGATGCCCATCTTCGGCTATATGGATTCTTTCGTCGAGAAAAAAATATATAAGCAAGCTTTCGGGAAGAAACTCCGCCGCCACGAGGCAGAACCTTGGCGGAACCAATCTAGGGCTCCGACGGAGCTGTTCTGCCGGGGAAACTTCCCTCCGGGAGGGGGAAATCATCACCAACGTCATCACAATCGATCCTCTCATTAGGAGGGGGTCAATCACCATCAACATATTCACCAGCACCATCTCATCTCAAACCCTAGTTCATCTCTTGTATCCAATCTTTGTCCCAAAGCCTCAGATTGGTACTTGTGGGTTGCTAGTAGTGTTGATTACTCTTTGTAGTTGATGCTAGTTGGTTTATTCGATGGAACATCATATGTTCAGATCCATTATGCATATTAATACCCCTCTGATTATGAACATGAATATGATTTGTGAGTAGTTACGTTTGTTCCTGAGGACGTGGGAGAAGTCTTGCTATAAGTAGTCATGTGAATTTGGTATTCGTTCGATATTTTGATGAGATGTATGTTGTCTTTCCTCTAGTGGTGTCATGTGAACGTCGACTACATGATACTTCACCATTGTTTGGGTCTAGAGGAAGGCATTGGGAAGTAATAAGTAGATGATGAGATGATGGGTTGCTAGAGTAACAGAAGCTTAAACCCTAGTTTATGCGTTGCTTCGTAAGGGGCTGATTTGGATCTATATGTTTCATGCTATAGCTATGTTTACCTTAATACTTCTGTTGTAGTTGCGGATGCTTGCAATATGGGTTAATCATAAGTGGGATGCTTGTCCAAGGAAGGACTCTACCCAAGCACCGGTCCACCCACATATCAAATTATCAAAGTACCGAACGCGAATCATATGAACGTGATGAAAACTAGCTTGACGATAATTCCCATGTGTCCTCGGGAGCGCTTTCCTTTATATAAGAGTTTGTCCAGGCTTGTCCTTTGCTAAAAAAAGGATTGGGCCATCTTGCTGCACCTTATTTACTTTTACTATTTGTTACCTGTTACAAATTACCTTATCACAAAACTATTTGTTACCGATAATTTCAGTGCTTGCAGAGAATACCTTATTGAAAACCGCTTATCATTTCCTTCTGCTCCTCGTTGGGTTCGACACTCTTACTTATCGAAAAGGCTACGATAGATCCCCTACACTTGTGGGTCATCAAGACTCTTTTCTGGCGCAGTTGCCGGGGAGTGAAGCACCTTTGGTAGGTGGAATTTGGTAAGGAAAATTTTATATAGTGTGCTGAAATTTACTGTCACTTGTTACTATGGAACATAATCCTTTGAGGGGCTTGTTCGGGGTATCTTCACCCCGACCAGTAGAGCAAAGAGTTGTTCCTCAACCTACTGAACCTACTGAAAATGTTTACTTTGAAATTTCTTCGGGTATGATAGAGAAACTGCTGGCTAATACTTTCACAGGTGATGGAACATTACATCCCGATTTGCACCTAATCTATGTGGATGAAGTTTGTGGATTATTTAAGCTTGCAGGTATGCCCGAGGATGTTATCAAGAAGTTATTCCCTTTATCTTTGAAGGGAAAGGCATTGACATGGTTTAGGCTATGTGATGATATGGGATCATGGAACTACAACCGATTGAAATTGGAATTTCATCAGAAGTTTTATCCTATGCATCTTGTTCATCGTGATCGTAATTATATATATATATATATATATATAATTTTTGGCCTCGCGAAGGAGAAAGCATCGCTCAAGCTTGGGGGAGTCTTAAGTCAATGTTATATTCATTCCCCAATCATGAGCTCACTAGAGAAATTATTATTCAAAATTTTATGCTCGGCTTTCTCTTGATAATCGCTCCATCCTCGATACTTCTTGTACTGGATCTTTTATGATGAAGACTATTGAATTCAAATGGGATTTATTGGAAAGAATTAAACGCAACTCTGAAGATGGGGACCTCGACGAAGGTAAGGAGTCAGGTATAACACCTAAGTTTGATTGTGTTAAATCTTTTATGGATACCGATGCTTTCCGTGAATTTAGCACTAAATATGGACTTGACTCTGAGATAGTAGCTTCTTTCTGTGAATCCTTTGCTACTCATGTTGATCTACCTAAGGATAAGTGGTTTAAATATAATCCTCCCATTTAAGTAAAAGTAGCGACATCTATTAAAGTTGAAGAAAAGACTAACACTTATAATGATCATGTTGTTCCCACTGCTTATATTGAGAAACCACCTTTCCCTGTTAGAAGAAAGGATCATGCTAAAGCTTCAACTATGGTTCGTAAGAGTAATACTAGAACACCTACTCCCTCTGAGCAAATTAAAATCGAACCTAGTATTGCTATGGTTAAAGATCTCTTGGCTGATAATATTGAGGGGCAAGTTATTTACTTCTGTGATGAAGCTACTAGAATTGCTAGACCTGATACTAAAAATAAACATAGACCTGTTATTGGCATGCCTGTTATTTCTGTTAAAATAGGAGATCATTGCTATCATGGCTTATGTGATATGGGTGCTAGTGCAAGTGCAATACCTCATTCCCTATACAAAGAAATTATGCATGATATTGCACCTGCTGAGATAGAAGAGATTGATGTTACAATTAAGCTTGCCAATAGAGACACTATTTCACCAGTTGGGATTGTTAGAGATGTTGAAGTCTTGTGTGGGGAAGTTAAATATCCTGCTGATTTTCTTGTTCTTGGTTCCCCACAAGATAACTTTTGTCCCATTATATTTGGTAGACCCTTCTTAAATACTGTTAATGCTAAGATAGACTGCAATAAGGATATTGTTTCTGTTGGTTTAGGGGATATGTCTCATGAATTTAATTTTGCTAAATTTCGTAGACTACCCCATGATAAAGAATTGCCTAGTAAAGATGAAATTATTGGTCTTGCTTCTATTGCCGTGCCTTCTAGTGATCCTTTAGAACAATATTTGCTAGACCATGAAAATGATATGTTTGTGAATGAAATAAGGGAAATAGATGAAGTATTCTTTAAACAGGGACCTATTTTGAAAAACAACTTGCCTGTTGAAATCCTAGGGGATCCTCCTCCACCTAAGGGTAATCCCGTGTTTGAGCTTAAACCGTTACCTGATACTCTTAAATATGCTTATCTTGATGAGAAAGAGATATATCCTATTATTATTAGTGCTAACCTTTCAGAGCATGGAGAAAAGAAATTATTGAAAACTCTGAAGAAGCACCGTGCTGCTATTGGATATACTCTTGATGATCTTAAGGGCATTAGTCCCACTCTCTACCAGCACAAAATAAAATTGGAGAAAGACACAAAACCGGTTGTTGATCACCAACGATGGTTAAATCCTAAGATGAAAGAAGTGGTAAGAAAAGAAATACTAAAGCTTCTGGAGGCAGGTATAATTTACCCCGTTGCTGATAGTCAATGGGTAAGTCCTATCCATTGTGTCCCTAAGAAGGAAGGTATTACTGTTGTTCCTAATGATAAAGATGAATTTATCCCACGAAGAATTGTTACAGGTTATAGATTGGTAATTGATTTCCGAAAATTAAATAAAGCTACTAAAAAGGATCATTACCCTTTATCGTTTATTGGTCAAATGCTAGAAAGATTATCCAAACATGCATATTTTTGCTTTCTAGATGGTTATTCTGGTTTCTCTCAAATACCTGTGTAAAAAGAGGATCAAGAAAAGACAACTTTTACTTGCCCTTTCGGTACCTTTGCTTATAGATGCATGCCTTTTGGTTTATGCAATGCTCCTGCTACTTTTCAAAGATGCATGACCGCTATATTCTCTGACTTTTGTGAAAAGATTGTTGAGGTTTTCATGGATGATTTCTCCGTTTATGGAACTTCCTTTGATGACTGCTTAAGCAACCTTGATCGAGTTTTGCAGAGATGTGAAGAAACTAATCTTGTCTTGAATTGGGAGAGGTGCCACTTTATGAATAATGAAGATATTGTCTTGGGACATAAAATTTCTGAAAGAGGTATTGAAGTTGATAGAGCTAAAGTTGATGCTATTGAAAGATGCCATGTCCTAAGGACATTAAAGGTATAAGAAGTTTCCTTGGTCATGCTGGTTTTTATAGGAGGTTCATTAAGGACTTCTCTAAAATTTCTAGGCCTCCGACTAATCTCCTACAAAAAGATGTTCCTTTTGTCTTTGATGATGATTGCGTATAAGCATTTGAAATACTTAAGAAATCTTTGATTTCTGCACCTATTTTTTAGTCTCCTGATTGGAATTTACCATATGAAATCATGTGTGGTGCTAGTGATTATGCTGTAGGGGCTGTTCTAGGACAAAGAGTTGATAAGAAATTAAATGTTATCCAATATGCTAGTAAAACTCTAGACAGTGCTCAATGAAACTATGCTACTACTGAAAAAGAATTTTTAGCAGTTGTATTTGCTTGTGATAAGTTCAGACCTTATATTGTTGATTATAAAGTAACTGTTCACACTGATCATGCTGCTATTAAATATCTTATGGAAAAGAAAGATGCTAAACCTAGACTTATTAGATGGGTTCTCTTGCTACAAGAATTTGATTTGCATATTATTGATAGAAAGGGCGCTGAGAACCCCGTTGCAGACAACTTGTCTAGGTTAGAGAATGTTCTTGATGACCCAATACCAATTGATGATAGCTTTCCCGATGAACAATTAGCTGTGATAAATGCTTCTCGTACTGCTCCATGGTATGCTGATTATGCTAATTATATTGTTGCTAAGTTTATACCACCTAGTTTCACATACCAGCAAAAGAAAAAGTTCTTCTATGATTTAAGACATTACTTCTGGTATGACCCACATCTTTATAAAGAAGGAGTAGATGGTGTTATTAGACGTTGTGTACCTGAGCATGAACAGGAACAGATCATACGCAAGTGTCATTCCGAGGCTTATGGAGGACACCATGCTGGAGATAGAACTACACATAAGGTATTGCAATCCGGTTTTTATTGGCCTACTCTCTTCAAAGATGCCCGTAAGTTTGTCTTGTCTTGTGATGAATGTCAAAGAATTGGTAACATTAGTAGACATCAAGAAATGCCTATGAATTATTCACTTGTTATCGAACCATTTGATGTTTGGGGCTTCGATTATATGGGACCGTTTCCTTCGTCTAATGCGTATACACATATTTGAGTTGCTGTTGATTACGTTACTAAGTGGGTAGAAGCTATTCCAACTAGTAGTGCTGATCATAACACCTCTATTAAGATGCTTAAAGAAGTTATTTTTCTGAGGTTTGGAGTCCCTAGATATTTAATGACTGATGGTGGTTCACATTTTATTCATGGTGCCTTTCGTAAAATGCTTGCTAAGTATGATGTTAATCATAGAACTGCATCTCCTTATCACCCACAGCCTAGTGGTCAATTAGAACTTAGCAATAGAGAGCTTAAATTAATTCTACAAAAGACTGTTGATAGATCTAGAAAGAATTGGTCCAAGAAACTTGATGATGCATTATGGGCTTATAGAACTGCATATAAAAATCATATGGGAATGTCTCCATATAAAATGGTTTATGGTAAAGCTTGTCACTTACCTCTCAAACTAGAACATAAGGCATATTGGGCCATTAAAGAGCTCAATTATGATTTCAAACTTGCCGGTGAGAAGAGGCTTTTTGACATTAGCTCACTTGATGAATGGAGAGCTCAGGCTTATGAGAATGCCAAACTGTTTAAAGAAAAGGTTAAAATATGGCATGATAAAAGGATACAAAAACGTGAGTTTAATGTAGGTGACTATGTATTGTTATACAACTCTCGTTTAAGATTTTTTGCAGGCAAACTTCTCTCTAAATGGGAAGGTCCTTACGTCATCGAGGGGGTATATCGTTCTGGTGCCATAAAAATCAACAACTTCCAAGGCACAAATCCGATGGTGGTGAACGGTCAAAGAATCAAACATTATATCTCAGGTAATCCTATAAATGTTGAAACTAATGTTATTGAAACCGTAACCCCGGAGGAATACATAAGGGACACTTTCAAGATTGTTTCAGACTCCGAAAAGGAATAGGTACGTGGTACGGTAAGTAAACCGACTCCAAAACAGTTCTAACAGCAATTTTTCTCCGTTTTGGAATATTTAAGAAAATAGGAAAATAAGAAGTAGTACAGGAAGGACACGAGGCGTCCACGAGGGTGGAGGGCGCGCCCTACCCCTCTGGGCGCACCCCTGCCTCGTGGGAACCTCGTGTTCTCTCTGGACTCTGTTTTCTTGCATGATACTTATTTTGGTCAGTAAAAATTCATTATATAATCTCCCGAAGGTTTTGACCACCGTATCATGCAAATATCCCCTGTTTTTGTTTCGAGCTATTTCTGCCAGGTTTGTCAAGGCCATGCATCATGTCGTCTCCCTCCTCCTCCAACAATGAGGGCAACGATGCTTGGCTAATGAAGATAGAGCTGAAGAGAGAAGAGCTCGGAGATATCAACAAGGATGATGGGATCAAGTTCTGGTAGTAGTAGAAGAAGACATCCTTCAACCTCACCACAATCTCTTTACCCCAATGGATATTGAAGCTTTCAAGATGATTGAGTTAGCTCGCATTCAAAACAAGTATCTCACAAGTGAAAATATTTTGTTGAAGGAGCATATCATCGCACTCAAGGGCATTATCCGCAAATTGGAGGATCTCCTACGCTCGATGTGCGACTATCCATCATCGCCAACACCCTCTTCACCAACAAAGAAGAACTGAGTATTGGGTATGTGCACTCCCCTTGGCAACTGCCAAGCTTGGGGGAGTGCCCCGGTATCGTATCACCATCACACTTTTATCTTTACCGTTTTTTTCTTAGTTCGACCCTTTTGGTAATATCTTGATCTAGTAGAATAAAGTTTTAGTATGATCTAGTTTTGAGTTTTGCTTTATGATCCTTCTATGTAATCGAGTCCGTGAGCTATATATAATAAGCATTAGTGTTGAGTCAAGGGCTTGATTATCTTACTATGATCTTGAGGGAATAAAATAAAATAGAAAGAGTAAAAAGAAATAAAGAGATCATATGGATATTATGGAGAGTAATGACTTCACATATAAAGAGTATGATGAATAAAAGTTGTTGAGAGTTGACAAACATAGTTTTGGTCATCGTTGCAATTAATAGGAAGTAATAAAGAAAGAGAGGTCTTCACATATAAATATACTATCTTGGACATCTTTTATGATTGTGAGCACTCATTAAAATATGACATGCTAAAGAGTTAACGTTGGACAAGGAAGACAACGTAATTGGTTATGTTTTCCTACATCTGAAATAAATTATATTGTCATGGATTATCCAACATGTTGAGCTTGCCTTTCCCTCTCATGCTAGCCAAATTCTATGCACCAAGTAGAGATATTACTTGTGCTTCCAAATATCCTTAACCCATTTTTGCCATGAGAGTCCACCATATCTACCTATGGATTGAGTAAGATCCTTCAAGTAAGTTGTCATCGTTGCAAGCAATAAAAATTGCTCTCTAAATATGTGTGATTTATTAGTGTGGAGAAAATAATCTTTATACGATCTTGTGATGTGGAAGAAATAAAAGCGACGGACTGTATAATAAAGGTCCATATCACAAGTGGCAATATAAAGTGACATTCTTTCGCATTAAGATTTTTTGCATACAACCATAAAGGCACATGATAACCTCTGCTTCCCTCTTCGAAGGGCCTATCTATTGTTCTTGTCTTTTACTTCATGCAAGAGTCACGGTGATCTTCACCTTTCCTTTTTACATTTTATCCTTTGGCAAGCACAATGTGTTGGAAAGATCCAGATATATATAGCTAATTGGATGTGAGTTTTCATGAACTATTATTGTTGACATTACCCTTGAGGTAAAAAGTAGGGAAGCAAAACTATAAGCCCCTATCTTTTTCTGTGTCCGACTAAAACTTCATACCCATAAATATTACGTGAGTGTTAGCAATTGTGAAAGACTAAATGATGGTTGAGTATGTGGACTTGCTGAAAAGCTCTTATATTGAATCTTTCTGATGTTATGATAAATTGCAATTACTTCAATGACTCAGATTATAGTTTGTTGGTTCTCAATGAAGTTTCTGATTCATACTTGAAATTGCGATTGAATTGTTACTTTAGCATAAGAGATCATATGACAATATATGTATATGTTTCTGTTCTAAGAATGATCATGATGCCCTCATGTCCGTATTTTATTTTATCGACACCTCTATCTCTAAACATGTGGACATATTTTTTTATTTTGGCTTTCGCCTGAGGACAAGCGAGGTCTAAGCTTGGGGGAGTCGATACGTCCATTTTGCATCATGCTTTTATATCGATATTTATTGCATTATGGGCTGTTATTACACATTATGTCACAATACTTATGCCTATTCTCTCTTATTTTACAAGGTTTACATGAAGAGGGAGAATGCCGGCAGCTGGAATTCTGTGATGAAAAAGGAGCAAATATTAGAGACCTATTCTGCACAACTCCAAAAGTCCTGAAACTTCACGGGAGCCCGTTTCAGAATATATATAAAATATTGGGCGAAAGAAGTACCAGAGGGGGGCCACCCACCGTCCACGAGGGTGGGGGGCGCGCCCTACCCCCTAGGCGTGCCTCCTTGCCTCATGGCCCCCCTGGCAGCCCTCTGATGCCCGTCTTTGGCTATATTGAGTCTTTCGCCGAGAAAAAATAAGCAAGCTTTCGGGAAGAAACTCCGCCGCCACGAGGCGGAACCTTGGCGGAACCAATCTAGGGTTCCGGCGGAGCTGTTCTGCTGGGGAAACTTCCCTCCGGGAGGGGGAAATCATCACCAATGTCATCACCATCGATCCTCTCATCGGGAGAGGGTCAATCTCCATCAACATCTTCACCAGCACCATCTCATCTCAAACCCTAGTTCATCTCTTGTATCCAATCTTTGTCCCAAAGCCTCAGATTGGTACCTGTGGGTTGCTAGTAGTGTTGATTACTCTTTGTAGTTGATGCTAGTTGGTTTATTCGGTGGAACATCATATGTTCAGATCCTTTATGCATATTAATACCCCTCTGATTATCAACATGAATATGATTTGTGAGTAGTTACGTTTGTTCCTAAGGACACAGGAGAAGTCTTGCTATAAGTAGTCATGTGAATTTGGTATTCGTTTGATATTTTGATGAGATGTATGTTGTCTTTCCTCTAGTGGTGTCATGTGAACGTCGACTACATGACACTTCACCATTGTTTGGGCCTAGAGGAAGGCATTGGGAAGTAATAAGTAGATGATGGGTTGCTAGAGTGACAGAAGCTTAAACCCTAGTTTATGCGTTGCTTCGTAAGGGGATGATTTGGATCTATATGTTTCATGCTATGGTTAGGTTTACCTTAATACTTCTGTTGTAGTTGCAGATGCTTGCAATAGGGGTTAATCATAAGTGGGATGCTTGTCCAAGGAAGGACAGTACCCAAGCACCGGTCCACCCACATATCAAATTATCAAAGTACCAAACGCGAATCATATGAACGTGATGAAAACTAGCTTGACAATAATTCCCATGTTTCCTCAGGAGCGCTTTCCTTTATATAAGAGTTTGTCCAGGCTTGTCCTTTGATACAAAAAGGATTGGGCCATCTTGCTGCACCTTATTTACTTTTACTATTTGTCGGATGTGGGGTTCGGCAAACCCTTAAGGTTCGAACACTGGGGTGCGCGCGAAGTCTTTTCCTCCCACCGATCTACGCCCTAGCTCGCTAAGATCTCGCGGACGAACTCGACGAACTCGCAACACAGAAAGACACAAGATTTATACTGGTTCGGGCCACCGTTGTGGTGTAATGCCCTACTCCAGTGTGGTGGTAGTGGATTGCCTCTTGGGCTGATGATGAACAATACAAGGGGAAGAACAGCCTCCTCGTGTTGTGGTGTTCTTGTGCTTGGCTAACTTGTGTGGGTGAGTGCTGGATGAACTGCTCGATCAACTGCTCCATTAAGTGCTCTATGCCCCTACTGTGGTGGGTAGCTCTACTTATATAGGCCTTGGTCCTCTCCCCAAATATTGAGCGGGAAGGGAGCCAACAACGGCGGGAAAATTTGAAGGGGGACAACTAGTACAAGCCATCCTGACAAAGGTGGTCTCCGCCTGCGAAAGGCTCCTGTGGTGACGCCGTCTTGGGCTCCACGATGACCTCCGTCTTGCCGTCCTTCTGGTCTGGGTCTTGTTGCACCGATATGGCAACCTTTGCCTGATGCCTCGGTGCTCCTTGCCTGCGCTGGCCTCCTTAGCACCAAAGAGGAAACAAGGACGCTGCACGCGCTGGCGCCCGCCTGGTGTCAATCGTCATGGCTCACGTCATGAGAGCCTCGTGAGGTTCGCCTCGCCTTGATATCTCCGCTCCTCGTGAGCCTGCCCGACTAGGCCACTCTAGAGGGGGTCTCGTGTCGTCTGCCTCGCGAGGCTTGGCCCCTCGCGAGGTTCTTGGATGCCTTGTTGATGAAGACGGGACGTACGGCCTGCTGGCTTAGCCACGCCGCGGGCCGCAGGCAGGCAAGTCTGGGGACCCCCGTTCCCAGAACACTGACAGTATTTGTTACCCGTTACAAATTACCTTATCACAAAACTATCTGTTACCGATAATTTCAGTGCTTGCAGAGAATACCTTGCTGAAACCCGCTTATCATTTCCTTCTGCTCCTGTTGGGTTCGACACTCTTACTTATTGAAAAGACTACAACAGATCCCCTACACTTGTGGGTCATCAATCGATTCTTGTAACCCCTATACTCGTTAAATACAATCAAGCAGAACGTAGGGCTTTACCTCCATTAAGAGGGCCCGAACCTGGGTAAACATCATGTCACCCTTGTCTCATGTTTCCTTCGATCCTCAAATGCACAATTCGGGACCCCCTACACGAGATCGGCCGGTTTTGATGTCGAAACCTACCTATTATGGCATTTCCATAGCCATTCCAAGATATATCTGTTGGGTAACGTAGCATAAATTCAAAATTTTCTTACGTGTCATCAATCTATCTATGGAGAAACCATCAACGAGGGGAAGGAGAGTGCATCTACATACCCTTGTAGATCGCTAAGCGGAAGCGTTCAAGAGAACGGGGTTGAAGGAGTCATACTCGTCGTGATCCAAATCACCAGAGATCCTAGTGCCGAACGGACGACACTTCCGCGTTCAACACACGTACAGCCCGGTGACGTCTCCCATGCCTTGATCCAGCAAGGAGAGAGGGAGAGGTTGAGGAAGACTCCATCCAACAGCAGCACAACGGCGTGGTGGCGGTGGAGGAGCATGGTGATCCAGCGGGGCTTCGCCAAGCACCGCGAGATATGAGGAGAAAGAGAGGGGTAGGGCTGCGCCAAGAAGGAGAGGAACTCGTGTGTCTTGGGCAGCCCAAACCTCAAGTATATATAGGGGGAGGGGAGGGGCTGCGCCCCCACCTAAGGTTCCCTCCCTAGGGGTGGCGGCAGCCCCCAGATCCCATCTGGGTGGCGGCCAGGTGGAGGGGGAGAGGGAGGCGCACCAGGCATGGGCCCTAAGGCCCATCTACCCTTAGGGTTTGCCCCCCCTCCTCCCCTTAGGCGCCTTGGACCCTTGTGGGGGGGCGCACCAGCCCACCTGGGGCTGGTCCCCTCCCACACTTGGTCCATGCAGCCCTCCGGGGATTGTGGCCCCACTTGGTGGACCCCCGGGACCCTCCCGGTGGTCCCGGTACGTTACCGATAAACCCCGAAACCTTTCCGGCGACCAAAACACGACTTCCCATATATAAATCTTTACCTCCGGACCATTTCGGAACTCCTCGTGACGTCCGGGATCTCATCCGGGACTCCGAACAACATTCGGTAACCACGTATATCTATTCCCTATAACCCTAGCGTCATCGAACCTTAAGTGTGTAGACCCTACGGGTTCGGGAAACATGCAGACATGACCGAGACACCTCTCCGGTCAATAACCAACAGCGGGATCTGGATACCCATGTTGGCTCCCACATGTTCCACGATGATCTCATCGGATGAACCACGATGTCAAGGACATAATCAATCCCGTATACAATTCCCTTTGTCTAGCGGTATGATACTTGCCCGAGATTCGATCGTCGATATCCCGATACCTTGTTCAATCTCGTTACCGGCAAGTCTCTTTACTCGTTCCGTAACACATCATCCCGTGATCAACTCCTTGATCACATCGTGCACATTATGATGATGTCCTCCCGAGTGGGCCCAGAGATACCTCTCCGTCACACGGAGTGACAAATCCCAGTCTCGATTCATGCCAACCCAACAGACACTTTCGGAGATACCCGTAGTGCACCTTTATAGCCATCGAGTTACGTTGTGACATTTGGCACCCCCAAAGTATTCCTACGGTATCCGGGAGTTGCACAATCTCATGGTCTAAGAAAATGATACTTGACATTAGAAAAGCTTTAGCATGCGAACTACATGATCTTGTGCTATGCTTAGGATTGGGTCTTGTCCATCACATCATTCTCCTAATGATGTGATCCCGTTATCAACGACATCCAATGTCCATGGTCAGGAAACCGCAACCATCTATTGATCAACGAGCTAGTCAACTAGAGGCTTACTAGGGACATGGTGTTGTCTATGTATCCACACATGTATCTGAGTTTCCTATCAATACAATTCTAGCATGGATAATAAACGATTATCATGAACAAGGAAATATAATAATAACCAATTTATTATTGCCTCTAGGGCATATTTCCAACAGTCTCCCACTTGCACTAGAGTCAATAATCCAGTTCACACCGATATGTGATTAACACTCAAGGTCACATCCCCATGTGACCAACACCCAAAGAGTTCTGGGTTTGATCATGTTATGCTTGTGAGAGAGGTTTCAGTCAACGGGTCTGCAACATTCAGATCTGTATGTACTTCGCAAATTTCTATGTCATCTTGTAGATGCAACTACTACGCTACATTTGGAGCCATTTCAAATAACTGTTCTACTTGGAGCTATTCTAAATTGTTGCTCCATTATACGTATCCGGTATCTCTACTCAGAGCTCTCCTTATAGGTGTTAAGCTTGCATCGACGTAACTCTTTACGTCGAACTCTTTATCACCTCCATAACCGAGAAACATATCCTTATTCCTCTAAGGATAATTTAGACCGCTATCTGGTGATCTACTCCTAGATTACCTTTGTACCCTCTTGCCAGATATGTGGCAAGGCACACATCAGGTGCGGTACTCAGCATGGCATACCGTATAGAGCCTATGACAAAAGCATAGGGGACGACCTTTGTCCTTCCTCTTTCTTCTGCCGCAGTCGAGCTTTAAGTCTTAACTTCATACCTTACAACTCAGGCAAGAACTCCTTCTTTGACTGATCCATCTTGAACACCTTCAAGATCATGTCAAGGTATGTGCTCATTTGAAAGTACCATTAAGCGTTTTGATCTATCCTTATAGATCTTGATGCTCAATGTTCAAGTAGCTTAATCCAGGCTTTCCATTGAAAAACACTTTCAAATAACCCTATATGCTTTCCAGAAATCCTACGTCATTTCTGATCAACAATATGTCAACAACATATATTCATCAGAAATTCTATAGTGCTCCCACTCACTTCTTTGGAAATACAAGTTTCTCATAAACTTTGTATACACCCAAAATCTTTGATCGTCTCATCAAAGCATACATTCCAACTCCGAGATGCTTACTCCAGTCCTTAGAAGGATTGCTGGAGCTTTGCATACTTATTAGCATCTTTCAGGATTGACAAAACCTTCCGGTTGTATCACATACAACCTTTCCTCAAGAAAATCGTCGAGGAAACAATATTTGACATCCTATCTGCAAGATTTCATAAATAATGCTAATATAATTCCAACAGACTCTTAGCATAGCTATGAGGAGAAAGTATCATCATAGTCAACTCCTTGAACTTGTCGGAAAACATCTTAACGACAAGTCGATCTTTCTTAATGGTGACATTTACCATCATTGTCCGTCTTCCTTTAAAAAACCATCTGTACTCAACGGCCTTACGACCATCAAGCTGTTCTGCCAAAGTCTACACTTTGTTTTCATACATGGATCCTCTCTCGGATTTTATGGCCTCAAGCCATTTATCGGAATCCGAGCCCACCATCGCTTCTCCATAGCTCGTAGGTTCATTGTTGTCTAGCAACATGACTTCCAAGACAGGATTACGTACCACTCTGAAGTAGTAGCATCCTTGTCATCCTACGAGGTTTGGGAGTGACTTGATCCAAAGTCTCATGATCAATATCATAAGCTTCCACTTCAATTGGTGTAGGTGCCACAGGAACAACTCTTTGTGCCCTGCTATATACTAGTTGAAGTGACGGTTCAATAACCTCATCAAGTCTCCACCATCCTCCCACTCAATTCCTTCGAGAGAAACTTTTCCTCGAGAAAGGACCCGATTCTAGAAACAATCCCTTATTGCTTTCGGATCTGAGATAGGAGGTATACCCAACTGTTTTGGGTGTCCTATGAAGATGCATTTATCCGCTTTGGGTTCGAGCTTATCAGCCTGAAACTTTTTCACATAAGCGTCGCAGCCCCACTTTTAAGAAATGACAGCTTAGGTTTCTCTAAACCATAGTTCATACGGTGTCATCTCATCGGAATTACATGGTGCCCTATTTAAAGTGAATGTGGTTGTCTCTAATGCCTAACCCATAAACTATCATGGTAATTCGATAAGAGACATCATGGTATGCATCATATCCAATAGGGTGCAGTTATGATGTTCGGACACACCATCACACTATGGTGTTCCAGGCTGTATTAGTTGTGAAACAATTTCCACAGTATCTTAATTCTGTGCCAAACTCGTAATTCAGATATTCATCTCTATGATCATATCATAGATATTTTATCCTCTTGTCACGATGATCTTTCAACTTCACCTTGAAATTACTTGAACCTTTCAATAATTCAGACTCGTGATTCATCAAGTAAATATACTCAACATCTACTCAAATCATTTGTGAAGTAAGAACATAACGATATCCACTACACGCCTCGGCACTCATTGGACTGCACACATCAAAATGTATTACTTCCAACAAGTTGCTTTCTAGTTCCATTTTACTGAAAATGAGGCTTTCTGTCATCTTGCCCATGTGGTATGATTTGCATGTCTTAGGTGATTCAAAATCAAGTGAGTCCAAACGGTCCATTTGCATGGAGTTTCTTCATGCATATACACCAATAGACATGGTTCGCATGTATCAAACTTTTCAAAATGAGTGAGCCCAAAGATCCATCAACATGGAGCTTCTTCATGCATATACACCAATAGACATGGTTCGCATGTATCAAACTTTTCAAAATGAGTGAGCCCAAAGATCCATCAACATGGAGCTTCTTCATGCGTTTTATACCGATATGACTTACGTGGTAGTGCCACAAGTAGGTGGTACTATCATTACTATATTATATCTTTTGGCATGAACATGTGTATCACTATGATCGAGAATCAATAAACCATTCATTTTAGGTGCAAGATCATTGAAGGTATTATTCAAATAAACAAAGTAACCATTATTCTCCTTAAATGAATAACCGTATTGCGATAGACATAATCCAATCATGTCTATGCTCAACGCAAACACCAATCTCGATGGTAGAGGGAGCGTGCGATGCTTGATCACATCAAGCTTGGAAAAACTTCCAACACATATTGCCAGCTCACCTTTAGCTAGTCTCCGTTTACTCCGCAGCCTTTTATTTCGAGTTTACTAACATTTAGCAACCGAACCGGTATCTAATACCATGGTGCTACTAGGAGTACTAGTAAAGTACACATTAACACAATGTATATCCAATATACTTCTATCGACCTTGCCAGCCTTCTCATCTACCAAGTATCTAGGGTGATTCTGCTCCAGTGGCTGTTCCCCTTATTACAGAAGCACTTAGTCTCGGGTTTGGGTTCAACCTTGGGTTTCTTCACTAGAGCAGCAGCTGATTTGCCGTTTCATGAAGTATCCCTTCTTGCCCTTGCCCTTCTTGAAACTAGTGGTTTCACCAACCATCAACAATTGATGCTCCTTCTTGATTTCTACTTTTGTGGTGTCAAACATCGCGAATATCTCAAGGATCATCATATATGTCCCTGATATATTATAGTTCATCACGAAGCTCTAGCAGCTTGGTGGTAATGACTTCGGAGAAATATCACTATCTCATCTGGAAGATCAACTCCCACTCGATTCAAATGATTGTTGTACTCAGACAATCTGAGCACAAGCTCAACAATTGAGCTTTTCTCCCTTAGTTTGCAGGCTAAGAAAATCGTCGGAGGTCTTATACCTCTTGACGTGGGCACGAGCCTGAAATCCCAATTTCAGCCCTCGAAACATCTCATATGTTTCGCGATGTTTCAAAACGTCTTCGGTACCTCAACTCTAAACCGTTTAACTGAACTATCACGTAGTTACCAAAATGTGTATGTCAGATGTTCGCAACATCCACAGACGACGTTTTAGGTTCAGCACACTGAGCGGTGCATTAAGGACATAAGCCTTCTATGAAGCAATGAGGACAATCCTCAGTTTACGGACCTAGTCCGCATAATTGCTACTATCAACTTTCAACTAAATTTTCTCTAGGAACATATCTAAACAGTAGAACTAAAGCGCGAGCCACGACATAATTTGCGAAGACCTTTTGACTATGTTTAGGATAATTAAGTTCATCTTATAAACTCCCACTCAGATAGACATCCCTCTAGTCATCTAAGTGATTACATGATCCGAGTCAACTAGGCCGTGTCCGATCATCACGTGAGACGGACTAGTCAACATCGGTGAACATCTTCATGTTGATCATATCTACCATACGACTCATGCTCGACCTTTCGGTCTCTTGTGTTTCGAGGCCATGTCTGTACATGCTAGGCTCGTCAAGTCAACCTAAGTGTTTTGCATGTGTTCCGAGGCCATGTCTGTACATGCTAGGCTCGTCAACACCCGTTGTATTCGAACGTAAGAATCTATCACACCCGATCATCACGTGGTGCTTTGAAACGATGAACTTTCGCAACGGTGCACAGTTAGGGGGAACACTTTCTTGAAATTTTAATGAGGGATCATCTTATTTACTACCATTGTTCTAAGCAAATAAGATGCATAAACATGATAAACATCGCATGCAATCAAATAGTGACATGATATGGCCATCATCACTTTGCTCCTCTTGATCTCCATCTTCGGGGCTCCATGATCATCATTGTCACCGGCATGACACCATGATCTCCATCATCATGATCTCTATCATCGTGTCTTCTTGAAGTTGTCTCGCCAACTATTACTTCTACTACTACAGCTAACGGTTAGCAATAAAGTAAAGTAATTGCATGACGTTTATGTTGACACGCAGGTCATAAATAAATTAAGACAACTCCTATGGCTCCTGTCGGTTGTCATACTCATCGACATGCAAGTCGTGATTCCTATTACAAGAACATGATCAATCTCATACATCACATATATCATTCATCACATCCTTTTGGCCATATCACATCACATGGCATACCCTGCAAAAACAAGTTAGACGTCCTCTAATTGTTGTTTGCTTGTTTTACATGGCTGCTATGGGTTTCTAGCAAGAACGTTTCTTACCTACGCAAAACCACAACGTGATATGCCAATTGCTATTTACCCTTCATAAGGACCCTTTTCATCGAATCCGTTCCGACTAAAGTGGGAGAGACTGGCACCCGCTAGCCACCTTATGCAACTAGTGCATGTCAGTCGGTGGAACCTGTCTCACGTAAGAGTACGTGTAAGGTCGGTCCGGGCCGCTTCATCCCACAATACCGTCGAAACAAGATTGGACTAGTAACGGTAAGCATATTGAACAAAATCAACACCCACAACTACTTTGTGTTCTACTCATGCATAGAATCTACGCAATAGACCTAGCTCTGATGCCACTGTTGGGTAACGTAGCATAAATTCAAAATTTTCTTACGTGTCACCAAGATCTATCTATGGAGAAACCAGCAACGAGGGGAAGGAGAGTGCATCTACATACCCTTGTAGATCGCTAAGCGGAAGCCTTCAAGAGAACGGGGTTGAAGGAGTCGTACTCGTCGTGATCCAAATCACCGGAGATCCTAGTGCCGAACGGACGGCACCTCCGCGTTCAACACACGTACAACCCGGTGACGTCTCCCATGCCTTGATCCAGCAAGGAGAGAGGGAGAGGTTGAGGAAGACTCCATCCAGCAGCAGCACAACGGCGTGGTGGTGGTGGAGGAGCATGGTGATCCAGCAGGGCTTCGCCAAGCACCGCGAGATATGAGGAGAAAGAGAGGGGTAGGGCTGCGCCAAGAAGGAGAGGAACTCGTGTGTCTTGGGCAGCCCAAACCTCAAGTATATATAGGGGGAGGGGAGGGGCTGCGCCCCCACCTAGGGTTCCCTCCCTAGGGGTGGCGGCAGCCCCCAGATCCCATCTGGGTGGCGGCCAGGTGGAGGGGGAGAGGGAGGCGCACCAGGCATGGGCCCTAAGGCCCATCTACCCTTAGGGTTTGCCCCCCCTCCTCCCCTTAGGCGCCTTGGGCCCTTGTGGGGGGGGGGGCGCACTAGCCCAACTGGGGCTGGTTCCCTCCCACACTTGGCCCATGCAGCCCTCCGGGGATTGTGTCCCCACTTGGTGGACCCCCGGGACCCTCCCGGTGGTCCCGGTATGTTACCGATAAACCCCGAAACCTTTCCGGCGACCAAAACACGACTTCCCATATATAAATCTTTACCTCTAGACCATTCCGGAACTCCTCGTGACGTCCGGGATCTCATCTGGGACTCCGAACAACATTCGGTAACCACGTATATCTATTCCCTATAACCCTAGCTTCATCGAACCTTAAGTGTGTAGACCCTACGGGTTCGGGAAACATGCAGACATGACCGAGACACCTCTCCGGTCAATAACCAACAGCGGGATCTGGATACCCATGTTGGCTCCCACATGTTCCATGATGATCTCATCGGATGAACCATGATGTCAAGGACATAATCAATTCCCTTTGTCTAGCGGTACGATACTTGCCCGAGATTCGATCGTCGGTATCCCGATACCTTGTTCAATCTCGTTACCGGCAAGTCTCTTTACTCGTTCCGTAACACATCATCCCGTGATCAACTCCTTGATCACATTGTGCACATTATGATGATGTCCTCCCGAGTGGGCCCAGAGATACCTCTCCGTCACACGGAGTGACAAATCCCAGTCTCGATTCGTGCCAACCCAACAGACACTTTCGGAGATACCCGTAGTGCACCTTTATAGCCACCGAGTTACGTTGTGACGTTTGGCACACCCAAAGTATTCCTACGGTATCCGGGAGTTGCACAATCTCATGGTCTAAGGAAATGGTACTTGACATTAGAAAAGCTTTAGCATGCGAACTACATGATCTTGTGCTATGCTTAGGATTGGGTCTTGTCCATCACATCATTCTCCTAATGATGTGATCCCGTTATCAACGACATCCAATGTCCATGGTCAGGAAACCGCAACCATCTATTGATCAACGAGCTAGTCAACTAGAGGCTTACTAGGGACATGGTGTTGTCTATGTATCCACACATGTATCTGAGTTTCCTATCAATACAATTGTAGCATGGATAATAAACGATTATCATGAACAAGGAAATATAATAATAACCAATTTATTATTGCCTCTAGGGCATATTTCCAACAATATCACCATGCAACTTCCACCATTACCATTCACATGACTTGAGCATTCATTTCCTTATTGCTTTGCATGATCATATAGAGTTGACAAGATGTTTTGTGGCAAAGCCACCACTCATCATTGTTATACGTGCTACGCTAGATCATTGCACATCTTGGTACACTGCCAGAGGAATTCATATGTAGTCATACCATTTAGTTTATTGGAAAGTTGAAGTGCGATGATCATCATTATTAGAGCATTGTCCCCGTGAGGAAAAGAATGGTGGAGACTAATGAGTCCTCAAAATAGTTGGGATGAGATCCATGAGATTTTTCTTAAAAAATGAGATAAAGAGAGAGAGAAGGGTCCATGATACAATTCTATTACCACACTTGTGCTTCAAAATAGCACCATGTTCTTCATATAGAGAGTCTCCACGATTTGTCACTTCCATATACTAGTGGGAATTTTTACATTATAGAACTTGGCTTGTTTATTCTGATGGCGAGTTTACTCAAATGCTCGAGGTCCTCATGAGCAAGCAAGCTCGATGCACACCCACTTAGTTTCATATAGAGAGGTTCATTGCCTAACGATCCACCTAGTGCATCCGTTGCATGGCAATCCCTACTCCTCGCATTAATATATATTGTAAGGCCTCTTCATTGCCTAACGATCCACCTAGTTGATGCGATACTTTCTTATACTTTTTGTCTTCCCTTATAAACTCCAATCATCGTTCTCTTTGCCATCCAAAGTGATAAGTTCATGGCTCACGCTCATGTATTGAGTGAAGTTGAAAAAGCTGAATCAAGAAAATGTATGATACAACTGCTTGGTTTATTAAAGACTTCTCTAAAATTTATAGGCCTCTTACTAATCTTTTACAAAAGGATGTTCCATTTGTTTTTCATGATGATTGTCTAGAAGACTTTGAAACACTTAAGAAAGCCTTAACTTCTGCACCTATTGTTCAGCCACCTGATTGGAACTTGCCTTTTGAAATTATGTGTGATGCTAGTGATTATGTTGTTGTTGTTCTAGGAAAAAGAGTTGATAAGAAATAAATTGTTATCCATTATGCTGGAAAAACTCTAGACGGTGCCCAAAGAAATTATGCTACCGCTGAAAAAGAATTTTGGTAGTTGTGTTTGCTTGTGATAAATTCAGATCTTACATTGTTGACTGCAAAGTAATTGTTCACACCCATCATGGCGCTATAAAATATCTTATGGAAAATAAAGATGCTAAACCTAGACTCATTAGTGGGTTCTCTTGATATAAGAATTTGACTTACATATCACTGGTAGGAAAGGAGTAGAGAACCCCGTAGCTGATAACTTGTCTAGGTTAGAAAATATTCTTGATGACCCACTACCTATTGATGATAGCTTCCCCGATGAACAATTAGCTGTAGTAAATGCTTCTCATAATACTCCTTGGTATGCAAACTATGCTACTTATATCGTTGCTAAATTTATACCACCTAGTTTCACATACCAACAAAAGAAAAAAAATTCTTCTATGACTTAATACATTACTTTTGGGATGACTCACATCTTTATAAAGAAGGAGTAGATGGTATTACTAGACATTGTGTAACTGAGCATGAATAGGAACAAATCCTAAGGAAATGTCACTGTGAAGCCTATGGAGGGCATCATACAGGAGATAGAACTACTCATAAGGTATTACAATCTGGTTTTTATTGGCCTACTCTTTTTAAGGATGCCCATAAGTTTGTCTTGTCTTGCGATGAATGTCAAAGGATTGACAATATTGGCAAGTGTCGTGGTTTTGTCACAGCAGATGTCCTAGTGAAAGGACTTAGTCATGGAGCCATCACGACGGGTTAGCTTAAAGGGTTAAAGCGGACAAGGGACGCAAGGAATTATACTGGTTCAGCCCCTTACGATGAAGGTAAAAGCCTACTGATGAAGCTATGTACCTGGGGTAGGGGCACGGACCCGTCCCAAAGAGTCCTACCCAAGGACATCCCTAGAAGAAATCACCTATCAATCGACTTGAAGGTACTCCACTCGACGGGTTCAAAACACTCGACCAAGAAGCTACCACTCGACCAAGAAGCTACCACTCGACCATGAAGCTAATCACTCGACTGCCAGGAGACCTACAGTCACTCCGAAGGCAAACGGTCAGCTGTTAAGTAGTCTTCATGGTCATTATAGCACTTTATTAGAGGCGTTACCAGTAATGCCCCATCTTAAATGTACTTTAAACCCTGCATTACTGAGGGCAGGAGGGGGCCGGCGAACTCTATATAAGCCACCCTCCTCCTCAGTAGGAAGGGTTCGCACCCCTGTAATCCATACACGCATAATCCAGTCGACCGGCTCCGGGCTCCGAGACGTAGGGCTGTTACTTCCTCCGAGAAGGGCCTGAACTCGTAAACCTCGCGTGTAACAACTTCCCAATAGCTAGGATCTAGCCTCTCCATACTCACCCCCCTACATCACTGTCAGAGTTAGAACCACGACAGTTGGCGCCCACTGTGGGGCGGGAATCTTAGCGCTTAGTTGGAGAAGTTGCGATCTTTTCCGATCCCTTTGATCATGGTTTCTTGCAGAGTTTTGGTGGAGGGCCGCGAGATCCGTCTCGGCGCGCTCACCTTCATCGCCGACGACTCCGCTTGGCTTTAGGAGGCACCACTCGACATCGACGCGCTCCCCGTCCGCGGCGCGACGCACTTTCGCGCATGCGTTCGTGGCGTCCTCCTGCGGCAGCCGTCGACCCAATATTGGTTGACCCCTGCGTCGTCCCCCCGCCCTGTCTCCCACCAGCGCAAGCGCTCCGGTCGGTCAAGACTTCAGCGGTGGGTGAGACATGCCGTGGCCCGCCAATCGGCAGCGCCACAAGTCGCGGCAATCGAGCTCGTCGAATCCCTCTACGGCCTGTTCGACTGGTTCCATGGAGACCGCATCCGAGTGCGATAGCAGCGATCCAACGGCTGAGGTTCTGGCGGTCGATGGAACACACAGTCCCCCCGGTTTCCCTCGCACCGATGGAGGCGCGGGTGGGGGCGATCCGTCGCATCCCCACGATGAGTATCTTCCCGAACCTCTCACATCACTACAGCGAGAGGAGCTTCGCCGCCGGAACATGGACGTGCTCCGCACTCCTATCGTCGGAGAGACCCCCGAGGCCCGGGCCCTGGAGGACGCGCGTTTGGCCAACTTGGCCGAGCGCACTCGACTGGAGGATCTCCAGTGAGCACTCGACGAGCAAGCACAACAGCGGGCTCCCGAGTCTAGTCGACGCCAGCTCTTCCCGCCGACGCAGGTATATCGAACCCCAGTTCAAAATTTGGCCGCCGCAGCCCGTATAGCAGAATCAATTCAGCCATCCCAGTCAGAGGCAGGCAGGGGCTTGTTGCAGATCAGAGCATTGCTCCGGGCGGCAGGAAACCAGAATTCCGCCGTTTCTCAGTCGCGAGATAGGATCCACAGTCGATCCGTTGCAGCAGACACAGTTCAGTCGGCCCACAGCCCGAGATCGCCCCCGAGGCGTGAGGGACGTGATGACCGGCATGATCAGTACCGGAGGAATGAGCAGCGTGATCGTCGATTCGATCGAGATGATCGACGTCGAGTGCCAACCCCTCCCCCCAGGAGCGGGTCATATGCGCCTCGACGGCAAGATGACAGACGCCCTCACAGTGTTGGGCAGAGGATTCCAGTCGACCCCAGAGACCCAGGCTTTGATGCAAGGTCTATCCTCGTTCAAGGTTTGGTCGACAGGAACAGGGCTCATCGAGAGGGCCACATTAGAGATGCGCCCGCCAGCAGCAGCGGAGTACGTGTTTCAGGGCCAGAGTGTTTTAGTCGAGCCATCAGGGCCGCAGTGATTCCTCCCAATTTCAGGCTGGCGACTGGAATCAGCAAGTTCACCGGTGAATCTAAGCCTGACACCTGGCTCGAAGATTACCGAGTGGCTGTACAGATTGGCGGTGGCAATGATGAGGTGGCCATGAAACATTTGCCTCTCATGTTAGAGGGCTCGGCCAGAGCGTGGCTAAATTAGTTGGCCCCCAGCAGCATTTACACTTGGGAGGACCTCTCCCGAGTGTTTATCACAACCTTTGAAGGAACATGCAAGCGACCCGCAGGCCTTACGGAGTTACGGTCTTGCGTGCAGAAGCCGAATGAAACCCTGAGGGAATACATCCAGAGGTGGATCATGCTGCATCACTCGGTTGAGAATGTACCAGACCATCAAGCAGTTTGTGCCTTCAAGGAAGGTGTTAAATACAGAGAGTTAAATCTGAAGTTCGGTCGAACTGGAGAGATGTCTCTGAATCGGATGATGGAGATTGCCACCAAGTATGCTAACGGAGAAGATGAAGATCGACTCCAGAGTGGCAAGCAGAAAGCAGTCGCCCAGGAAACCGGAGGCAATTCCAGTCGGAAGCAGAAGCGGAAGGCCGAGCCGGCCGCTCCTTGGGAGGCCCTGGCCGTAGCCCAGGGAAACTTCAAGGGAAAATCCAAGGGGACCTGGAAGCCCAAGGAAGTCAAGGATCAAGACGGAAATGATGTTTTGGATCTGCCATGTCACATCCACACCAAGAAGGATGAAGAAGGTAATTTTATTTACCCAAAGCATACCACTCGACAGTGCCGGCTCCTGATCCAGCAGTTCCAAGGAAAGCAGTCCAAGGATAAGGAAAAAGAGTCGGACAGAGTCGAGGACAAGGAAGACAGTGACGATGGATACCCCCAAGTCAATTCCACCCTGATGATTTTTGCCGATGTCGAAAGCAAAAGTCGACTGAAAGTCATTAACCGAGAGGTGAACACGGTTGCCCTGGCAACACCCAGTTACCTGAAGTGGTCTCAGACTGCCATCACATTCGACCAGTCTGATCACCCGACGCACATTGCCACCCCTGGGAGGCAAGCTTTGGTAGTCGACCCAATTGTTGAAGGCACTCGACTGACTAAAGTCCTGATGGATGGAGGCAGTGGCCTGAACATACTGTATGCTGAAACATTGAAAGGAATGGGCATTCCGATGTCCAGACTCAGCACCAGTAACATGAGTTTCCACGGAGTCATTCCTGGGAAGAAAGCCCAATCACTCGGCCAGATCGCTCTTGATGTGGTTTTCGGTGATTCAAAGAATTACCGCAAGGAAAAGTTGACATTCGAGGTTGTGGGCTTCCAGAGTGCTTATCACGCCATTTTGGGGAGGCCAGCTTACGCACGCTTCATGGCCCGGCCATGTTACGTGTACCTCAAACTAAAGATGCCTGGCCCCAAAGGTGTGATCACTGTCACAGTCAATCGGAAGAAGGCGGAAGAGTGCTTTCAGAAGGGCTCAAAGATTGCAGATGCTCAGATGGTATTGGTCGAGCTGCAAGAGTACCAAAAGACTGCCGATCCAAGCGAGTTGCTACGAGCCAAGAAGCCTGCTTCAGAATCAGCTTTTCAGTCGTCCGGTGAAACAAAGACGGTCGACATTCACCCGACCGACCACGATGCTGCCCCGACTAACATCTCAACGACGCTTGACTCCAAATAGGAAGAAGCGCTCGTCCAGCTCCTCCGTGAGAACTGGGACATCTTCGCATGGAAACCCTCCGACATGCCTGGAGTTCCCAGGGGGCTGGCTGAGCACCGTCTACGGGTCGACCCAAAATTCAAGCCTGTGAAGGAACATCTTCGACGGTCCGCCGTCCAGAAGAAGCAAGCCATTGGCGAGGAGGTGGCTCGGCTCTTAGCAGCAGAGTTCATCCGAGAAATTTACCACTCCGAGTGGCTCGCCAATGTCGTCATGGTCCCCAAGAAGGACAAGTCACTTCGCATGTGCATTGATTTCAAACATATCAATCGGGCCTGCCCGAAAGATCATTTTCCTCTCCCTCGCATCGACCAAATAGTCGACTCGACTGCGGGGTGCGAGAGATTGTCTTTTCTAGATGCATATTCCGGGTACCATCAGATCCGTCTGTATGGACCCGACGAAATCAAAACAGCTTTCATCACTCCATTCGGATGCTTCTGTTATGTCACTATGCCGTTCGGCCTCAAGAACGCCGGAGCCACGTTCATGAGAATGATTCAGAAGTGTTTACTCACTCAAATCAGTCGGAATGTGGAGGCATACATGGATGATATTGTGGTCAAGTCACGCAAAGGTTCCGACCTGCGAGCTGACCTTGGCGAAACCTTTGCCAACCTCAGGAGGTACGATATCAAGCTCAATCCATCAAAATGCACATTCGGAGTTCCAGGCGGAAAGTTACTCGGTTTTCTCGTTTCCGAACGAGGGATCGACGCCAATCCTGAGAAAATTGGCACCATACTCCGGATGAAGCGTCCCGTACGCGTGCACGATGTCCAAAAGCTTACAGGCTGCTTGGCCATTTTAAGTCGATTCATTTCTCGTCTCGGTGAAAAGGCGTTGCCTCTCTACCGATTGATGAAGAAGTCTGACTAGTTTGAGTGGACTCCAGAAGCTGACGCAGCGTTTGCAGAACTCAAAGCTCTGCTCTCCACCCAGCCGGTGCTTGCTGCCCCAATCAGCAAAGAGCCTCTGCTGCTGTACATTGCGGCCACGGGACAAGTTCTCAGTACAGTACTCACGGTCGAGCGGGAAGAAGAAGGAAAGGCCTTCAGAGTTCAGCGCCCAGTCTATTATCTATCTGAAGTTTTGACCCCTTCAAAACAAAGATACCCTCACTACCAGAAGCTTGTATATGGGATTTACATGACCACGAAGAAGGTTGCACATTACTTCTCTGACCACTCCATTACAGTCGTCAGCGACGCCCCACTATCAGAGATACTGCATAACAGAGATGCAACTGGTCGAGTGGCCAAGTGGGCGATTTAACTCCTTCCCTTAGATATCAGGTTTGAAGCAAAGAAGGCTATTAAGTCCCAAGCAATCGCAGATTTCGTCGCCGAGTGGGTTGAACAGCAGCTTCTGACTGAAGTTCACTCGGAGCACTGGACCATGTTCTTCGATGGATCTAAGATGCTGAATGGTTCTGGTGCTGGGGTAGTTCTAGTCTCCCCCCGAGGAGATAAGCTCAGATACGTCCTCCAGATTCACTTCGATTCCTCCAACAATGAAGCAGAGTATGAAGCACTTCTGTATGGGTTGCGCATGGCCATTTCACTCGGCGTCCGTCGCCTCATGGTCTACGGCGACTCAGATTTGGTGGTTAATCAGGTGATGAAGGAGTGGGACGTCAGAAGTCCGGCTATGACTGGTTATTGCAACGCAGTGAGAAAGCTAGAAAAGAAATTCGAGGGGTTAGAGCTTCATCACATCCCCCGACTCAAAAATCAAGCAGCCGATGATCTGGCAAAGATAGGCTCCAAGAGAGAAGCCATTCCCAGCAATGTGTTTTTGGAGCACATCCGCTCGCCGTCAGTCCAGGAGGATCCTTTCACAGAAGAAGCCCCACAAACGAAAAGTGCCACAGATCCGACTGAAGTCGAAGTCCCTGCTGTGGTCGACCTGATCATGGAAGTCTTGGCAATCACTCCCGACTGGACGATACCATACATCGCGTATAACCTAAGGAAAGAGCTCCCAGAGGACGAGGAAGAGGCTCGACAGATCGTCTGCCGATCCAAGGCCTTCACAGTCATAAAGGGGCAGTTGTATAGAGAAAGCGCGACTGGAATCGGTCAGAAGTGCATAGCACCAGAAGAAGGTCGGATAATCCTTGATGATATCCACTCGGGAACCTGTGGCCACCATGCGTCCTCTCGGACCATTCTGGCCAAAGCATATCGAGCGGGATTTTACTGGCCAAGAGCAAATGAGATGGCAAAAGAGATAGTCGACAAGTGTGGAGGCTGCCAGTTCTACTCCAACATGTCACACAAGCCTGCATCAGCCCTGAAGACCATTCCTCTCGTCTGGCCCTTCGCTGTCTGGGGACTGGACATGGTCGGTCCTCTGAGAACAGGCAGGAGCGGTTTCACCCATGTGCTTGTGGCAGTCGACAAGTTTACCAAGTGGATTGAAGCTAAACCCATCAAGAACCTCGACGCTGGCACTGCTATTAGTTTCGTCAGAGGACTAACATTCAGATATGGAGTCCCTCACAGCATCATCACTGACAATGGGTCAAACTTCGATTCGGACCAGTTCAGAGCCTTTTGCGCCTCTCAAGGCACTCGAGTCGACTACGCATCAGTCGCCCATCCCCAGTCAAATGGACAAGCTGAAAGAGCAAATGGTCTGATCCTCAAAGGACTAAAACCCCGACTAATGCGTGACCTCAAGCACGCGGCAGGTGCCTGGGTCGACGAGCTTCCATCAGTTCTGTGGGGATTAAGAACCACCCCTAACCGGTCGACTGGAAGAACCCCATTCTTTCTTGTTTATGGAGCCGAAGCTGTTCTGCCAAGTGATCTCCTTCACAACGCTCCCCGAGTCAAGCTTTACACCGAGGATGAAGCAGAACAGGCTCGGCAAGATGCAGTAGACCTCCTGGAAGAAGAAAGAGAGATGGCCATGATCAGATCGACCATTTATCAGCAAGACTTGCGTCGATTCCATGCCCGGCATGTGAAGAGTCGAGCCTTCCAAGAAGGAGATTTGGTCCTCCGAGTGGATCAATAGAAACCACACAAGCTTGCTCCTACTTGGGAAGGCCCCTTCATCATCACCAGAGTCCTCAACAACGGAGCATATCACCTCTACAATGTTGATCGCCAGATCGACGAGCCGCGAGCTTGGAACGCAGAGCTGCTCCGCCACTTTTACACTTAATTTCCTTCCTATAAAGATGTAATAAAAGAAACTTCCGCAGTTCATTTTTATCAAAGACAAGAGTGTTCCAATGATTGCTGTCACTTTTGTTTACATACGAAAACCCCCAGTGGGTGACTTAGCCGCGAATCTGTTTCGCCTAAGTTCAAAAAAAAATCCTACCGAGTGGAGAGCAAACCTCCCACTCGGGGGCTTAGCTGCAGTCCAGCACTCGCCTAAGTTCTCCTACGAAGAGACTTAGCTGCAGTCAGCACTCGCCTAAGTTTGAAAAATCCTACCGAGTGGAGAGCAAACCTCCCACTCGGGGGCTTAGCTGCAGTCCAGCACTCGCCTAAGTTCTCCTACGAAGAGACTTAGCTGCAGTCAGCACTCGCCTAAGTTTAAAAAATCCTACCGAGTGGAGAGCAAACCTCCCACTCGGGGGCTTAGCTGCAGTCCAGCACTCGCCTAAGTTCTCCTACGAAGAGACTTAGCTGCAGTCAGCACTCGCCTAAGTTTGAAAAATCCTACCGAGTGGAGAGCGATCCTCCCACTCGGGGGCTTAGCTGCAGTCCAGCACTCGCCTAAGTTCTCCTACGAAGAGACTTAGCTGCAGTCAGCACTCGCCTAAGTTTGAAAAATCCTACTGAGTGGAGAGCAAACCTCCTACTCGGGGGCTTAGCTGCAGTCCAGTACTCGCCTAAGTTCTCCTACGAAGAGACTTAGCTGCGGTCAGCACTCGCCTAAGTTTGAAAAATCCTACCGAGTGGAGAGCAATCCTCCCACTCGGGGGCTTAGCTGCAGTCCAGCACTCGCCTAAGTTCTCCTACAAAGAGACTTAGCTGCAGTCAGCACTCACCTAAGTTTGAAATATCCTACCGAGTGGAGAGCAAACCTCCCACTCGAGGGCTTAGCTGCAGTCCAGCACTCGCCTAAGTTCTCCTACGAAGAGACTTAGCTGCAGTCAGCACTCGCCTAAGTTTGAAAAATCCTACCGAGTGGAGAGCAAAACGCCCACTCGGGGTCTTAGCTGCAGTCCAGCACTCGCTTAAGTTCTCCTACGAAGAGACTTAGCTGCGGTCAGCACTCGCCTAAGTTTGAAAATCCTGCCGAGTGGAGAGCAAACCTCCCACTCGGAGGCTTAGCTGCAGTCCCGCACTCGCCTAAGTATGAAACACTTCTCATTTCCCAAGGACGACGAGGGGCAGGTCAACTGCCACCCTCTCCTTCGGAGCTGCACCACAGACACAAAGTTATTTCGAGTGAAGATCATATACCACTCGACGGGTCATCCACGAAGGGATTCAACGACAAATCAAGTTTAAATAAAGCCTAAAAGGTCCCAGAGACCTCAGATCAAAGTACTCGAGCTCCCAGCTCGGCGGAGTTTAACTGTTACACTCCCACTCGGCATTCCGAGGCCAATTTAAAGCAGAGTTTAACGGATTACAAAATACACTCGGCATTCCGAGGCAAGTTTTTTCACTCCTCAGGAGGAGGAGGGCTGGCAGGGGCGACAAACTCATCCAAGTCGATCCCATCTGCGATGCGGGTAGCAGCAGCAATAAATGTCTCCATGAAGTCTTGGAAGTTGTGCTTCCTCGTGTTGGCGACTTGGATGGCGGCCAACTTCTCCTCCCGCACCTCCTTGCAATGGACGCGGACCAGAGACAGAGCCACGTCAGCACCACACCGAGCTGAGGACTTCTTCCACTCTTGCACTCGGTCAGGGATTCCATTGAGTCGAGTCATCAGAGACTCGAGATCATTCTGGAGCGTGGACTCTGGCCAAAGCGTCGGGTCGATCTGCGTCATGGCGACCTTCAGTCGAGCCAAGTAATCCATGACACAGTCAACACGGGATTCCAGTCGGAGCAGGTTCATGGCAGCTTCGTCTTGCACCGGAGAATTGATTGGATCCAAACCTGTTTCGATCCGCCCGGTCTCCTCTTCGAAGTTCTGGCAAAGTTCTGCATGCACGACCCAAAGATAAGTCAAATTTCATAAAACCGGGTCAACACAAAAAAAGAACCAGTCGGAACTGATTGTGCACCTTCGAGCTTGATGTACAGCTTCTTGGCAAAGCTCCTCAAGTAGCTCTCTAGGTCGTCTCTCCTGCGAGCGATGCTTTCCATCTTCTCGCTCAGGGTGAGGTGCTCCTTCTTCCAACGCGAACACTCCCTGTTGGCTTCCTTCAGAGCGGTCTTCAACTTGGTGTTCTCCCCTTCTAATTGGTCGACCGAAGCCAGCTTCTGCGCAGCCAGAGCGGTCTTGTCATCAGCCTCCTTACGGGCAGCAACCAAGTCCTGATCCTTCTTCGCCAGAGCTTCTTTCAGTTTTTCTGCAAAAATGATGATTGAGTCGGAGAAAGCGAAGAGATATTCAAGCCTGAAAACTAACCAGTCGACAAAGGCGTCTTACCTGCGGCGCCGTCTCTGACCTTCTGCAGCTCCATCCTGGCCAGCTCCAGATCGAGGTTCATTTGAATTTGCTGCTTCTCCAGGTCAGCCAAGCGGGTTCCAAGATCACAAGACTTCTGAAGTCGAAGGGGAGGAGTTGCAATCTCAGTAAAAAAGAGAGCAACAAAGGCAATAAATACTAAGACTACGGTCGACTGCCAGCACTCCACCATAGTCTCGGGGACTACACCCAGTGGGTGCACTTAGCGTGCCCCCACCGGTTCCTATCCCACCCGACCGACCCCTGAAGTCGAGTCAAAGACAAGTTGCTTCCGAGCAGCTAAGAGACAATAATGGAGTTTCTAAGACAATAGCCTACACCCAGTAAAAAAAAGAGAGAAAGACGTCGACTGCCCACAGTCGACGGGATACCGTTCCATGTGACATAGCCCGATCAGACAGAGCGAAGAAACTCAACTACAACTCAATTTAAAGACTACAGTCGACTGCCAGCAGTCGACCGTAGTCTCGGGGACTACACCCAGTGGGTGCACTTAGCGTGCCCCCACTCGCCCAAAAACTGGCAAACACACCCAGTGGGTGTACAAACTTAAAAATCTTCAGAAAAGAGATTCTTCAAAGGACATACCAAAACAGACCAAGTGTTGAAGTCGACTGACCTGGACATTGCACTGAAGTGCCGAGCTTGCGTCATAAGCCGCCTGGCAAGCCTCCCGAGCCACTTTGACCTGTTCCATCATGACTCCAGCCTGGCGCATTGCCTCCTTCGCAGCAGCCGCTTGGTCCTCAGGGACGGGGTATGCAGCAAAAAGCGAAGACGGATCTGCAGTCGACGCTGAAGGCCGCACACTCGTCAGAGGAACAGCGAAAGTCACGGAAGCCCGAGTGGGTTCGCTATCATCCCGAACTTCGGCCTCAGGCGCCGGAGTGGATTGCGGAGTCTTGCCAGCCAACGCCTTCTTCTTCCTCTTCACCCTTAGTGGTGCGTTGTCGTCGTCGTCCGGGAGGTCAATAACATGAGGAGGAGCTACAAGGAAAACATTCAATCGACCAACGCTTCAGTCGACTCGTAAGCAGGACGTCAGTGATCGTACCAGGGTTGGAGGTGACAGCGTCCTCCATCTCTTGGTCGTCGTTCCTGGCGGAGACCTCAGAAGTTGCGCCACTGCAAATCTCGAAAGTTAGTCAGTTGGCCCAGTGAATCGACCAAGGATCCGTCCACAGTCGACAAAAGAAAGCAAGTGTTATTGTTACCCCGAAATGGTGGGAACAACTATCTTCATCTTGGGCAAGGCCTTGGGCGGCTTGGATGGCGTCGTTCGTGGGTGCTTGGGAGCCTTCCCGGCCGGCGGAGGAGAAGAAGTCCGAGGGCGTTTCGACGACTGCCCAACAGGAGCAGTCACCTTGCCACGATCTTGCGCTGGATCGTGGGCGAGCTTGGACCGTCCCTCCGGGCGGGAGGGTTCAGCCTCCACCTCCTCTTCGCTGGAGAAGATGTCGTCGCCGTCCTCTCCCTCGCCGTCGGACTCCCACTCGACCTGGTCGTCCCCGCTCTCGCCTCCGCTCCCCTCACCTTCCTCAGTCGACCCTTGTGCCCCATTGGGCGTCGAGTACATCTCAGTGGTAGCCTGGAAGACAACAGACAAGACAAAAGTCAATCGACTTATCCAAAGAAGGCTAATACAGAGGGCCAGATATCCGACACAAAGACATACCTGATCCACTTCATATGAGTTGTCGAGTGGAATTACCCTTCTGGCTCCTCGAGGGTTGTCTTTGTTCCCCATGATACTTGACAACCACCCCTCCAGCATCTCGTCGGTGACCTCCTCCGGGTGGATCCGAGTGGTGTCGTCAGGGCCAGAATATAGCCACATCGGGTGGTCTCGCGCCTGGAGCGGCTGTATACGCCTCTGGAGAAAGACCTCTAACAGATCCATCCCAGTCACTCCCTCACGGACAAGCTCAACCACTCGACCCGCCAATACCTTGACTTGAGCACTTTCCTCCGGCGTGACCTTCAGAGAGACGGGCTTCTCGGCTCGGTCGAGAGAAAAAGGAGGAAGACCAGTCGACTGTCCTGGGGTCGCCTGGTCCTGGCAGTAGAACCAGGTCGACTGCCAGTCGTGGACCGACTCCGGGAAGGTGATAGAGGGGAAACAGCTCTTCCCCCTCGTCTGGATCGCAAGGCCCCCGCACAGCTGGATCACTTGCGTCTTCTCATCACTCGACTTGGCATTTTTAACCGACTGGGAGCGGCAAGTGAAAATATGCTTGAAAAGCCCCCAATGCGGACGGCAACCCAGGAAGGCCTCGCACATGGAAATGAACGCGGCAAGATAGACTATGGAGTTGGGGGTAAAGTGATGGAGCTGCGCTCCGAAAAAATTCAAGAAGCTCCGTAAGAATGGATGGGGAGGCAGAGAAAACCCTCGGTCGATGTGGGTGGCGAGGAGCACGCACTCGGGGTTGCGGCTCGATCTCCCTCCCCGGGAGACGCGCGGCCTCGTGGGGAATGGCTCCTCCCTCAACCATGTCGTCGAGATCTTCCTGCCGGAGCACCGATGGCATCCAGTCGCCCTGAATCCAACCCTTGGGCAGGGTGGTCCGGGAGGAAGATCCACCTCGCGAAGACTTCTTTCCTTTCCCCGCCGCCGCCGCCTTCTTCGCGCGCTCCAAAGCAGTGGTCTTGCCCTTCACCATCGTCGCCGGCGAGGTCTCGCACGGGCTAACGGCGCTAGGGTACGGCCGAGGGTCGCGGGAGGGCTGGCGAAAAGAGAGAGGGAGAAAGAAGGAAGAAGAAGAGAAGCGCGCAGCTTGGAAACCCCGAGCCGGCAACTTATAAGGGGCTGCTCCCGAGTGGCTGACCGGTAGGCCCAGGCGGACCAGTCAAATCCCGCAGCGGACGCGCGCGCAGTACGTGGCGAAAAAGGCGACACGAGGATCGAGGAGTTTTCGCTTTATCACTTCCGATTACTGCGGCTGCTCCCTTCCCGCGCGCTTCCCAAAATCCAAATCCCGTGAGATCCGCGGGCCGCAGAACCGCTTGCCAAAAACAGAGTATCCCGCTCGCACCAACACTCAACATATCGCAAGCAAGGATATTCACTCGACAAAGGGCCTGGAATGGATCAAGGCAACTGAAAGAGGTTGGTGACGTCATCCACGACAACTGACCCTAAACGAGGCACTCATACAGCCCCAAAGAACCAGTCGGAAAGGATCCCCAACTCTTCCCCCACTCTAACCTCGATCCATTCGGGGGCTAATGATGAAGCTATGTACCTGGGGTAGGGGCACGGACCCGTCCCAAAGAGTCCTACCCAAGGACATCCCTAGAAGAAATCACCTATCAATCGACTTGAAGGTACTCCACTCGACGGGTTCAAGACACTCGACCAAGAAGCTACCACTCGACCATGAAGCTAATCACTCGACTGCCAGGAGACCTACAGTCACTCCGAAGGCAAACGGTCAGCTATTAAGTAGTCTTCATGGTCATTATAGCACTTTATTAGAGGCGTTACCAGTAACGCCCCATCTTAAATGTACTTTAAACCCTGCATTACTGAGGGCAGGAGGGGGCCGGCGAACTCTATATAAGCCACCCTCCTCCTCAGTAGGAAGGGTTCGCACCCCTGTAATCCATACACGCATAATCTAGTCGACCGCCTCCGGGCTCCGAGACGTAGGGCTGTTACTTCCTCCGAGAAGGGCCTGAACTCGTAAACCTCGCGTGTAACAACTTCCCAATAGCTAGGATCTAGCCTCTCCATACTCACCCCCTACATCACTGTCAGAGTTAGAACCACGACACCTACTCCAATTGTGATGGAATTGCTAGGGTTTCGATGACCAGGGAGCGAATCCGCTTTGCCTGGTTCTCGAGTTATTGTTTGTTGTCCCTAAACCGCCACCGGGTCATCCCTTTATATACACAGGTTGACGCCCGGCGGTTTACAGAATCTCGAGGCCGGCTCATAAACGTGCCTGGCTCAGTTTCTACCTTTCCTTGCCTTACAACATAAGTTACATATCATATGGCGGTTTCTATCTACGGGCCCTAATCCGCCTTTGGGTCATGGGCCTTCGTGTTTAGATCTTCTCTGTAAAGCGACATACTTCTTGTCTTCATGGGCTTCAAACATGACTAACTCATTGTGGGCATAACCCAGCCCCTCATTGCCGGTTTATACTTAGTAGTAATATCCCCAACATTAGGCCCCAGATTGATTTGAACTTGTTCATGCCAATCTTCAACACTTAGAAAAATTCCTCCTTCAGCACCTCCGCATAAATCTTGTAAACCGCCATGACGTCATCTTCCAGGTTTGTAATAAACCGCCATGACGTCACTTGTTATTAAAAATTGGATATATCTCACCTTCATTAATGAGCCTCCGACAATCGAGGCGACAACTCTGTCACATATCCAACTTTTGGGCTCCTTGATTTTCGCGCTTGTCACTTATCCCTTCTCCTTATAAATAAGATTGGGGGGTCCTTTTCATTTTCCCCCTCTTGCCTCATTGCTTCTTCTTCCTTGCGCCGACCCGACCCTCACGCGTAGCCTCGTCATCAAGCTCTGCCCTCGTCTTCATCTCCGGTCGCTGCATCATCCTGAATGTTCGAGAGAAACGTGGCGCGCCTCCTCTGCTTCGACAGCTTCGGTGAGTTCCTATTCTTTTCCTCTGTAGATCCACTAGGGTTCTCGCGAGTTCATAGAAGCTTCATGGTGTTCTACCCTTGTTCTTCATTAGATCCTATATGACAGCCTTCAAACTTGATGTACTTCCATGCGGTAGCAATGAAAATCCCTATTTTGCCTATCACACCATGCCTTTTGTGTATAAAAACCGATCTAGAACTTCGCGAACTGCTCAAGCACCAACTTTTAGGTCTAAATCTTTTCCTTTTCTTGACATGTGGTAGATCCAAAATTCCAATGTGAAACTTGTTTTTCCTCACTTAGTCATCCTTTTTGCTTCAGATCTGTACTTTCATTGTCTGCGTAGGCGGTTTATCCTTCAGAAAATAATCTGTCATATACCATTAGTCCCCTTGTAAACCGCCAACCGCTTTATCATTTATAATAGCATCAACCTCCGGTTTAACAATCTTGCCTGCTTGAATACCTTTCCCTTAACCTGCTATGCTTTATGCTTGTCTGTCAAAAACTTTAAATCGGCATTGATCTTTTTTCAGCTTTTCATTTGAAATGGCCAAACAATTTTATGCTTGTAACTGGGTCCCTTCCTGGGTTACTGAAGAGCAATTAGATGGATGCATCAGAACTGGCGCTATACCAAAACAAAGTGAAATCCGCTGGCGAGTTCCCGGTCCAGAAAATCCTCCTACCCCCAAAGACGACGAGGTGGTGGTATTTGTTGATCATATGAGCCGTGGTTTTAAACCGCCCGGATCCAAGTTTTTTCGTGATGTGCTTGCCAGGTTCCAGATCCACCCTCAAGATATTGGACCTAACTCTGTGTCCAATATTTGCCACTTTCAAGTGTTTTGTGAGGCCTATCTGCAAGAGGAGCCGACTGTTGAACTGTTCAGGGATTTTTTCTACTTGAACCGTTGTACTGAATTTGTAGACGGGCCCAACACTGAACTTGGCGGCGTTTCCATTCAGAAAAGGAAGGACATCAACTTTCCTCACGCCAAACTTCACAGTCATCCTAAAGACTAGAATGAGACTTGGTTCTACTGTAAGGAAACTTCCCCTGATGACGAGAACCCTCTGTAGGGTTATCGTGCTCACCGGCTTACCAACACACATCCATTTCCGCAACGGTTGTCTTCCAAGGAACGGGCCACATATGTGCCACAACTCGCCAAGCGCAGAGATTTTGTGGCTAATGGTTTGACAGGAGTCGATTTTGCTTGTTGCTGGATATCTTGGAGTATCTTACTGTTAAGACGTCGCCCCGGTTTAATGTGTGAGTACACAGGGGACTTAAAAGATCCTCAACAACATATTGATATTCAGTTAACAGAGGCTTAAGTTACTGAGTCTGTTAAGAAAATATTGAATGAATCGGAGGCCGTCTGCAGCAAGACCGGGTTAAGTCCTTTCTGTGTTTCCAACAAACCGCCAACTGTAAGAATCATATAACCTTTTGTTTTGTCTTGATCCCTTTGAATATTCTTTCAAAATTTTGTCCCTCTTTGATAGGGTGATGATCCATTCTGGAAGAGGAAACCACAGGATAAACCGGCCAAGACACCTCGCCCTAAGACCAGGGTTACTAAAAGAGCTGCTGAAAGTGCAACTATCCCTAGGTGGTTTTGGTAATTCCTAACAACATATAGCTCATTGAGCTAATGCTATTTCAAGATTAATATTTCAGGAAAGCTCAATGATTGGCATGGCATGGATGAGAAAAGTGGACCCCTCAAAATGCTAAGGACAAAAGGATTGGCTCAAGCTCAAAGCTCAAGACTCTACATTTTCTATTTTAGTGATCCAAGATCACATTGAGTCTATAGGAAAAGCCAATACTATCAAGGAGGGATGAGGTGTTGCTTAATGAGGCTCTTGCTCAAAATGCATAGTGATATGCTCCAAAGCCCTCAACTACTTTCTCACATCCACATATGACCTAAACCAAAAGTCAAACTCGTCCCCACCGATTCTTTCTATCCGGCGCCACCGAGTTCAGATGTCATAGCCACTACCACAAACCCTAGGCAAATCGGTCTCACCGATAGGGATCTCGGTCTCACTGAGATGGGATTGTAATCTCTCTGTTTCCCTTCGTAACGTTTCGGTCCCACCGAGATGAGTGATCGGTCCCACCGAGATTGCAATGTAAACTCTCTGTTTCCCTTTCGTAACATTTCAGTCTCACCGAAATGAGTGAATCGGTCCCACCGAGTTTACCTGACCAACTCTCTGGTTAGCTTATTACCAAAATCGGTCTCACCGAGTTTGTGTAATCGGTCTCACCGAGATTAGGTTATGCCCTAACCCTAACCATATCGGTCCTACCTAGTTGCATGTCGCTCCCACCAAAAATCCTAACGGTCGCTAGATTTGCTGAATCGGTCCGACCGAGTTTATCAATTCGGTCCCACCGAGATTGGCAAGTTGTGTGTAACGGTTAGATTTTGTGTCGAGGCTATATATACCCCTCCACCTCCTCTTCATTCATAGAGAGAACCATCAGAATGAACCTACACTTCCAACTTACCTTTTCTGAGAGAGAACCACCTACACTTGTGTTGAGGCCAAGATATTCCATTCTTACCATATGAATCTTGATCTCTAGCCTTCCCAAGTTGCTTTCCACTCAAATCTTCTTTCCACCAAATTCATATCCTGTGAGAGAGAGTTGAGTGTTGGGGAGACTATCATTTGAAGCACAAGAGCAAGGAGTTCATCATCAACACACCATTTGTTACTTATTGGAGAGTGGTGTCTCCTAGATTGGCTAGGTGTCACTTGGGAGCCTCCAACAAGATTGTGGAGTCGAACCAAGGAGTTTGTAAGGGCAAGGAGATCGCCTACTTCATGAAGATCTACCCTAGTGAGGCAAGTCCTTCGTGGGCGACGACCATGGTGGGATAGACAAGGTTGCTTCTTCATGAACCCTTCGTGGGTGGAGCCCTCCGTGGACTCACACAGTCATTACCCTACGTGGGTTGAAGTCTCCATCAACGTGGATGTACGATAGCACCACCTATCAGAACCACGACAAAAACATCCGTGTCTCCTATTGCGTTTGAATCCTCCAAACCCTTCCCTTTACATTCTTGCAAGTTGCATGCTTTACTTTCCGCTGCTCATATACTCTTTGCATGCTTGCTTGAATTGTGTTAAGATTGCTTGACTTGTCCAAACTTGCTAAAATCTGCCAAGAACTAAAATTGGGAAGAGGATAAGTTTTATTTGGTCAAGTAGTCTAATCACCCCCCTCTAGACATACTTTCGATCCTACAGCTCCCAAGAAGAAAACTGCTGAACCCTCTGAACCAAACGTTGATGATGATCCAGATAATCCGGACTCAGAGGTAGAATTGACTCTCTTGGTTCGTTTTTCATGCACCTCATTGACACTGATTATTATTAGGATGACGCTGAAGGCAGCCAAGCCGATGACGCAGAGGTAATTATCCTTTCCTCCGGTTCAGACCCTCTGCCAACACAAGAAATCCGTCAAGCAATCCAAAAAGTAAGATTTTCTCACCCCCTAGCTCACTTGGGCCCACACTTTCTTTTGAAGAAGTAGCAACATGAAGCTCGCCGCACAACCCGGCACAGTGGCCAAGTAGTCACTTCAGCCGGTTTACCGAACACTCCGGTTCGGAAACGTCAATATGAGGTCTCACACACTTCCGATCCTTCTTATCCCAAGGCAGGTTATTTCCGACAACCTCTTAATCCGTCCGATTCAAATTATCAGGGAGCACCTCATTCATCATCTGGCGAATCAACGGCCCCACAACTCCCTCCTCTTAAGACTGTTCCTGGGTAAACACTTTAACCTTTAATCTTTGACGCTTTATACTTGCATTTTATACTAACCTTTATATTTTTCCCTTTCAGAGCCAAGGCCAGACCCAGCAAGAAAGCTCGGGTAAATAAACCGTCTGATGACAATGTGGTTATTGAACCAGAAAGAAATCCAGAACCGGAAGGAACAAATGCTGACGCCATGCTTGATGATCCGCCACCTCCAAATCATGACTTTGTTGTTGAACAGGTAGAAGTTGTTGCAACAGGCCATGCTGATACACCGACAAGCCCGGTCCGAACTGATGATAAACCGCCAAGTCCAGCTAAGGCTGCTGATAAATCGTCAACTCCAGTAAAGGCTGTTGGTGACAAGCAAGATGATATTATAATTACTGGCGTTGGCCACACCACCCCTGGCAATCCTGTTGCGTTATCAAAGCATAGTGCCAAGGAGGAACTTTCTGCTATGGGCAAAGGCAAGTGGAGCACAGACTTGTCAAGCTACGCCCACCTCTACGCCCAAGAACTTCATTCTGGTTTTTTTAAAACCGTCTGTACACAAACCACGACTACGAAGCCGGTTTAGTGAATCTGATGAAGGAGCGATACGAGGTAACTACATAACTATTTCACTCTTATGTCCAATTTCAAGTACCAACTCTAGTAGCCCCCAAGGGTCGATTTATGATGTCAATCTAAACCGGGACTTTGTAATATCTCAACTCTGCATGCTTATCCTCCAAGGGCTGGTTTACCTTTCCAAGCTGAACCGGTACTTTGACCAATGCTACTTTGGGCAAATGTACATTAGCCCCCAAGTGCCAAGAATAATACTTGTATTGTACTTGGGACTTGTAATTTTTTTTCCTGATAATCCAGTAAATAGGCATTAGCCCCCAAGTGCCAAGTGTATAACTTGTTATGTGCTTGGTACTTCAAATATGTACTGCCGACTCATGATATGTCTGTCTCGTGTAGGCTGAGCTGAGCAAAATGGAAGCCCAAACGACTGATCTTCAAGAAAATATCAAATCCCAGCAAGCAGAAACCTCCAAAGCAAAAGAGGAACTGACTAGTGCCTTAGCGGCCATGGAGTAGCTGAAGGAAACTTTTAAGAATGAACGGGCGGATTGGGGCATAGAGAAAACCGCATTGCAAAAGAGAGCTGAAAACGCAGAAGAAGCCCGACTCCGTTTTCCTTCCATATGCTTGTTTCGCAAGATAAAAAATATTTATATATACTCTCGGATGATTTTACCATCGTATCATGGAGAAGTCCTTTGTTCTTGTTTCGTGCTGTTTTTCAGACAGACCTAGATCGCCATGGCCGCACTAAGCTCCTCCAAGGACAAGTTCTTCGAGAGGGTTATCAATCCCTACTTGTCGGAGGTGATGAAGCACCCTCAAGCCATTCAGATGCATGAGGGGGTGCTCCGCATCCGGGATGTTCAAGGGACCAAGAAGACGGGAACCATGGAGGCCAGGCTCGAGGTGGTGGAGCAACAAATCTTCAAGTGCCAAGGGATGGTGGAGCGTAGACTCAGTGCCAATCACCTCATGATCACGGAATTCACCTGTGATCACAAGGTGGATGGCCGGTCTATGAAGGACATCATCTTCACCTTCAACGAGCAAATCAATTTTCTGCAAAGCCAAATCTATGATCTTCAAAATCAAGTTTTTGAGTATGAGGCAAGATTTAAAGGTATGAGTTTAGCTACCAGTTGCAGGACTCCGGAGACTCGTGCATCCTCTTATGATGGTGAGCCCCTGCCATGGAAATCAGAGGATAAGTTTCCTACTACCTCATCACCACCACCATAATCTTCATCACCGAAGGAGACTTGAGTACACGGGTATGGGCACTCCCCTTGGCTTGTGCCAAGCTTGGGGGAGATGCCCCAGTATCGCATCACCATCACTTTTATTACCTTTACCTATCTTAGTTCGATCCTTAGCTATTTCGTGACTTAGCTGAATAAAAGTTTAGTATGATCTATTTTTGAGTGCTAGTTTCGTGATATATCTATCTATGTAATAGAGTGGGAGTTATATAATGAAGTTTAGTTTGAGTGTTTGCTTCTTTACTTTCATGTTTCAATCAAAATAAAAGAAAATAATGAAAAAGATCATATGCTAATCTTATGGTAAGTAATGACATCACATAAGGAAAAGTATAAGTGGTAAAATTTGTTGAAGGTTGACAAACATAACATTGGTCAATGATGCAATTCATGAAAGAATTAATAAGGGAAGAGAAGATTCATATGCGAATACATTATCATGGACATATTTTGTGATTGTGAGCCCCCACTAAATATCTTATGCCAAACTGTTGATGTTAGACAAGGAAGACAACGTAATGATTTATGTTTGCTCATATTCACATAGAAGTTATATTGTCATAGATCCTTCGACATGTGGTGCTTGCTCAATGTCTTTGCTAGCCAAAATTCCGCACTAAGTAGAGATACTACTTGTGCATCCAAAAACCTCAAACCCAAACTCATGTTTTGAGAATCAACCATACCAACCTATGGATTGAGAAAGATCCTTCAAGTAAGTTGTCATTGGTGCAAAAAGGCAATAAAATTTGCTTCTAAATGTGTTTGATCCTTTAGTGTAAGAGAAATTAAGCATTGTACGAACTTGTGATGGCAAAGTAATAAAAACGACAGACTGCATAATAAAGGTAGTTATCTTAAGGGGTAATATAGCATGACATTCTTTTGCATAAGAGAATGTGCATACAAAACCAAAAAAGCGCATGACAACCTCTTCTTCCCTCTGCGAAGGGCCTATATTTTACTTTTATGTATTTACTTTTTATGCAAGAGTCAAAGTATTTTCCCCTATTCCTTTTTATTTTATCTTTGGCAAACATCATGTGGTGGGGAAAGATTTAGGCACATATACCCAGCTAGATATGAGTGAGCATGAGTTATTATTGTTGACATCACCCTTGAGGTGAATAAGTTGAGAGGCAAAACTATAAGCCCCTATCTTTCTATGTGTCTGGCTAAAACTTTTTGCTCATGTATATGTTGTGAGTGTTAGCAATCATAGAAGACTAAATGATGGTTGAGTATGTGGACTTGCGAAAAGGCTCCGATACGAGACCCTTCCTGAAAATATGATGAATTGTATTGCAAAGTTGACTAAGAACATAGTTTGTTGGTTTTCAATAAAGTTTATGCCTTTTACTTTGATGTTGTGATGAATTGTTACTTGTTCATGAGAAGTTATATGATAAAGTTCTATGATAAAGTTTGTTGCTGTTATAATAATAAGCACGATGCTACTATGTTTGTATTTTGTTTTTATCGACACCTCTCTCTCTCTCTAAAGATGTGGACATGCTTTTTGATATCGGCTTTCGCTTGATGACAAGCGAGGTCCAAGCTTGGGGGATTTGATACGTCCATTTTGCATAATGTTTTCCTACTGATATTTATAATGTTTTTATGCATAACAACACTTCATGGAGTAATTCTAATGCCTTTTCTCTCATAATATGCAAGGTTTACACAAAAGAGGGGGAATACCGGCAGCTGGAATTCTGGCCTTGAAAGAGCAATGTCAGAGATACCTATTCTCCACATCTCCAAATGAGCTGAGATTTTATGGAGAATTATTTTGGGAATATATAATAAATATTGGAGAAAAGAACTACAAGAGGGGGGCAGCCAAGTGCCCACAAGACACCGGGGCGCGCTGATGTCTGCTAGAACTACGTCGGTATTTCCCCAGAGAGGAAGGGATGATGCAGCACAACAATGGTAGGTATTTCCCTCAGTGTTGAGACCAAGGTTATCGAACCAGTAGGAGAACCAAGCAACACTATGTAAACAAGACCTGCACACAAATAACAAATACTCGCAACCCGATGTGTTAAAGGGGTTGTCAATCCCTTTCAGGCAACGGCGGCAGAAATTGGTAAACAGACATGATAAAAATATGATAGATAGGATAAATAGACCTCGGATAAAATAAATTGCAGCAAGGTATTTTTGGTTTAATAGATCTGAAAATAAAAGCAATAGTAAAATAGATCGCAAAGGCAAATATATTAAGGAAGAGACCCGGGGGTCGTAGGTTTCACTAGTGGCTTCTCTCGAGAAAAATAGCAAATGGTGGGTGAACAAATTACTATTGGGCAATTGATAGAACTTCAAATAACGATATCCATGCAATGATCATTATGTAGGCATCACGTCCAAGATTAGTAGACTGACTCCTGCCTGCATCTACTAGTATTACTCCACACATCGACCGCTATCCAGCATGCATCTAGTGTATTAAGTTCATGGAGAAACGGAGTAATGCAATAAGAACGATGAGATGTTGTAGACAAGATCTATTTATGTAGAAATATACCCCATCTTGTTATCCTTAATAGCAATGATACATACGTGTCAGTTCCCCTTCTGTCACTTGGATCAAGCACCGTAAGATCAAACCCATCACAAAGCACCTCTTCCCATTGCAAGATAAATAGATCAAGTTGGCCAAACAAAACCCAAATATCAGAGAAGAAATACGAGGCTATGAGAAATCTTGCATACAAGATATCAATGAAGACTCAAATAACTTTCATGGATAAAAACATAGATCTGGTCATAAACTCAAAGTTCATCGGATCCCAACAAACACACCGCCACCGCAAAATAGTTACATCATATGGATCTCCAAGAGGCCATTGCATTGAGAATCAAAACAGAGAGAGGAAGCCATCTAGCTACTAACTACGGACCCAAAGGTCTACAAAGAACTACTCACGCGTCATCGGAGAGGTACCAATGGGAATGATGAACCCCTCCGTGATGGTGTCTAGATTGGATCTGGTGGTTCTGGACTTTGCGGTGGCTGGAATTGATTTTCGTCGACTCCCATAGAGTTTCTGGAATATTGGGGTATTTATAGAGCAAAGAGTTGGTTCGGGAGGCACCCGAGGTGGGCACAACCCACCAGGGCGCGCCTGGGCCTCCAGGCGCTCCCTGGTGGGTTGTGCTCCCCTCGGAGCACCCCCAAGCGCTTCTCTGGCCCATTAGATGTCTTCTGGTCCAAAAAAATCCACAAAAAGTTTTGCTGCGTTTAGACTCCGTTTTATATAGATTTCTTGCGATGTGAAAACATGCAAAAAATAGCAACTGGCACTAGGCACTATGTCAATAGGTTAGTACCAAAAAATGATATAAAATGACTAAAATGATTACAAACACCATGAATGATAATATAACAACATGGAACAATAAAAAATTATAGATACTTTGGAGACGTATCAGCATCCCCAAGCTTAATTCCTGCTCGTCCTCGAGTAGGTAAATGATAAAAATAGAATTTTTGATGTGGAATGCTACCTAACATGTCATCACCTTTTCTTTTCTTTATAGCATGGACATTTGGATTTTTATATGGTTCGAAGCAACAGTCTAGGTTTGACATGAGACTTAAATACTCAAGCATATCGACAAGCAACCATGTCTTTCAGAATATCAACGCTAAAATAAATATCCCTAGCCCATCATGATCGAGGCGGAACTTGGGTAGGAGCACTTTTGCCCTCCGGTAGAGCGATTCCGCCGGGAGAACTTTCCTCCCGGAAGGGGAAATCGAAGCCATCGTCATCACCAACAGCCCTCTCATCTTTGGGTGGCAAATCTTCAACAACACCATCTCATCTCAAACCCTAGTTCATCTCTTGTGTTCAATCTTTGTACAAGAACCTCAGATTGGTACCTGTGGGTGACTAGTAGTGTTGATTACATCTTATAGTTGATGCTATATGGTTTATTTGGTGCAAGATTATATGTTCAGATCCATTATGCTATTTAATATGCCTCTTATCTTGAGCATGAATATTATTTGTGAGTTGTTACCTTTGTTCTCGAGGCCACATGAGAAGTCATGTTGCAAGTAACACTACAAAAAAGGACACATCCGTGACATTTTGGGCCAAACAAATTTTTTTCTGTCATGCTTATGAAACTTCTATGACAATAATTGTGACAAAACCCGGTATCATCATAGATGTGGTGGGCTCCTACTTCTATGACAAAAAATCATGACAGAAAATGGGCTTTTCGTCCTGGGCAGGCCGGAGATGCAGCTGCATGACATTCTTTGGGCCGTCCATGATGGGAAAAACCATGGTTGAAGTGACGGGGAGGAAAATATTGGAGAGTTCCCGGTTATGATGGGTTGTCGGGGCCGAGTGATGCATGGAGGTTTCTCTCATACACATACGTGCGTGTGTGTGAGGCATTGCACTCTAACTGAACCCGAGCGAGGCGTTCGCCTACTGAACCCGAGCAATTGCACTGCAAGCTACGCGTTACTGAACCCGAGCGAGGCGTTCGCCTACTGAACCCGAGCAATTGCACTGCAAGCTACGCGTTACTGAACCCGAGCGATCGATCCTTGGCTGTTAACTGAACCCGATCGAGCGATTCCTTCGCTACTACTGCTAACTGAAGCCGATCAAACCTGTTGCCTCTTGATGAACCGTGAGCATTGTTGGGGGGGTTGGATGAACAGTCCGGTGGGGGGTTGGATGAACAGACCCCCATGGTAGTAGAGGCCATTGCCGCTAGATGAACAGGACCCCGATCGAGCCGGTTGGGGGTGGATGAACAGGACCCCGTGGAGGGCTGGATGAACAGGACCCCATGGAGGGCTGGTTGAACAGTAGCTGGTGGAGGGCTGGATGAACAGTAGCCCGTGGAGGGGTGGTTGAACAGGACCCCGTGGAGAGGGCTGGTTGAACAGTAGCCGGTGGAGGAGCTGTGAACAGGAGCCCGTGGATGAACTGTCATAGGTGGAGGCTGGAGGAGGTCGACGGTGGATGAACAGTAGCCCGTGGAGGCTGGAGGAGGTCGAGGGTGGAGACGAACAGTAGCCCGTGGAGTCTCGTTTTGCGGTATGCCACACTCATCCCGATGAACAAGACCCCCGTTTCGACCGTAGCGCTCCAACACAAGTCCGTTTTCTCCATTTTGCGGTACGCCACACCTCTCCCGATCAACAGGACCCCGTTTCGACCGTAGGCAGTCGAACACAAGCCTGTTTCCTCCGTTTTGCGGTACGCCAGACCCCTCCCGATGAACAGAAGGTTGTTTCCTCCGTTCCACGGCACGCCAGGCCTTGTTTCGATCGGCTGTTCTGTCCAAGCCGGTTGGCTCCCGATGAACACGGTGTAGTTTCTCCATTCCGACCTAGCCGATTGGCTACCAATGAACAGGATGCCATCGCTGCCTCTCCATGTACACGAGCCCTGGCTGTGCGTATGCGCGAGTAGGCGTTCGAGACCCCGCCTGTATGTACGTACGTGGCCGTATTTACTTTCTTACACCCTGGTTGTACGTACATGTACATTCTACGTGCACGCCTCTACTACGACACGTGCCCTTCCTTACTCGGCCACGGTTCATAGCTGCAACCTACAGACAGACCAATCGACCAATATGTACGTACACGTTTGTGACCAGAATGATAATGTTACATATGCTTCGACCAGGTGGGTCCCGACTGTGAGGGAGGATAAGCAGGCACTTCCTTGCATGAGAAGATGTAGCTGCTGGGTCCCAGACATTCAGGGGGGAAATGTTTTTTTCACAAAACACGGTGGCCCGTCCGGTGGGTCCCTGCTTTGAGGTGGAGGAATCATTATTTTCCACTTAATAAGGAGGCACTTTCTTGCTGCGGCCATGGACCCAACTGTCAGCCTCTTCAAGTATAGAAATCTTCTGATGGAAGTCGTTCCTTGACCACATTGAACACGCCACGCCGAGAGCACCAAGGCAGTGGACGACGGCGAGGCCTAGGAAGGGGACGTGTAGCGACCCGACCTCAGATGGTCAAGTCTCTGTGCTTCAGTGTCATCCCTGGATCGGTAATGCTGACACGCACAGTAATCGAGGATTCATAACAGAGTAGCAATCACACACTTATCACATCGAAAAGTCTAAAAGAGGACTTATTACAATAATATGGCTTAAGGCCATCTAATGCAATAACAGCGGAAGGCTTGGAAGATAGCGTGAGTCCATCAACTCCAACGGCATAGCTGAGCTGCACGGCAACGACCTAACGAACCTTACTCCTCGTCTGAAAAGTCTGCAACATAATACGTTGTAGCCCGAAAACGGGTCAGCACATGGAATATACTGGCAATATAACACAGTAGAGTAGAAACATAATAATGCTATCACTACATGCATATATGGCTGGTGGAAAGCTGTATGGTTATAGTTTTTGCAAAAAGCCAATTTTTCCCTACAACAAAGGAATAGATTTTAATTTAACTATCATGGTGGTTGAAACATCATTGAGAAGGTACCCCCAACTCAATCCCAATTAAAGTGATTAACAACCCAACAGTATTAATTAAACATGGTGAGATACATGTGATAACCCAAGTACTAGATACTCAAGAATTGTCCATAACCGGGGACACGGCTAACCATGATTAGATTGTACACTCTGCAAAGGTTTGCGCACTTTTCCCCACAAGACTCGATCGCCTCCGTTGGATTTCTCGCACTACATGGTGTTTGAGAAACGGATGACTGAGACACAGTCTTTCAGAAACGTTAACTCTCTACTTCGGGTAGACCATACCAAACCTACAAAACCTACTACCTGCTGATCTACCTCTTCAAGAGCTTCACGTAACTTACTCAACTATGCTAGAGCCCATAATATCTTGTGGCTGCACACGGAAGTTTCTAGCATGAATCATCTCAGTTCCCTTTGAGTCTGGGTGGCGGTCCATAGGAAGATCACACGGGTACCCCAGGATTTCCAAAAAAACAGACAACACTGGGTTCCCCAGGTGCCTCAATCCACCCAGTTGTTTGATTAAGTTGCCACCTTAAGTTGAACCATTAATTAACAATCTCAAATCTTTCATGAATTTCACTCAAGCCCAAACCTCGTCTACGAGCATAGCATAGCAATAAGCAATACGAAGAGGTAACTCCCAAGGGTTCGAATATAACAGGACAATAGGTTCTACCTTAGCAACTACTTCCCAACCCACAAGTTAATGACATCCTAATCATGCAATGTTTGAGGATGGGAACTAATGCATAAAAACTGGGTAATAGTGGGATATGATCAAAGTGTTACTTGCCTTGCTGACGATCCGCGAATCCTAGAGACTCGTAGTAACACGCTTCGCACTCCGGGAATTCTATCGCAAGCAAACAATAACATACATAAGTAACAAGCAACGAAGCACAAGCAAAACTCAACTAAGAGAGGTTGACCAGAAAGTTCAACTTAGGAACTCAGGTACGCAAAAAGAATCAAATCAAATGGAGCACCGAAAGTCAAACGGTGAAAGAAAGAAGCTTCATTTACTAATCTGAAACTAGGCCAAATTTTACAGTAACAAAAACTTGTTTGAGTTGATTAAACGGAAAGAGGGTTTCGAGATGAAACTCCAGGCGCTTGAATCGCCTGATTCCGATAAACGAGCGAGAAGAAAAACAGAAATTAAGATCGGATCCGCAATCGCGATCCGAAAAATCGCGGAATAAATCCGAGAAAAAGAAAAACAATGAACAGATTAACGAATGAACGTTCATTATCTGGATCTAAACGAAGAACGCGTTCGTTAAAACGAACGAACGAGCAAACGCTCGCTAAATAAATAAACTGGAGAAAAACCGATCTATTAAAAAAACGAAAACTAGGGTCTTTAAAAAAACCCGAACGGTTTTTTTAGAAAACCGGGGCGGTGCGGCGGCGGCTACCTTGGTTCGGCTCCGGCGGCGGTGGCGGAAGGCGGCGGCGGCTCCTGGCGGCGGCGCGGGCGGCTGTAGGCGGCAGCGACTTGGGCTCCAGGGGGGGGGGGGGCGGCGGTATTTAACGGGGAAGGGGCGGCGGCTGCTTGGGGGAGGGGGCAAGGCAGCGGCGGCGGCGGGGAGTCCAGCTCGGACTTGGAGACCGGGTCGGCGGCGGCGGCGCGCGCGCGCGAGGCGGTGGCGGCTCGGGCCGGCCTGGCTCGGCTGGGCCTTAGGCCCAGTCGGGCACGAGATATTTTTTATTTTTTATATAATTCCACCGACAGAAGAAAAATCCTAGAAAAATAAATAAAAATCTAAAAATGCCAAAACAAAATTTCACCATCTAAATAAAATATTTAGGACGAGTTGAACATTTTCTTGGCCCTAAAATGCAATTTTGAAAACGTGCAATTTTTCTAATGCAAATAAAATCCGAATAAAACCAAATAAAATCCAATAAATGATTTTAATATTTTTCCTCCAATATTTCAATTATATCGGAGAAGTCATATTATCTCCACTCATTTAATTTAATATGAAATATTCCGGAGAGAAAAATTATTAAAATCAATATCCTCGTTTCATTATTTGATAAAAATCAAATATGAAAATAGAAAAATCCCCAACTCTCTCCGTGGGTCCTTGAGTTGCTTAGGATTTCGAGGATTGCGGAACTGGAATGCAATAAATCATGATATGCATGGGTGATCTATGTATAACATTCCAAATTGAAAATTTGGGATGTTACAAACCTACCCCCCTTAAGATGAATCTCGCCCTCGAGATTCGGGTCGGCTAGAAAATAGGTATGGGTGGTCCTTGCGGAGATCATCCTCTCGTTCCCAGGTGACTTCATCCTCGGTATGGTGGCCCCACTGAACCTTGCAAAACTTGATAACCTTACTGCGGGTGACTCTGCTGGCAAACTCAAGAATCCTAATTGGCTTCTCCTCGTAAGTCAAATCACTGTCCAACTAAATCGCTTCCAGGGGTACTGTATCTCTTAATGGTATATCCGCCATCCCAGCATGGCACTTCTTCAGCTGTGAAATGTGGAACACATCGTGGACTCCTGACAATCCCTCAGGTAACTCCAACTTGTAGGCAACTTCTCCCATCCGTTCCAAAATGCGATACGGTCCTACAAATCTCGGGGCTAACTTTCCTTTAACTCCAAAACATTTCACTCCTCGCAAGGGCGATACTCGCAGATATGCTCTATCTCCAATTTCGTAGGTTACCTCCTTGCGTTTTGAGTCTGCATAACTCTTCTGCCTGGACGGAGCAATCTTCAGTCGGTCTCGGATCAACTTTACCTTCTCCTCAGATTCTTTAATCAGGTCTGGTCCAAACAACTGTCGGTCTCCTACCTCATCCCACATCAACGGTGTTCTGCACCTGCGTCCATACAGGGCTTCAAACGGTGCCATCTTCAAACTGGCTTGGTAGCTATTGTTGTATGAGAACTCTGCATATGGCAAATTGTCATCCCAACTAGATGCATAATCTAGCGCACAGGCTCTCAACATGTCCTCCAAAATTTGATTGACTCTCTCAGTTTGTCCGTCTGTCTGTGGGTGAAACGCTGTACTGAACTCCAATCTCGTTCCCAGAGTCTGGTGTAACTGATGCCAAAACTTTGAAGTAAACTGTGTTCCTCGGTCCGATACGATGGTCCTCGGAACTCCATGCAGACATACGATCCTGGACATGTAGATCTTGGCCAACATTGCACTTGTATAGGTGGTTTTCACTGGGATGAAGTGAGCTACTTTGGTCAAACGATTAACTACTACCCATATGGAATCATATCCTGCTTTAGTCCTGGGTAATCCGGTAATAAAGTCCATGCCAAGTTTATCCCACTTCCATTCGGGTATCGGCATAGGCTGCAACAGTCCTGCTGGCTTCTGATGATCTGCCTTAACTCTCTAACATACATCACATACGGCTACACACTCGGCAATATCCTTCTTCATACCAGTCCACCAGAAACGTTCCTTCAAATCCAAATACATCTTGGTGTTTCCGGGGTGTATCGAGTATGTTGAGTCATGGGCCTCTTGAAGTATTAACTTCCTGATCTCCTGATTATTGGGCACGTAGATTCGGTCCTCAAACCATAGGGTATCATGCTCATCCTCACGAAAACCTTTGGCCTTTCCTTTGCCCATCTTCTCCTTTATCTCGGCAATCTCTTTATCATCTTTCTGAGCTTCCCGAATCTTGTCCAGCAATGTCGACTGAACCTCCATTGTGGCAATGAACCTTCTAGGTACAATCTCTAATCGAAGTTCCATGATGTCCTTTGCTAATTCCTTCGGCAGTCCTTTACTTTCAAGGATATTAGCATAACTCTTCCGACTCAATGCGTCTGCTACGACATTGGCCTTTCCTAGATGATAGTGTAGCTTCATGTCATAATACTTTATAAGCTCCAACCATCTCCTCTGCCTAAGGTTCAGCTCCTTCTGGGTGAAGATGTACTTCAAACTCTTGTGATCCGTCTACACATCACAATGGTTTCCAATAAGGTAATGTCTCCAAGTCTTCAACGCATGCACTACGGCTGCTAGCTCCAAATCATGCGTAGCATAATTCAACTCATGAGGTTTTAGTTGTCGTGAGGCATACGAAACAACTCTTCCGTCCTGCATAAGCACGCATACAAGTCCTAAGCGAGAGGCATCGCAATACACTTGGAACTCCTTATGTATATCTGGCAGTACTAGCACCGGGGCTATAGTCAAACGTTTCTTCAACTCTTGGAAACTTGCTTCACAATCTTTTGTCCATTTAAACTTGGTATCCTTCTTCAACAGTTCAGTCATTGGTTTCGCAATCTTGGAAAAATTATCAATGAATCTCCGGTAGTATCCTGCGAGTCCAAGAAAACTGCGGATCTTGCTAACTGAGGTGGGTGCCAACCATTTAGTGACTGACTGAACCTTACCGGAGTCTAATTCTATACCTTCTCCTGATATAACATGTCCAAGAAATCCGACTTCCTTCAGCCAAAACTTGCATTTGCTAAACTTAGCATACAACTGGTGTTCCCTGAGCTTCTCGAGAACTAAACGCAAATGCTCTTTGTGCTCCTCCTCGTTCTTCGAGTATACCATGATATCATCAATAAACACCACAACAAACTTGTCCAAATACTCCATGAACACCTTGTTCATCATGCTCATGAAATAGGCAGGGGCGTTTAGTCAGTCCAAACGACATGACCGTGTACTCGTATAATCCATATCGCGTTGTGAACGTTGTCTTTGGTATGTCCTTCTCTCGTATCTTCAACTGATGATACCCTGATCGTAAATCGATCTTTGAGAAAACTTTAGCTCCTTGCAACTGATCAAACAGATCGTTGATCATCGGCAGTGGGTACTTGTTCTTTATCGTCACTTCATTGAAGGCTCGATAATCAACAACCATCCTTAGGGATTTATCCTTCTTCTCAACCAAAAGTACTGGGGCTCCCCAAGGTGATGAAATTCTTCGGATGTATCCTTTCTCCAATAACTCCTTGATATGTTTCTTAATTTCCTCCAGATCATTCGCGGGCATCCGATAGGGTCTCTTGGATATTGGTCCTGTTCCTGGTAACAGCTCTATCAAAAACTCAATATCCCTGTCCGGTGGCATGCCTGGTAACTCCTCTAGGAAAACATCCGGGTAATCTCTTACTACCAGCACTTCATCCTGAACAACTCCCGTAAGGGCATTCACTTGGCTCCTTTTAGGCACATGCCTAGACACATACTTAATCCTTTTTCCCTCCGGGGTGGTGAGATAAATCGACTTACTAGCACAGTCAATGCTTCCTCCAAACTTTGACATCCAGTCCATACCCAATATCACATCCAATCCTTGTGACTCCAAGATAATTAGGTCGGACGAAAAAACATATGTACCAATGGTTAAGGGTATCTGGTCACACCATCGGCTAGCCATATACTCCACTCCGGGTGAACTCACTAAAAGAGGGGTCCTAAGGGTTTGGGTTGGTAGTTTAAAATTATCCACAAATCCCCTTGATATGTATGAATGCGATGCACCAGTATCAAAAAGAACAAGAGCAGTAAATGACTTAACCAAAAACTTACCTATTACCGCGTCCGGCTGCTCTTCAACCTCCTCCACGTTAACGTGGTTCACTTGTCCTTTGTTGAATGGATTGGGCTTCTTCCCAGTGCTTCCATTTCCGTTTCCATTCCTTCCTTCGGGGCAATCATTGGCATAGTGCCCTGTCTTCCCGCACTTAAAACAGGTAACCTGACTTAAGTCTCTTTTGGCGGGAGTGGACGGGTTGGAGCGGTTATGATTGTTGTTAGCTCCGTTCCCATTCCCATTCTTAGCACTACTGTGGTTATATAACCCTCCTCCAGTGTGGTTGTGACCTCCATGGTTATGAACAAGTCCTCCCGAGTTCGGGGTTAGGCGAGGCTTCTGCTGAGCTCCTGAGTTATACTTCCCTTGTCCGTACTTTCTCTTGTGGCTCTCAATCTGCTGTTGTTTCCCTTCAATCATAAGAGCCTTATCTACCAACTCCTGGTAGTTGTTGAAGGTTGCTACCATCAACTGCATGCTCATCTCATCATTCAGCCCTTCCATAAACTTCTCCTGCTTCGCGGCATCTGTGGCCACATCATCAGGGGCGTAGCGAGATAACTTGCTAAACTCATCCATGTACTGAGCCACAGTACGGTTCCCCTGGCGTAGGTTGCGGAACTCCCACTTCTTCATCTGCATAGCTCCAGTGGAGACATGGGCTGTGCGGAAAGATTGCTGAAACTGGTCCCAAGTGACATTAGCTATAGGAAAAGTGGTTGTGTAATTCTCCCACCATGAGGCTGCTGGTCCATCCAATTGATGTGGGGCAAAGCGCACCTTCTCAGCATCTGTGCAACCTGCGGTGGTCAACTCCCTTCCAATACGGCGTAGCCAATCATCAGCAACTATAGGCTCGGTGCTACTGGAAAATACCGGCGGCTGTAACCTTAGAAAATGGGCTAGGTTGTCCACTGGCGGTGGGTTGTTGTTGTTGTTGCCCTTGTTCTGAACTAACAATTGCATCAAGGCATTCTGCTGCTGGATCAACTGGGTGAGCTCTGGCGGGAAGGCAAAACCGGGGTCACGTCTCGGAGGCATCTGAGGGGTTTAGATGGGAGAGATTTAGAATAGAAGAGGTCTAATGAGAAAACACTACCCATATGCGCATGAGATAAACACAATCATTTCACTCAATCAATCAAGCAAGGGCATACAAGCGGTCTAGAACTATCGCAAAAGTGCTCACTACTACTATATACATGGGGGAAATACTACTAATATATGGTAGTCATCTACAAATTTTGATCGGTGGAAGACTCCATGATGTCTGCTCCAGCTTCGTCTTCAAAGTCATCATCACTAGGGTTGGAGTCGGTGTCGTCGATGATGATGTAGTCCTCGGGGCGTATTTCCTTGGGTTCTTCTTCTTCTTCTATCGGTACTGGTCCTCCCATGAATACTCCGATCTTCTTGACTAGGTCGTCATTCTTCTCCAGTAGGATCTTGATTTCCTCCTCATATCCATCGCGGGTAAACTTGAGTTCTTCCTCCAGCTCGATGATCCTATTCTTCGCCTTCTTCAAGTCTATGATGTCCACACACATCTGGTTCTCCTGACGTCGAATGTGCTGGTTTAACTCCTGGATGAAAGCTGCAATGGATCTATCCTTCTTAGTGCTGATTACTTCCCATTGCTCGTCTCAGCGCCCACATATTTGAAAAATAGTGTCCTTAAGCTCCCTGTTGTAAACTTCTCCAATGCGTCCCATGGTGATGTGAGCTGCCATACTCTTTCCTAAACTCCACGTTGGTGCGTCGAAGGAAAATTCTATGGGTTTAGAAGTTGGCGAGAACGTCCTTCCTGGAACTTGTACTTGAATCATCCAGCGCTCCTCTTTAGGTAAAGTGGCGTTGTACGTCCCGGTGAAGCTTGGTATTCCAATGTTCAAGTACCTAGTGACTTCCTTCAGGTGATGTCCAAAAGGTGTATCCTCATCCGGTTGTGCAAACTTGTTCTTCATCTCCGTCATCCTAAAGAGTAGAAAATGGAGAGGAGTCAGAAATGAGAAGAGAAGTGTGACCTAGGGTTTATCTTAGTGGTCGTGTCCTACACTCAGCGTGTTCTCTGATACCATCTTGTAGCGACCCAACCTCAGATGGTCAAGTCTCTGTGCTTTAGTGTCATCCCTGGATCGGTAATGCTGACACACACAGTACTCGAGTATTTATAATAGAGTAGCAATCACACACTTATCACATCGAAAAGTCTAAAAGAGGACTTATTACAATAATATGGCTTAAGGCCATCTAATGCGATAACAGCGGAAGGCTTGGAAGATAGGGTGAGTCCATCAACTCCAACGGCATAGCTGAGCTGCACGGCAACGACCTAACGAACCTTACTCCTCGTCTGAAAAGTCTGCAACATAATACGTTGCAGCCCGAAAACGGGTCAGCACATGGAATATACTGGCAATATAACACAGTAGAGTAGAAACATAATAATGCTATCACTACATGCATATATGGCTGGTGGAAAGCTGTATGGTTATAGTTTTTGCGAAAAGCCAATTTTTCCCTACAACAAAGGAATAGATTTTAATTTAACTATCATGGTGGTTGAAACATCATTGAGAAGGTACCCCCAACTCAATCCCAATTAAAGTGATTAACAACCCAACAGTATTAATTAAACATGGTGAGATACATGTGATAATCCAAGTACTAGATACTCAAGAATTGTCCATAACCGGGGACATGGCTAACCATGATTAGATTGTACACTCTGCAGAGGTTTGCGCACTTTTCCCCACAAGACTCGATCGCCTTCGTTGGATTTCTCGCACTACATGGTGTTTGAGAAATGGATGACCGAGACACAGTCTTTCAGAAATGTTAACTCTCTACTCCGGGTAGACCATACCAAACCTACAAAACCCACTACCTGCTGATCTACCTCTTCAAGACCTTCACATAACTTACTCAACTATGCTAGAGCCCATAATAGCTTGTGGTTGCACACGGAAGTTTCTAGCATGAATCATCTCAGTTCCCTTTGAGCCTGGGTGGCGGTCCATAGGAAGATCACATGGGTACCCCGGAATTTCCAAAAAAAACAGACAACACTGGGTTCCCCAGGTGCCTCAATCCACCCAGTTGTTTGATTAAGTTGCCGCCTTAAGTTGAACCATTAATTAACAATCTCACATCTGTCATGAATTTCACTCAAACCCAAACCTCGTCTACGAGCATAGCATAGCAATAAGCAATACGAAGAGGTAACTCCCAAGGGTTTGAATATAACAGGACAATAGGTTCTACCTCAGCAACTACTTCCCAACCCACAAGTTAATGACATCCTAATCATGCAATGTTTGAGGATGGGAACTAATGCATAAAAACTGGGTAATAGTGGGATATGATCAAAGTGTTACTTGCCTTGCTGACGATCCGCGAATCCTAGAGACTCGTAGTAACACGCTTCGCACTCCGGGAATTCTATCGCAAGCAAACAATAACATACATAAGTAACAAGCAACGAAGCACAATAAAAACTCAACTAAGAGAGGTTGACCAGAAAGTTCAACTTAGGAACTCCAGTACGCAAAAAGAATCAAATTAAACGGAGCATCGAAAGTCAAATGGTGAAAGAAATAAGCTTCATTTACTAATCTGAAACTAGGCCAAATTTCAAGTAACAAAAACTTTTTTGAGTTGATTAAACGGAAAGATGGTTTCGAGATGAAACTCCAGGCGCTTGAATCGCCTGATTCCGATAAACGAGCGAGAAGAAAAACAGAAATTAAGATCGGATCCGAAATCGCGACCAGAAAAATCACGGAATAAATCCGAGAAAAAGAAAAACGACGAACAGATTAACAAATGAATGTTCGTTATCTGGATCTAAACGAAGAACGCGTTCATTAAAACGAACGAACGAGCAAACGCTCGCTAAATAAATAAACTGGAGAAAAACCGATCTATTAAAAAAACGAAAACTAGGGTTTCTAAAAAAACCCGAACGGTTTTTTTAGGAAAACGGGGCTGTGCGGCGGCTACCTTGGCTCGGCTCCGGCGGCGGCGGCGGAAGGCGGCGGCGGCTACAGGCGGCGGCGACTTGGGCTCCAGGGGGGCAGCGGTATTTAAAGGGGAGGTGGGCGGCGGCTGCTTGGGGGAGGGGGCAAGGCAGCGGCGGCGGCGGGGAGTCTGGCTCGGACTTGGAGTCCGGGTCAGCGGCGGCGGCGCGCGCGCGCGAGGCGGTGGCGGCTCGGCTGGGCCTTAGGCCCAGTTGGGCGCGAGATATTTTTTTATATAATTCCGCTGACAGAAGAAAAATCCTAGAAAAATAAATAAAAATCTAAAAATGCCAAAACAAATTTTCACCGTCTAAATAAAATATTTAGGACGAGTTGAACATTTTCTTGGCCCTAAAATGCAATTTTGAAAATGTGCAATTTTTCTAGTGCAAATAAAATCCAAATAAAACCAAATAAAATCCAATAAATGATTTTAATATTTTTCCTCCAATATTTCAATTATATCGGAGAAGTCATATTATCTCCACTCATTTAATTTAATATGAAATATTTCGAAGAGAAAAATTATTAAAATCAAAATCCTTGTTTCATTATTTGATAAAAATCATATATGAAAACAGAAAAATCCCCAACTCTCTCCGTGGGTCCTTGAGTTGCTTAGGATTTCGAGGATTGCGGAACTGGAATGCAATAAATCATGATATGCATGGGTGATCTATGTATAACATTCCAAATTGAAAATTTGGGATGTTACAGGACGACACGGAGCCGGGAAAGACGCTGTAGTGGATGCCCATGCAGAGAGGAGTACGAGGGTTCACTGGTTCGGTTGCAGTGTGAGGTTGTCGTCACCGCAGAATAATCGGGGGTGTCAGTGAGTAGAGGGATGACTTGGCCAGCGGTGGAAGTAGTAGGGGGCGGTGAGGCCTCCGCGGTAGCACACGCGGCCACGGGAGGCAGGAGCAGGCAGCACGACCAGCGCTGGTTTGGGCGGCTGGAGCAAGAAGACGAGAGGTTGAAGAAGCACTACGGCTGTTGGATGGACATCGTATGGTCACTGAAGCTAGAATCGTTCATATTGACTAAGTTGACAAAGCCCTCCATCCTCGTCAACTTAGTAGGCCCACAAGTCAGCCTCCCACTATGATGGGTCCCCGCTAGTAGGGGGAGTATTCATTTTTTTGTGCGTAATTAGGAGGCACTTCCTTGCGTGTGAAGATATAGCTGGTGGGTTCGAGCTGTCAGCGGGGGGAACATTTTTTCACGAAATACAGAGGCCCTTCTAGTGGGTCCCAACTGTCAGGTGGAGGAATCATTATTTTGCGCATAATAAGGAGGCATTTCCTTGTGTGCGGCCGTGGACCCAGCTATCAGCCTCTCCACGTACAGTCCACTCCCGATGGATGTTGTTCGTTGACCATGTTTACCACGCCGCATCGAGAGCACCAGGGTGGTGGATGACGGCGAGGCCAAGGAAGGGAACGACACGGAGCCGGGGAAGACTCGGCAGTGGTTGCCCACGCGGTGGGGAGTACGAGGGTTTACTGGTTCGGCTGCCATCACCAGAAAATAATAGGAGGTGTGGGTAAGTAGAGGAATGGCCTGGAGAGCGATGGAGTAGGGAGGGGCGGTGCGGCCTGTTCGGCAGCACAACCGGCCACGGGAGGCGGAAGCAGGCAGTCCCACCGGCGCTAGTTTGGGTGGCTGGAGCAAGAAGAGCAGATATTGAAGAAGAAGCACGGCCGTTGGATTAACATCCAACTGCTAGAATCATTTGTGGACTAAGTTGACAAAGCCTTTTGTACACGTCAACCTAGTAGACCCACACGCCAGCCTCCAAATATGTCCCAAACAACATACAACCCAAAATTTCTAAACAGATTCAAATTGATTTAAAAACTAAACATACCATAATTTAAAACCAATGAAATTTTACCTGCGCAAAAACAATGAAATTTAAAATATCAAAATCCGAAAGAAAAAAGTATTTCAGAACTAATTGCCTGTTTGCTATATTTTTTCATTTTACAGCCCATTTCTTATTACTTATAGCCCATTTTCTGGGCAAGCCCGAATGCATCCCTCCTCGTCTTGAAAGATTTCCGGCCCAACACGGCGTACAAAAGCAAGTAGGCCTATGTTGGTTATTCTGCAAAAAACAAATAGCTGGGCTAGCCATTTTCAAAAAGGAAAAAAACTGGGCTGATCCTGTGGTAAACAAATGAAATAAAAGCCTGGGCTAGACGGGCCATAGCTCCCGCATAACCCAGTTGTTACCCTTCTCCGTCCCGAAAAAACAAAATAACTACGCGCGCTGCCGGGTCCCTACTGTCATCCTCACCATGTACAGTCATCTCCTTATTCCTCTCGGTTGTTGACCATGTTGACAACACCGGTGGGCGGCGCCGCGGCGAGCGAACCAAGGCCAAGGACGATGGTGAGGCCTCGCACGGGAACGAACAGGAGCCGGGGAAAACTCGCAGAGTTTTAGGGTGCGATGTGGCCACAATGCGTGCGCGGCAGCACAGCGAGCCGTGGGAGGCGGGTGCAGGCGGTCCCACCGGTGCTGGTTTGGCTTTGGCGGCTGGAGGAAGAAGAGATTGAAGAAACACGACAGACGTTGAATGCCAATCCAACGGTCAAGGTTGGCACAATCGTTTGTTGACTAAGTCGACACCAAGTAGCATACTCTTTTATATATATGAAGAAAAGAAAAATTGGGCTCGTTCGCCTCATAACATTCCCAAAACTGCGACCGTTCGATCTCGCGTCGCAACTAAAACTGCTAGGAAAATGCGTTTGTCTGTCGTCCTCCTTCCAGGGACGTCCACTTCATAAGTGACTAGCACCCTTGGTTTTCAATCGAGAGGTCTTGGGTTCGAGTCCTAGGAACTCTCAATTTTGTCCTTCTTCCTTCCTCGCAAAAAAGAAAGAAAATCAAAGACTTGAGAAGGCGTACAGAACAAGCTAGTGTACCAGTAAAGAGAAGTTGCTGAGTTTTAGAAAAAAGAGAGACATGCTCCTGTAGCTGGTTCGAATCCAAACCTATACTATGACTATATATGGTGCTATGCTACTCTGCAAGTAATGAAACTGACATATCCAATGTTTTCTTCTCCTCTTCTCTACTTACTCTGCCTAGCATCAGAAGCTCTGGACGTAGCAACCATGACCGCTGGCTTCTCGTCCACCTGCTCTTCAGCGGGCAACAACCAGATATGCGCCAAGTCACCACACGTACCATCGCCTGTGGGTCTCATCACACCCCCACCGGCACACACACCGCAGCCGGTTGCTCATCGCAACCCGCTGCCGTTGGTGTGGTGTTACTGCTGCAAATCATGCAGAGTCATCTGTCGCGTCTCAACCACAATCCTCAACCCTAGCCAATTCTTCTACAAATGCCCGAATCATGGGGTAATAATATGTTTAAGTGTTTTTCTGCTGCTTTCAGTTGTTGATTTTTTTAATAGTTTGGTTGATAATCTTCCAATTTGATTTGTTCAGAAAAGGGAAGATTCATGTGATTTGTATTTCTAGGAAGTTGCTGATGTGGGGGAATGCAACTATGCTGATTATTTGGTTAGCCGAGGAATCCCAATACCAGCAGGTTGGGGTGTTGGACAAGTAACTAAAGGAACGACATAAGAGGAAGATGCAGAGCAGAAGGTTAAAGATGCAGTTCCTCTGATCATGGACAAGCAACAGATGTTGAATGACCTTGACAGCAATGAGGAGATGAAAGAGCTTGTGAAGATAATGGGAAAAATCGATGTGCTCTGTAGGATGATTGTCTCTTTATTTGCAGTGTATGTAGCACTCGTTATGTATTCAGTGGCTATGACATGAGCACTTTGCTAAAACTAGTAATTAATGAAACTTGTTTAGCAGGCTGGGCATAGTGTTGTGAACATCTAATGATTTCTATTAACGGAAATCGGGGGTATCCCCCTTTTCCCATAAATAAATAAATAGCAGAGGCCCTTTTGCTAATAAATAAATAAATTAGCAGAGGCCCTGTCGGGTCAGCTTTGTTCCCATTCGAAGACATCAAGCAAATTGTAGTCCAACAACAAACTATGTCATCAAATTCAAGTTTCACAGCCAAATATGAGTACAACTAAACAACAATGTCATCATGTTTTAGTCGTCATACAATCACCAAACACAAATCAACATACATAATAAGTGATGTTCTCACAGCAAAATACTAAACAATACGTTCATCGGGTTTCAGTTGTCGTAGCAAACAAAATTTTACATAGTAGATAAAAATATGACTTTTGACACGCAAATACGACAAGAGCAATCTAGTCATCATCCGTAGGAACAGCGTCAACATCTTCGCTATGTGTATTGAAGGAAATATGCCCTAGAGGCAATAATAAAGTTATTATTTATTTCCTTATATCATGATAAATGTTTATTATTCATGCTAGAATTGTATTAACCGGAAACTTAGTACATGTGTGAATACATAGACAAACAGAGTGTCACTAGTATGCCTCTACTTGACTAGCTCGTTGAATCAAAGATGGTTAAGTTTCCTAGGCATAGACATGAGTTGTCATTTGATTAATGGGATCACATCATTAGAGAATGATGTGATTGACTTGACCCATTCCGTTAGCTTAGCACGATGATCGTTTAGTTAGTTGCTACTGCTTTCTTCATGATTTATACATGTTCCTATGACTATGAGATTATGCAACTCCTGAGTACCGGGGGAACACTTTGTGTGCTACCAAACGTCACAATGTAACTGGGTGATTATAAAGGTGCTCTACAGGTGTCTCCGATGGTGCTTGTTGAGTTGGCATAGATCGAGATTAGGATTTTTCACTCCGATTGTCGGAGAGGTATCTCTGGGCCCTCTCGGTAATGCACATCACTATAAGCCTTGCAAGCATTGTGACTAATGAGTTAGTTGCGGGATGATGCATTACGGAACGAGGAAAGAGACTTTCCGGTAATGACATTGAACTAGGTATGAGGATACCGACGATTGAATCTCGGGCAAGTAACATACCGATGGCAAAGGGAACAACGTATGTTGTTATGCGGTTTGACCGATAAAGATCTTCGTAGAATATGTAGAGAGAATATGAGCATCCAGGTTCCGCTATTGGTTATTGACCGGAGACGAGTCTCGGTCATGTCTACATAGTTCTCAAACCCGTAGTGTCCGCACGCTTAACGTTCGGTGACGATCGGTATTTTGAGTTTATGTGTTTTGATGTACCGAAGGTAGTTCTGAGTCCCGGATGAGATCGGGGACATGACGAGGAGTCTCGAAATGGTCGAGACGTAAAGATCGATATATTGGACGACTATATTCGGACATCGGAAAGGTTCCGAGTGATTCAAGTATTTTTCAAAGAAAGACCACGATGAAGCTGCTTACACATTGAGCATCAAGATTTATAGAGATAGATCTAGACGCTTGATAAGTTTTTTCAATGAGTACATACCTTGACAAGATTTTGAAGTAGTTCAAAATGGAACAGTCAAAGAAGGAGTTCTTGCCTGTGTTGCAAGGTGTGAAGTTGAGTAAAGACTCAAAACCCGACCACAGCAGAAAATAGAAAGAGTATGAAAAGTCATTCCCTATGCCTCGGTCATAGGTTCTATAAAATATGCTATGCTGTTTACCAGTCCTATTATATACCTTAGCATGATTCTGGCAAGGGAGTACAATAGTGATGTAGGAGTAGATCACTGGATAGCGGTCAAAATTATCCTTAGAGGACTAAGGAAATATTTCTCGGTTATGGAGGTGATAAAAGGGTTCATCGTAAAGAGTTACGTCGATGCAAGCTTTTTACATCGATCTAGATGACTCTAAGTCTCAATCTGGATACATATTGAAAGTGGGAGCAATTAGCTAGAGTAGCTCCGTGCAGAGCATTGCAGACATAGAAATTTGTGAAATACATACGAATCTGAATGTTGCAGACCCGTAGACTAAACTTCTCTGACAAGCAAAACATGATCACTCTTTGGGTGTTAATCACATAGCGATGTGAACTAGACTATTGACTCTAGTAAACCCTTTGGGTATTAGTCACATGGAGATGTGGACTAATCACATAAAGATGTGAACTAGATTATTGACTCTAGTGCAAGTGGAAGACTGAAGGAAATATGCCCTAGAGGAAATAATAAAGTTATTGTTTATTTCCTTATATCATGATAAATATTTATTATTCATGCTAGAATTGTATTAACCGGAAACTTAGTACATGTGTGAATACATAGACAAACAGAGTGTCACTAGTATGCCTCTACTTGACTAGCTCATTGAATCAAAGATGGTTAAGTTTCCTAGCCATAGACATTAGTTGTCATTTGAATAACAGGATCACATCATTAGAGAATGATGTGATTGACTTGACCCATTCCGTTAGCTTAGCACGATGATCGTTTAGTTTGTTGCTACTGCTTTCTTCATGACTTATACATGTTCCTATGACTATGAGATTATGCAACTCCCAAGTACCGGAGGAACACTTTGTGTGCTACCAAATGTAACATCGTAACTGGGTGATTATAAAGGTGATCTACAGGTGTCTCCGATGGTGCTTTTTGAGTTGGCATAGATTGAGATTAGGATTTTTCACTCCGATTGTTGGAGAGGTATCTCTGGGCCCTCTCGGTAATGCACATCACTATAAGCCTTGCAAGCATTGTGACAAATGAGTTAGTTGCGGGATGATGCATTACGGAACGAGTAAAGAGACTTGCCAGTGATGATATTGAACTAGGTATGAGGATACCGACGATCGAATCTCGGGCAAGTAACATACCGATGACAAAGGCAACAACGTATGTTGTTATGCGGTTTGACCGATAAAGATCTTCGTAGAATATGTAGGAGCCAATATGAGCATCCAGGTTCCGCTATTGGTTATTCACCGGAGACGAGTCTCGGTCATGTCTACATAGTTCTCAAACCCATAGTATCCGCACACTTAACGTTCGGTGACGATCGGTATTATGAGTTTATGTGTTTTGATGTACCGAAGGTAGTTCTGAGTCCCGGATGAGATTTGTGACATGACGAGGAGTCTCAAAATGGTCGAGACGTAAAGATCGATATATTGGACGACTATATTCGGACATCAGAAAGGTTCCGAGTGATTCGGGTATTTTTCGGAGTACCGGAGAGTTACGGGAATTCACCGGGAGGGTCAATGGGCCTTCATGGGATTTAGAGGAAATAGAGGACAGTAAGGAAGTGTGGGGTGCGCCCCCTAGGCCCAAACCGAATTGGTTTAGGGCTTTGGGGGCCGGCCCCCTCTTTCCTTCTCCTCTCCTCCTCTTTCCTTCCCCTCCTAGTTGGACTTGGAAAGGGGGAACCTACTACTAGTAGGAGTAGGATTCCCCCCTTAGGGCGCACCCTATGAGACCACCAGCCCCTCCCCTTGCTCCTTTATATATGTGGCCAGGGGGCACCCCATAGACACAAAAGTTGATTGTTCCAAGCTATGTGCGGTGCCCCCCTCCACCATAATCCACCTCGTTCATATCGTAGCGGTGCTTAGGCGAAGCCCTGTGTCGATAGCAACATCATCACCATCATCACGCCGTTGCGCTGATGTAACTCTCCCATGAAGCTCTGCTGGATCGGAGTTCGTGGGACGTCATCGAGCTGAACGTGTGCTGAACTCGGAGGTGCCATGCGTTCGGTACTTGGATCGGTCAGATCGTGAAGACGTACGACTACATCAACTGCGTTCTCATAACGCTTCCGCTTACGGTCTACGAGGGTATATAGACGATACTCTCCCCTCTCGTTGCTGTGCATCACCATGATCTTGCGTGTGCGTAGGAAAATTTTGAAATTACCGCGTTCCCCAACATGTATCAGTCTAAATCGTAATTCCCCACAGTGTCATCTTCTTCTTCATCTTCAATGTCCTCGAACATTGGCTTCTTCTTGATCAACTCTTGTATGTCCACAGTACGACACGCAATCTTTTCGCTAGCGTCATTGATGTGATGGTTCTCAAAGATATTAGGAACATCTATGGAATCTTGTACATCAGGAGCAGTGTAAGAATCATCTTGTTGTGCAACTTCATTAAATGAATTCCTCTGCTCAAACCTTTGCAATACTCTCCAGTCATCGTTACATGCAAATGTGTCTTCCAAGAAAAATATCTGTGTTGCTTGATTTTCCAAAATAAAAAGCTCATTGGTATGGTACGCCGCCTTGACATTGATGGATTTGAAATAATCATTAGCTCTAGGTTTTGCGATCCTGGAAAACAGGTTATACCAGCAACGACATAGCAGAACCACGCACCGATGAACCTCGAAACTGAACATATACTGCAACTGAACAATGTCTGTTATATTAGCATACATTTCAGTTGTCTCTCTCCAGTATGTATCCATGCTCATGATGGCACTGTTTTGTGCCTTCCTGCCTTTGTCGCGTGCAAGGGTGTTGTAGCGAACATCTCCAACAACGCAAGATTCATAATGTATTACAAGAGTATCAGGACCCATTGCTAGTGTGTAAAGGTGTGACGCCCCGAGACCGATGCTCGAGAAGACTTCCATATGTTCCGGGTTTCGCCGTGTGTTTCATTTGTGCCTGCCCTTTTATTTTTGCATTGCATCATGTCATCATGCCATCATCTCATAAATCTTTTGCAACTCAACTAAATAAATTGCATGGATCTTTGGTCCATTTAAATCGAGGGAATTCACATGGTGAGTTCTCTTTATAACATATCCTCCCAATATTATTAGGGAGCTATATAAAATATTCCATTAGTTTGGAATTTACCGCAACACACATGCATGTTAAATCCCTTCCTTTCCTTCTTCAAGTTTTGACTGTCTAACTTTGCCTAATTCTTTTCCCATCTTCGGGGCTCTCTCTTTAATCTCAACATTTTTTTGAGCACTTCTAAAACCTAGCCCCAATTCAGACCCATTTGAATGATATTCAAATGAGTTTGAATTTAAATCTTGCATTCGTGCCACTTCTATTTTTTTCCTTGGATAAAACTCATTTGTATGAGTCCGGGAAAATAGCCCCCTTGCACAAATCCTTTTCTTAACCCTCCTTTTCTTTTCTTCTCGCTATTTCTTTTCTCTTAAAAGAAGAGAGAGAGAGGGAGAGAGAAGCCCAGCCCCGGCTGGCCTCTCTAGGTCCATACTTCCCCGCAGGCCCACCTAACCTAAACCTAACCCCTGGCCCGATCCCCTCTTCCCTCGTACCCTTCCACCCAGCGCCGCCAGGGAGAGTGCTGCCCGATCCCATCCCCGTGCGCCCGAACCTCCCTCTCCTCTCGATCTCGCTTCCTTCCCCTGCTCCTCTCTCGCGCCGATCCCCATGGAGCGCCCCACTGCCTATGCCGCCGACCTGCCCGCGCCCCTGCCGGCCCTCCTCCGACCTCATCCTCACGAGCACAGCCGTCGGGGCGCCACTTCGCCGGTCCCCATCGCTCCGCCGCTCCAGGAGTGAGCAGGCGCGCCGCCGCCGTGCAGGATCTCCATGGCGCCGCATTGCTGCTTCCTCCAGCGCCAAGCCTGCCTCCCCTGCTTCGACATCTACATCCACCTCACTGTGGCCTCTCCGAGATCCGCATGCATCGACGCCTCAAGCCGCCATCGCCCCTTTGTGTTTGAGCAAAGGACTCCGACGCTTCCAGCTTCCCCTCAAGCCCCGTCCGACCCTGCCTCATTGGGGTCCAGCTCGTCGGAGCTTCGGTCCTGCACCGTTCGACCGTTCCTGCCCTCCTCGCGCTGGGTCCGGGAAGATCCGGCGAGCCCTTGCGCCGCTGACCCAAGCCCCTGGCTGCTCCACAGCTACCACGCCGCCTATGACTCATGCTTCTTCATGGCATTGTGTTGGACTGCTAAGACCGCCCACACGACTACAATGTTTTACGCCAACTACCTCGACGCCCGACGCATAAAATGACCACCAAACCGGAGATAACGCCAAGCACTAGTTCTACGAGGACCGCCAAGTTCGTCCTCCCCCGTCTCCGAAATCGCCAAGTACCACGACGATACGAGAACAACTACCATCGACGTGCATTTTGCCAAGTACCACTACCGTCAACCCTCGAAGACTCCGTGGACGTCAAGTTTCTCGCCGTGACCCTGAACATCTACGAAAACGTTGCACGACTATGACCGTGGCCGAAGAACCGTGTACAACTACCGTCACCGTGTACCCCTACTTCCACTTTCGTTGCCGAGGATCGATAGTACCACTACTACCCACTGCGCCCGTGTATGACTTCTTCCACTACGAATGTCTACTTCCCCTACACTGCATCGAACTCAAACCGCTCCGATAATGCACGCTACAAAGGTATAACCCCGAGACGACCGCCCGTGAACGAATGCTTGTGTTGTATGAGATGCACCCTTTGTCTGCACCGTGTCTGTATTGTCACTCGTTTCCATGCCACTAACCCGTGGGAACCTGGTTATCGGGAGCACCCCACCGTTCGTCGCATGACACGCTCCCGTCACTTTCTGCACCGACGTCTCAATGAGTTGTCGGAACCGGAATGTTGCTGTGGCACCGTTTCATTATCGTCGCCGTGGGACCCCTTTCATTTCCGCCATGATGACAAATGCTGCTTAATATGCTCTTATCTACATTTTTCATAAATATTGCATAACACTTGAACATGTCATCCACGTCATGATAATAACATTTAAATGTTAAATTGTTGTTTGGACTAATTTGCTAAATGCATATGGGGGTTTACCGGATTTGTTGTTTGTTATATCCGGCCCCATTTAAATTGTTTAGATAGTATAGTTTTCTTATGCTTCAACCTCTTGCCATGTTAATCAACATTTAATTTTGTTGAGTACTTAAACGAGATTGAACTAAATAATGGAATGTGGTGTTTTGTCAATATGCATCCCGATGCATATTGAGCTCCACTTAACTTGTAGTGTTGTTTGTGCACTTTGCCATGCCATGCCTCATTAAACCGGACATGCATCATACTTGGTTGTGCATCATGCCATGCTTATGTGATGGTTGATTACTATGTTGTTTGTTTCTTTCCAGTGTTGCTTCTTCAGGTTAGTTTCGATAATGTTGCGTTTGTGAGGATTCGATCGACTTCGTCCATTTGTCTTCTTCATGGACTCATTCTTCTTCCTTGCGAGATCTCAGGCAAGATGGCCATACCCTTGAAATCACTTCTATCTTTGTTGCTAGTTGCTCACTCTATTGCCATGCTGCAATACCTACCACTTGCTATATCATGCCTCCCATATTGCCATGTCAAGCCTCTAACCCACCTTTCCTAGCAAACCGTTGTTTGGCTATGTTACCGCTTTACTCAGCCCCTCTTATAGCGTTGTTAGTTGCAGGTGAAGATGGAGTTTGTTCCATGTTGGAACATGGATATCATTTGGGATATCATTATTATTATATCTTGTTTACTTTAATGCATCTATATACTTGGTAAAGGGTGGAAGGCTCGGCCTTATGCCTGGTGTTTTGTTCCACTCTTGCCGCCCTAGTTTTCGTCATACCGGTGTTATGTTCCTTGATTTTGCGTTCCTTATACGGTTGGGTTATAATGGGAACCCCTTGATAGTTCACCGTGAATAAAACTCCTCCAGCAAGGCCCAACCTTGGTTTTACCATTTGCCACCTAAGCCTTTTTCCCTTGGGTTCTGCAGACTCAAGGGTCATATTTATTTTAACCCCCCCGGGCCAGTGCTTGTCTAAGTGTTGGTCCGAACCTGTCAGCAGCCAGTGGCCACGAGGGGCAACTCTGGGCTGGCCTACCGGAATCTAGGACAATCCGGTGTTGCCCTGAGAACGAGATATGTGCAGCTCCTATCAGGATGTCGGCACATCGGGCGACTTTGTTGGTCTTGTTTTACCTTTGTCGAAATGTCTTGTAACCAGGATTCTGAGTCTGATCGGGTCTTCCTGGGAGAAGGAATATCCTTCGTTGACCGTGAGAGCTTGTGATGGGCTAAGCCCCTGCAGGGTTTTGAACTTTCGAAAGCCGTGCCCGCGGTTATGGGCATATGGGAATTTGTTAATATTCGGTTGTAGAGAACTTGACACTTGACTTAAATTAAAATGCATCAACCGTGTGTAGCCGTGATGGTCTCTTTCCGGCGGAGTCTGGGAAGTGAACACGGTTTTCGTGTTATGCTTGAACGTAAGTAGTTTCAGGATCACTTCTTGATCACTTCGAGTTCACGACCGTGCTTTGCTTCTCTTCTCGCTCTCATTTGCGTAAGTTAGCCACCATATAAGCTTAGTTCTTGTTGCGGCTCCACCTAACTACCTTTTCCTACCCATAAGCTTAAATAGTCTTGATCGTGAGGGTGTGAGATTGCTGAGTCCCCGTGACTCACAGATTACTTCCAACACCAGTTTGCAGGTGCCGATGATACCGTGCAGGTGACGCAACCGAGCTCAAGGAGGAGCTCGATGAAGATCGTGTTCGTGTGTTGTTTCGTTTCCTTTCAATCAGTAGTGGAGCCCAGTCGGGGCGATCGGGGATCTTTTGCATTGGGGGTCTTTCTTTATTTGGTTCCGTAGTCAGACCTTGATTGTATTCTGGATGATGTAATGCTATCTTTATGTATTGTGTGAAGTGGCGATTGTAAGCCAACTCTTTATCCCTTTCATATTCAGTACATGGGATGTGTAAAGATTACCCCTCTTGCCACATGCCTACTATGCGGTTATGCCTCTAAGTCATCCTCCGACACGTGGGAGATATAGCCGCATCGTGGGTGTTACAAAAGGGCATCATCAACTGCCTGCCCATTCTCCCGCATCTTCTTAACCTATGGTTAGAAAATAGAAGTTGATCATCTTATGTACTCAATATATTAAAAAAACTGACAGTGCAATTCAAAATCTTACATGGCTCTTGAACCATTTCGCAAATCCTGCCATAACCGGCTTGTCAATGTTTCTTGGATTTTGCGGCAGTAACTCCTGTAGATGCTGCACAACATAGTGATCAGTCAAACATATAAATATATAAGAATGTGCTGCAAGTTTAGTAGATTACGATGTATAAGCTGTAGTACTTAGCACTTGCTTGATATAAGGTAGTATCTCAGGACAGTTATTCAACACATACCAAACCATTTTGTCCAAATCTTTAGGTTTGACCTCTTGTCGACTCTTCCCTGTAACTCAAACAGAACAGTCGAAAACATCGAGCCCGGGATTGTCTTCACCCACCTTTTTGCTAAGTTGATCAGCCATTTAAATGTATTTTGAGCATAATGTCAACGCTTATGTAGCAATGTAGGCCTCTGCAATGGAACCCTCGGGTCTAGCTCTGTTCTTGACATAGCCGTTGAAAGTGCCTAGCCGCCTTTCAATAGGGTACATCCAGCATCACGGTTTTCATGCTTTGCACTGAACACATGTCTTCGGTATTTTGTAGGCCGCGACGTGTCCTTGGCAAGGAAACGACAGTGTCCAATGTAACAGATCTTGCTAAGTATTGCGTATGACAGTGGAGTCCTGTCATAGCAAACACATGCATTGTAACCATGTGTCGTTCGCCCTGACAAGCATTGTAACCAGGTGTCGTTCGCCCTATCACAACGGGTTCCAGTTTCCATTAAAGAAGGGGATGGAACAATTCCCAAGTAAGACAATTAAACCACCATATGAATCTATCATGAGAGCCATGTATGGAGTTACTTTGAAAGGCGATAATACTTCACAATATTCATTATGCCTAGGTAGGGGCCTAAAACAATAACGCTTGTTGCGAGGCAACCCAATAGTTATTTTATTTTTTTGCTTTTTATATCTATTTTGGTGTGGTGACATGATTATTTCTGTTGTAATGATTGTGTTTTATATTGTATTTAGTGTTTCTGCCAAGTAAAGCATTTGGGATGATTTGTATGATAGTTGAATTGATTATGTGGTAAAAATAGAAACTGTTGTGATTAGTGCAAGAATTTTTGTTTTTAATGGAATGTGATAAAATTCTGTTTTTTTACACAATCACTACTAGAATGAGGATCTTTGCCGTCTACCATGGCTAACGACAAAGGCATACTTGGCGGACAGCAAATGCCTTTGCCGTCAGCCAGCAGACGGCAACACGTCCGGCTGAACAAACTAAGGCAAAGGGCACTTTGCCGTCTACCGGCGGACGGCAAAGATGCAATGGTCTTTGTCATTCGCCAGCAGATGGCAAAAGACCTGGATGGCACACATGGAAGCTTAGGGTCGTTAAGGGGTTAACGGCGTGCTTTGCCGTCTGCTGGCAGACAACAAAGACCTTTACATCTTTGTCGTCTGCTAGCAGACGGCAAAGTACCCAAATATGCCAGCCCAGATGCCACCCTAGGTAGCTACTAGGTGGCACGCTATGCCGTCTGCTGGCAGACAACAAAGATGCAAAGGTCTTTGTCGTCTTCCAGCAGACGGCAAAGCAACCATGTAGGCCAGCCCAGTGCCCCCAGGTTGCACTGGTAGCTGCCATGTGGCAGCTTTGCCGTCTGCTGGCTGATGGCAAAGCTCTTTGCCATCTGGCAGCAGACGGAAAAGAGCCTGTAGAGCCACTGTTTTTTCTGTTTTTTCTAAGATTCATTCAATTTCACAGAATTACACAGATATATATACACACACACATTTGAAAATACTTTCAACAAGCATAACAACACATATACATACCAAATCATATCCCTGCCATATGGATATGATCATCCAACACATATACATACCAAATCAAAAGTCCATATGTACCATATATAGCTAGCCAACATATCCAACAACAAGCATACAATGGTTTCATCCATACATACATATATAGGTAGCAAGTTTCACACTGTTCATCCTACACAATCAAAACAAAAAGGAACCACAAGGAGAAGAGTAGACTCCATCAACGCAAGCTTCCTCATCTAAAGAAAATCTAAAAATTGGGAAAGAAGAAAGTTAGAAGAAGAAGAAGACTAGAAGAAGAAGACTAGCTAGAAGAAGAAGAAGAAGAAGAAGATTTTTTTCTTCTGTTTATTTTTCTCCTCTCCTCTTCTTTATCTTCTTCTTCTTCTTCCAACTAAGGTAGGTAAAAATGCCATTTTTAGCTAAGCTAGGTAAAAATGCTAAGTGTAGGTCATTTTAGAGCTAATGTAAAAAGGTCATTTTGGATCTTAGTAAGATTATTATGTCATTTTCGAGGAAAATAAGCTAAGTCTATGTCATTTTGGAGGTAACAAAGATTATCATGCCATTTTTGACCTAAGTATGCTATGTATGCCATAAATGAACTAAATAAGCTAAGTATATGTCATTTTTGAGCTAACCTATGTAGTTATGCCATTTTTACCTAAGTAAGCTAATTATGTCAAAAATGAACCAGGTAAGCTAAGTATAGATCATTATTGAGCTATCCTAGGTAGTTATGCCATTTTTTAGCTAACTAAGCATATTAAGTCATTTAGGAGGGGGAAAAAATGCTAACTATAGGTCATTTTATAGCTATCCTAGGTAAAGTATAGGTCAACTAAGCTTATTATGTCAATTTGGAGAAAATAAGGTAAGTATAGGTCATTTCTGTGCTAACCTAGGTGATTATGCCATTTTTGAGCCAACTTGTGTAAGTATAGCTCATTTTTATCTAACTTAGGTAATTATGCCATTTAGGAGGAAAATAAGCTAAGTATGCATTTGTTAAGCAAAACACTAGAGAAAACTTACCCTCATCACAACAAATGAGATGAATATCGCAACTAAGGTAACAATTGATCCAACGACATAATGATATCAAGCCTCATTATCAATGGCATATTTTCTAGTCTTCTTAATCTTCAAACGCATTGCATCCATCTTCAAGCGGATTGCATTCATCTTCATCTTGTGATCATCGACGACATCGACAACATACAACTCCAATGTCATCTTCTCTTCTTCAGTTCTTTTAATTTTTTCTTTCAAATACTCATTTTCTTCTTCAACTAAATTTAACTTCTTGACAAAAGGGTCAGTTGCAATTTCCGGTTCACATACCTCCTAGATTAAAATATCTCTATGTCAACTTGATGGCCATAATTGTCATAAATGTGAAATGCAACAAATAGTTATAAAAGATAATTTACCACATCTGTATCATAAAGCGGGCAAGGGCCCATGGGGCCGGATATCAAGACCATGGCACTATGTATAACAAACAAGCATACAAAGTAAGAACATTATACAAGTAACTATATAAATCATACAATCATACAAGTAACTATATAAATCAAGTACAACATAAAAATTGAATACCTAATAATAATCTTGATCGTCGGGTTCAATAAATGCTCCGGGATCAATAAATGCATCATCATCATCACTATCAGTAATGATGTGGTCATCATCATCATTAATAAATGCATCATCATGTGGAAGGCCACCATTACGTAATCGGTCAAGCATTGATAGGTCATCTGCAGCAGTAACCTCTTCTAGTTCAGGCTCTTCTTGTTCCGGCTCAGGGGTGAAGTCGGGTTCACTGTCGCTGTCTACTTCAATGTTCTAGGGTGAAGTAGAGCGGTTCTTGAAATGTTTTTTTGGAAAGACGTGTTTCTTGGAAGAATTCTCCTTCATATGTGTCTGGGTTAATGTGAGGTTCATAATCCTCTTGATTGGGTGGAGGTGGTCTAACACATGGCGGCGCTTCATGAACGACATCCCAACCATTGAGATTTGGATCACTTTGACCGGACCACGGTAGATAGAAAACTTGGGTTGCCTGTTGAGCCATAATATAGACATCGGGAACATCCAAATGGGTGCTTTGTTTGATTTCTACTAGCCCTATATGTTCATGAGTCCTTCTAGTCTCCTTAGGCTGGAACCAAGAACATTTGAAGACTACGATGTTTGGTGGGTTTGCACCATAGAATTGAAGTTCATAAACTGCTTCAACTCTTCCATAATACTCGGTATCTCCTTCGCCGATAGCAAAGACACAACAATTCGTAGACTTTCGGTCGGCCATAGATAGATCTTTGCCATAGGTCCTAAAGTGATACCTGTTGATGTCGTATTTGTCAAATGAACGGACCTTAAAGTCAAAACCATTAGCGACTTGTCTCAATTCGGCGTCCATAAACTCTGAATTAGCCTACAAGTTTAATACAAAAGGGATTGTTACATTAGCCACAAATTAGACAAAGAAATGAAATGGTCTAATGGAAATTACTGTTTGTTTGAACCAAGAGATGACACCGGGATAACCGCCTCCATGCTTTCCCAGAAGCTTATACTCTTTGACTGAATCATTTTGGATCACCGCTCCATATGAGAATTTGGTGACGTATCGACTGTATCAAATTTATTCGAAAATAAGAGTTGTTCAAAGGAATTAGAAGTTGCGAAACAATGTACTGAGAACTTACTCGATGTACGGACGTACTTCTGTTAGGTTGTTGAAGATATACAACGAAATGGTCCGCCATTCTTCGAAATCCAACGTTAAGGAATTAGAAGCACCAGCTGGTGCCAGATCCCCTTTGAATAGGCTGAGGTTGGATCCACCCTTTTTAGGGTCGCTAGCATTGTACCGAGGCTTCGGATTATGCAAATGATGATTTTTGGCTTCATATTGTGCTGTCACGAAGTTTGCCGCCTCCTCAATATTGAATGCCTCGGCCATCGATGCTTCAATTCTACGTTTATTTTTCCATTTTGCTCGAAGCGTCTTATGCATCCTCTTAGTTGTGTAGCACCAACGATTTTGCACGGTCCCCCCAATCCTGCCTCGGTGGGGAGATGCAAAATCAAGTGCTACATTGGATTAAAGAAGCCCGACAGAAAGATCTTCTCTAACTTGCAGATCAACTCCGGTGCCAACTCTTCCATTTCTTCTAGCAAGCCAGGCGATAGTTCTTTCGCACAAAGAACACGGAAGAAATAGCTCAGCTCTGCCAGTACTGGCCATTCATCCTCAGGGATGAAGCCACACAACATCACTGGCATTACCCGCTCAATCCATATGTGCCAATCATGACTCTTGAGAGCAAATACCTTTAATTGATCAAGACTCGCCCCCCTCTTTAGATTCGCTTCATACCCATCGGGGAACATCAACTGCTTTTGCACCCACAAGATAATTTACTTCATAGCTAGCCTTCCAAGATTGAACCATGCCTTTGGCTTTGTCCAGTTCTGCTTTCCTTTCGGTGCTTGCATGTTTTGTAATGGTCTATGACATAGCGCCTCCTGATCGACTCTAGCCTTAGTATTATCCTTTGTCTTCCCATCTATGCTGAACAATGTACCAAAAAGTGCCTTGGAAATATTCTTCTCATGTGCATCACGTCGATGGTGTGTGTGGGAAAAGGAGGTATTTGAAGTAAGGCAGATCCCACAATCATGTCTTGTGAGTTCAGGCATGTTTCGAACTATACCCCTTGAAATACCCTGGATGCTCTAGATCTAGCTCGAGAGTGTTTAACTGATCCAGGGTCTCTTTGCCTATCAACGGAGGTGGTGCAGAGTTTTTGACAACTCTACCTTTGATGAAGTTCCGCTTGTCGTTCTTGAACTTATGGCGAGGATCCAGGAACTGTCTATTCAAGTCGAAGCAAGAAAACATGCGACCGCCCAGAAGCTAACGAAACTGAAGAGCTCCCTTGCATGTGCGGCACGAGAACCTTCCATGCACACACCAGCCAACGAATAGCGCATACGCCAGCAAGTCATGCATCGAGTACATGTACCAGACATGCATTATGAAGTTCCGTTTGCTAAAGTCGTCATATGTCTTGAACCCATTATCCCAGGCTTCTTGCAATTCACCCTTCAGATGCTTCATGTACACATTCATATTCTTCCCCGGATAGTTGGGCCCTGGAATTATCAACGTCAGGAAAATTTTCTTTATTTGCATAATCTGTCTGGGGAGAGATTGAGTGGAATGACAAATACGGGCCAACAACTGTATTGGGATGCCGTCAGACCAAACACACTGAACCCATCCATGCTGATGGCGACTCGAGGATGCCTCGGATCTGCCGCTTTGTCATCATGTAATGTATCGAAGCGCTTCCACGCTTCACCGCCCAATGTGTGCACCATTATCAGCTTCCCATCCGCATCTAGTTGGGTTCTTTTGCCCATTTTGTGCCATGTCATCTGTCTGGCCGTCTCTTCGACCATGAAAAGACGTTGAAGTATTGGTACGATTGGCATATACCAAAGAACATTAAAGGGGATTTTGGTCTGCGTCTTCCCACCCATACCATTGTCTACCAAAACATACCTGGATGACTTGCAAATGGGACAATAGTTCAAGTCTGCATACTTAAGCCTAAATAAGGCACATCCTTTCTCACAAGCATGTATCTTCTCATAGGGCATCTTAAGAGCACGGAGGATTTTGTCTGACTAGTACAGGTTTGCAGGTAGTACATGGTCTTTGGGAAGAAAATGTCCAAATACTTTCATCATCGCATCGTAACATTCTCTGCCCAAGTTCAATTGAGCCTTCAGAGCCATTATTTGTGAGATGGCATCCAGCTGAGAAAGCTCAGTGTGCTCGTGGAGAGGACGTTTTGAAGACTCCAACATTTCATTGAAGGCCATTGCAGATTCCTCCATCTCACCGTCCGAGTCCCAAGCATCATCAAATTCTTGCACCATGTCTTCCATCCCGGTACCATGTTCGTCGGTGCGACGATGAAGCGCCTCAGCTCTGGCACGTTGGGCAGACTCGCCATGAAATGTCCACACCATATAGCCTGGTGTAAAACCTCTCTTCTGCAGGTGTTTTCCCATTTCATCCTTTGTCCTCTTGTGCCGATTGTTGCACCCAGCACAGGGGCACCAGGTTGTCCTCTGGCCATTTGCAAATGCGGCTCTCAGAAACCCCTTGGTTTTTGTTAACCATTCAATGGTCATGTCTTTCTAACTAGTGTGACTGGTGTACATCCACGCACGATCACTCATCTTACCTAGCTACTGGACACATAAGAAATATATATATATATATATATAACTATATATATATAAATCAACATGTATATATTCATTAGTTAATGGAGTTTGTAACTTTTATTACGTCCATGCAACCTAGATGCTAATAGGTAAAGATAGGTGAGGGAGTCCTGGATTAAGGGCTCCTCGAGCGTCCAGACTATGCAACATGGGCCGGACTAATGGGCTATGAAGATACAAGACAGAAGACTTCCTCCCGTGTCCGGATGGGACTCTCCTTTGCGTGGATGGCAAGCTTGGTGTTCGGATATGTAGATTCCTTCCTTTGTAAACCGACTCCGTACAACCCTAGGCCCCTCCGGTGTCTATATAAACCGGAGGGTTTAGTCCGTAGAGGCAATCACAATTATACAGGCTAGACATCTAGGATTTAGTCATTACGATCTCATGGTAGATCAACTCTTGTAATCCTCATATTCATGAATATCAATCACGCAAGAAGTAGGGTATTACCTCCATGAAGAGGGCCCGAACCTAGGTAAACATCGTGTCCCTTGTCTCCTGTTACCATCGACCCTAGACGCACAGTTCGGGACCCCCTACCCGAGATCCGCCGGTTTTGACACCGACATTGGTGCTTTCATTGAGAGTTCCGCTGCGTCGTCACCAGAAGGTTCGATGGTAGTTTTCGAAATCTGGACTATGTCGCTGATATCCGAGGAGACTTGATCTTCCAAGGGTCACGACCCCTACCTCCGCTCTGGCCTTAGATCCGGAGCGCATCACTAGGTCCGAAGACGGGATTGCTGAGCCCGCCGGACTATAAACGGCCGCTAAGCCTAGCACGGGAGAATCGGAGGAAGTAGTGCCACTGGCAACCATTAGGAAGCCGTACTCTTCTCCGGACACTGGCTCCGAACCCTCGGAGTCAGCATCGTGTGAACCCGACCAAGGAGTTTCCCTCCCGCCGTACTGCACGGGTTTCCTCCCCCCTGGTCAAACCTCGCCTTTAAGCGAGGCTTTGGACTTGATACGATCCCTTGTCATTACAGAGGAGCAATGTCCGAACTACGCCCAGCCCGGACTAGGGGCTGAAAGCGGGGAATTTTACGTCCCACCCACCACCCACTTCATAGCCACTATCGAGGACTTAACTGGCATGCTTGACTACGGCTCCGAAGACATCGACGGTATGGATGACAATGCCGGAGAGCAGCAGGCCGAAAACCCGCCGTTTATCGGACGCTGGACGGCCACCTCTTCGTATGACGTGTACATGGTGGACACACCCAAAGAGGGTAGCGGCGATGATAAAGAAGATCCAGTCGAGGATAAACTTCCTGAGACATAGCAAAAGTGCCGACATCAGCGGCGCCTCACTAAATCACGTCGTGGAAAAGACAGTGATACATGCACAGGAGGCAACAACACTCCGGACGATGCCGAAGACAAAGAAGAACCCGTCGAGCCGACCTCCGAGCAAGACGACCAGGAAGATGGGCAAGTTAGCCCCGATGAACGGGCTGAAAACAAAGACTCAGAGGACATCAATTATCTTCCTCTCTCCGAGGATGAGGTGAGCCTCGGAAACGAGGATTTTATCATGCCTGAGGAACCTCTCGAGCAGGAGCGCTTTAAGCGCTGGCCAATTGCCACTGCAAGGAGCCTAAAAAAGAAGCAGCAGCAGCTTCAAGCTGATCAAGATCTGCTCATCAACGATAGGTGGATTAATGTCCTGGCAGCCGAGGAATACGGCCTTGAATTCCCAACTAAAAGTTACCAGATAACCCACAAGTATAGGGGATCGCAACAGTTTTCGAGGGTAGAGTATCCAAACCAAATTTATTGATTCAACACAAGGGGAGCCAAAGAATATTCTCAAGTATTCGTAGCTGAGTTGTCAATTCAACCACAGATGGAAACTTAATATCTGCAACAAAGTGTTTAGTAGCAAGGTAATATGATAGTAGTGGTAACGGAAACAAAAGTAATATTTTTGGTTTTATGGTGATTGTAACAGTAGCAACGGAAAAGTAAATAAGTGAACAACAATATAAGAAAAGCTCGTAGGCATTGGATCGGTGATGGAGAATTATGTCGGATGCGATCGATCGTGCAACAGTTATAACATAGGGTGACACAGAACTAGCTCCAGTTCATCAATGTAATGAAGGCATGTATTCCGAATATAGTCATACGTGCTTACGGAAAAGAACTTGCATGACATCTTTTGTCCTGCCCTCCCGTGGCAGCGGGGTCCTATTGGAAACTAAGGGATATTAAGGCCTCCTTTTAATAAATACCAGACCAAAGCATTAACACATAGTGAATACATGAACTCCTCAAACTACGGTCATCACCGGTAATGGTCCTGATTATTGTCACTTCTGGGTTAATGGATCATAACACATAATAGGTGACTATAGACGTGCAAGACAGGATCAAGAACTCACATATATTCATGGAAACATAATAGGTTCAGATCTGAAATCATGGCACTCGGGCCCTAGTGACAAGCATTAAGCATAGCAAAGTCAGAACAACATCAATCTCAGAACAAGTGGATACTAGGGATCAAACCCTAACAAAACTAACTCGATTACATGATAAATCTCATCCAACCCATCACCGTCCAGCAAGCCTACGATGGAATTACTCACGCATGGCAGTGAGCATCATGAAATTGATGATGGAGGAAGGTTGATGATGACGATGGCGACGGATTCCCCTCTCCGGAGCCCTGAACGGACTCCAGATCATCCCTCCCATGAGAGTTTAGGGCTTGGCGGCGGCTCCGTATCGTAAAACGCGATGAATCCGTCTCTCTGATTTTTTTCTCCCCGAACACGAATATATGGAGTTGGAGCTGAGGTCGGTGGGGCATCAGGGGGCCCACAAGGCAGGGGGCGTGCACCCGACCCTCGTGGACAGGGTGTGGGCCCCCTGACGTGGATTCTTCTTCCAGTATTTTTTATATATTCCAAAAATAATCTCCGTTGATTTTCAGGTCATTCTGAGAACTTTTATTTCTGCACAAAAATAACACCATGGCAATTCTGCTGAACATAGCGTCAGTCCGGGTTAGTTCCATTCAAATCATGCAAGTTAGAGTCCAAAACAAGGGGGAAAGTGTTTGGAAAAGTAGATACGACGAAGACGTATTGACCCCCCCAAGCTTAAACCTTTGCTTGTCCTCAAGCAATTTAGTTGATAAACTAAAAGTGATAAAGAAAAACTTTTACAAACTCTGTTCGCTCTTGTTGTTGTAAATATGTAAAGCCAGCATTCAAGTTTTCAGCAAAGATTATGAACTAACCATATTCACAATAATGCTTAGGTCTCATGTTTACTCATATCAATGGCATAATCAACTAGTGAGCAATAATAATAAATCTCGGATGACAACACTTTCTCAAAAAAATCATAATATAATATAACAAGATGGTATCTCGCTAGCCCTTTCTAAGACAGCAAAACATAAATGCGAAGCACCTTTAAAGATCAAGGATTGACTAGACATTGTAATTCGTGGTAAAAGAGATCCAGTCAAGTCATACTCAATGTAAACTAATTGTAATGGATGCAAATGACAACGGTGCTCTCTAACTGGTGTTTTTTAATAAGAGGATGATGACTCAACATAAAAGTAAATAGATATGCCCTTCGTAGAGGGAAGCAGGGATTTGTAGAGGTGCCAGAGCTCGATTTTGAAATAGAGATGAAAAATATTTTGAGCGGTATACTTTCATGGTCAACATAACAACCAAGAGATCTCGATATCTTCCATGCTACACACATTATAGGTGGTTCCCAAGCAGAATGGTAAAGTTTATGCTCCCCCACCACCAACAAGCATCAATCCATGGCTTGCCCGAAACAACGGGTGCCTCCAACTAAGAACAATCCTGGGGGAGTTTTGTTTGCAATTATTTTGATTTGATTTGAGCATGGGACTGGGCATCCCGGTGACCAACCATTTTCTCGTGAATGAGGAGTGGAGTCCACTCCTCTTGAGAATAACCCGCTAGCATGGAAGATACAGACAACCCTAGTTGATACATGAGCTATTCGAGCATACAAAACAGAATGTTTATTTGAAGGTTTAGAGTTTGGCACATACAAATTTACTTGGAACAGCAGGTAGATACCGTATATAGGTAGGTATGGTGGACTTATATGGAATAACTTTGGGGTTTATGGAATTGGATGCACAAGCAGTATTCCCGCTTAGTACAAGTGAAGGATAGAAAAAGACTGAGAAGTGACCAGCTAGAGAGCGACAATAGTCATGAACATGCATTAAAATTAATCAACACCGAATGCAAGCATGAGTAGGATACAATGCACCATGAACATAAATATCATAGAGGCTACGTTGATTTTGTTTCAACTACATGAGTGAACATGTGCCAAGTCAAGCCACTCGAATCGTTCAAAGGAGGATACCACCCTATCATACCACATCACAACCATTTCAATAGCATGTTGGCACGCATGGTAAACCATTATAAACTCCTAGCTAATTAAGCATGGCATAAACAACTACAATCTCTAATTGTCATTGCAAACATGTTTCTTTCATAATAGGCTGAATCAGGAACGATGGACTAATCATGTTTACAAAAACAAGAGAGATCGAGTTCATACCAGCTTTTCTCATCTCAATTAGTTCATCATATATCATAATTATTGCCTTTCACTTGCACAACCGAATAGTGTGGAAAATAATAATAATGCACGTGCATTGGACTAAGCTAGAATCTGCAAGCATTCAATTCATGGTAGAAGACAAGGTAATATGGGCTCTTTGTTAGATCAAAAATAATGCATATGAGAGCCACTCAACATTTTCATCATGGTCTTCTCCTCTCGACCCCAAAGGAAACAAAATAAATAAAACTATTTACACGGGAAAGCTCCCAACAACCAAAAGAAGAACGAGAAATATTTTTGGGTTTTCTTTTTAATTACTACTACTACAAGCATGGAAAGTAAACTAGCTAAAAGCTACAACTAATTTTTTTGGTTTTTCTTAAGGTTTTTCAAACACACAAGGAGAAAGCTTAAAAGGAAAATAAACTACCATGGATGATACAAATGAAAAAGTATAAGCACCGACAACTGGCATGAGTGTGTGAACATGAATGTAATGTCGGTGGGAAATACGTACTCCCCCAAGCTTAGGCTTTTGGCCTAAGTTGGTCTATGCCCATGGATCAAAACTGTAGTTGGGGTCGTACTGAGAAGGGTCCTCAGATTGCCACTGGCTGGCGATCTCCTCCAGATTCCACTGGTAAACTGACTGACGGTGAGGGTCAGATTGTGGCTCCGGCTCTGCAGCTGACATCTAGTTCTGGTAGGCAAGAATGTCCTCCGGCGGCACAAGGTATATGCCTGAAAATATGTTAAACAAAGAGGGCGCAGGCAAGGTAATAAACTCACAATATTTTTTGTTAAATATCAATTTATATTTGACTGTCTTATTTCTATCCTTAACAATAAATTCATGTGCTACCATACTCTTATAACCTAGAGCAACAGGAGACAACAACTTTTCTTCTTTCTCATAATGCCTGATAGGTATGTTAAAGTGTGCAGCAAGGCGCGAGGCAAAGATGCCTCCGAGGACGGGCCCCTTTGTACGGTTCAGATTTAACCGTCTAGCAACAATAGCGCCTAAGCTGAAAGTAGTATCATGAAACAAGGCATGGCGCAAAATAGCAGTATCAGGAGCACTAAGGTTCCCACAGTTCCTGTGACCAATTAAGCATCTACTAGCAAATATTGCGAAGTAACATAGAACAGGAAAATGTATGCTAGTGATTCTCGCATCGGAAACTTTCCTCGTTTCCCCTATAGCAATCATATCAATAAATCCTTCACATCATTATGATGTGGTTCCTCTATGCTGCCCTCAAAGGGTATCAAACAAACCCGACAGAAATCATAAAGTGACATCTCCTTATGCACATCATATAAATAAAATTCCACCGAAGGTGGTGATCTCCTAGCATGGAAATGAAAATTTTGCACAAAGATATTGGTGAGTAAGAGATACTGTTCACGCTGGTCGTGGAGGAAGGCGGTGAGGCCTGCATTCTTAGCCAAATGATAAATATCTTCATGAATCCCGGCCTCTTTCAAGAACTCATCACAAGGCCATTCGCATGGATGAACCTCCGTAGTACGAGGGAGATTATACTTGGGCTTCTTGTTCTCTTCACTTTGCTTATCCTTCGAGCTTCGGCTCGATGAGCCCCTAAAAAATCTCTTCATCTTTTTCTGAAAATTTCTGAAATTTTTAGTAACTTAAAATAAAAGTGAACCAAACTCAACAAAACTAATAGCAACTACTCCTACAAGTGCCAAGAGGCTATATCATGCATTAAAACCACTTTTGACCACATAAATTTGACATGCAAGCTCAAGAACAGGGTCACCTAAGCAGAAAAAAATTGCAATGAATAAAGCACTGGAACAAAAACTAATTGGACATTTGGAGGACTCACATACCAAAGAACAATCCCCAAAGCAGTTTTGTGAATGGAGCTTTGAGCAAGGAGATCGAAAATGGCAGCAAGATGAGCAAGAACTCGGGTTTGAGCTAGCTAGTGATTTTTTTGGGAGGAAGAAGGAGTGTGTGGTGGCTGGAATAAGTGGAGGGGACCCATGTGGGGTCCACGAGGCAGGGTGGGCACGCCCTCCACCCTCGTGGGCACGTGGCTACTCCCCCTGCTGTGTTCTCAGTGCCAGATATTCTCAAATATTCTATAAAAAATATTTAATTTTCAGGGCATTTGGAGAACTTTTATTATTGGGGTATTTTTTATTGCATGGATAATTCAGAAAACAGACAGGAAAATACTATTTTTTCTTTATTTAATATAAATAATAGAAAGTAAAAAGAGGGTACAGAGGGTTGTGCTTTCTAACTTCATCCATCTCATGCTCATCAAAAGGAATCCATTAACAAGGTTGATCAGGTCTTGTTAACAAACTCATTTCGAATAACATGGAACTGGAGAAATTTCTAATAACACTAGGTTACCTCAACGAGGATATGCACATCCCCAACAATAAGAATATCATATTTCTTCTTGACAGTAGGAAGAGGAAATTCAAAACCTCCAATAGTAATCGTTGAAATTTTTCCAATAGAATTGATACTGTGGACTTGAGGCTGTTTCCTCGGAAAGTGTACCGTATGCTCATTACCATTAACATGAAAAGTGACATTGCCTTTGTTGCAATCAATAACAGCCCTTGCAGTATTCAAAAAGGGTCTTCCAAGAGTAATAGACATACTATCGCCCTCGGGAATATCAAGAATAACAAAGTCCGCTAAAATAGCAACGTTTGCAACCACAACAGGCACATCCTCACAAATACCGATAGGTATAGCAGTTGATTTATCAGCCATTTGCAAAGATATATCAGTAGGTGTCAACTTATTCAAATCAAGTCTACGATATAAAGAGAGAGAGGCATAACACTAACACCGGCTCCAAGATCACATAAAGCAGTTTTAACATAATTTCTTTTAATGGAGCATGGTATAGTTGGTACTCCTGGATCTCCAAGTTTCTTTGGTATTCCACCCTTAAAAGTGTAATTAGCAAAGATGGTGGAAATTTCAGCTTCCGGTATCTTTCTTTTATTTGTAACAATATCCTTCATGTATTTAGCATAAGGGTTCATTTTAAGCATATCAGTCAAACGCATACGCAAAAAGATAGGTCTAATCATTTCAGCAAAGCGCTCAAAATCCTCATCATCCTTTTTCTTGGATGGTTTGGGAGGAAAATGCATGGGTTTCTGAACCCATGGTTCTCTTTCTTTACCGTGCTTCCTAGCAACAAAGTCTCTTTTATCATAACGTTGATTCTTTGATTGTGGGTTATCAAGATCAACAACAGGTTCAATCTCTACATCATTATCATTGCTAGGTTGAGCATCAACATTAACATCATCATTAACATTATCACTAGGTTCATGTTCATTACCAGATTGTGTTTCAGCATCAGAAATAGAAATATCATTGGGATTCTCAGGTGTGTCAACAACAGGTTCACTAGAAGCATGCAAAGTCCTATCATTTTTATTTTTCTTCCTCTTAGAAGAACTAGGTGAATCAATATTAATTCTCTGAGAATCTTTCTCAATTCTCTTAGGATGGCCCTTATGATACGAAGGTTCCTGAGTCATTTTACCACCTATAGTCATAACTCTAACAGCATTATCATTCTTCTTATTATTTAATTCATTGAGCAACTCATTCTGAGCTTTAAGTACTTGTTCTACTTGAGTGGTAACCATAGAAGCATGTTTACTAATAAGTTTAAGTTCACCTTTAACTCTAGACATATAATCACTCAAGTGTTCAAGCATATCAGCATTGTGTTTCAATTGTCTACCAACATAAGCATTGAAGTTTTCTTGTTTAACCATAAAGTCATCAAACTCATCCAAACATTGGCCAGCAAACTTAGTAAATGGAATTTCACATTTATCAAATCTATAGGGAGAATTTACCTTCACTACCTGTGTCGGGTTATCAAGACCATGTATTTCTTCAATAGGTGGTAAATTCTTAACATCTACAGCTTTAATACCTTTTTCTTTCATAGATTTCTTTGCCTCTTGCATATCTTCAGGATTGAGAAATAGAATACCCCTTTTCTTCGAAGTTGGCTTAGGAGTTGGTTCAGGAAGTGTCCATTTTTTTCATTAGTCAACATGTTATTCAATAACAATTCAGCTTGATCAACAGTTCTTTCCCTGAAAACACAACCAACACAACTATCCAGGTAATCTCTAGAAGCATCGGTTAGTCCATTATAAAAGATACCAAGTATTTCATTTTTCTTGAGAGGATGATCAGGCAAAGCATTAAGTAACCAGAGAAGCCTCCCCAAGCTTGTGGGAGACTCTCTTCTTCAATTTGCACAAAATTATATATTTCCCTTAAAGAAGCTTGTTTCTTATGGGTGGGAAAATATTTAGCTGAGAAGTAATAAATCATATCCTGGGGACTACGCACACAACCAAGATCAAGAGAATTAAACCATGTCTTAGCATCACCCTTTAATGAGAACGGAAACAACTTAAGGATAAAATAATAGCGAGTTTTCTCATCATGTGTAAAGAGGGTGGCTATATCATTTAATTTAGTAAGATGTGCCACAACAGTTTCAGATTCATAGCCATAGAAAGGATCAGATTCAACCAAAGTAATTATCTCAGGATCGATAGAGAAATAATAATCCTTATCACTAATAAAGATAGGAGAAGTAGCAAAAGCAGGGTCATATTTCATTCTAGCATTCAAAGACTTTTCTTTAAGGTTAGCTAATAATTTCTTAAGATCAGATCTATCATTGCAAGCTAATAAGTCTCTAGCGGTTTCTTCATCCATAACTTAACCCTCAGGAACAACAGGCAATTCATATCTAGGGGTGAATCTTCATCATCACTTTTATCAATATTATCAGTTTAATAATTTCATTCTCTCTAGCCCTAGCAAGTTGTTCATCAAGAAATTCACCTAGTGGCACAGTAGTATCAAGCGTAGAAGTAGTTTCATCATAAGTATCATGGAGAGCAGAAATGGCATCATCAATAACATGCGACATATCTGAATGAATAGCAGGTGTAGGTGTCGCAAGTTTACTCAAAATAGAAGGTGAATCAAGTGTAGAGCTAGATGGCAGTTCCTTACCTCCCGTCGTAGTTGAGGGAAAAATCTTGGTTCTTTGATCTTTCAAGTTCTTCATAGTGATAAGCAGATATAAATCCCTAGTGACTCAAAGAATAGAGTTCTGCTCCCCGACAACGGCACCAGAAAATAGCCTTGATAACCCACAAGTGTAGGGGATCGCAACCGTTTTCGAGGGTGGAGTATTCAACCCAAATTTATTGATTCGACACAAGGGGAGCCAAAGAATATTCTCAAGTATTAGCAGTTGAGTTGTCAATTCAACCACACCTGGAAACTTAATATCTGCTGCAAAGTGTTTAGTAGCAAGGTAATATGATAGTAGTGGTAACGGAAACAAAAGTAATATTTTTGGTTTTATAGTGATTGTAACAGTAGCAACAGAAAAGTAAATAAGCGAAGAACAATATATGAAAAGCTCGTAGGCATTGGATCGGTGATGGAGAATTATGTCGGATGCGATCGATCATGCAACAGTTATAACATAGGGTGACACAGAACTAGCTCCAGTTCATCAATATAATGTAGGCATGTATTCCGAATATAGTCATACGTGCTTATGGAATAGAACTTGCATGAAATCTTTTATCCTACCCTCCCGTGGTAGGGTCCTATTGGAAACTAAGGGATATTAAGGCCTCATTTTAATAGAGTACCGGACCAAAGCATTAACACATAGTGAATACATGAACTCCTCAAACTACGGTCATCATCGGTAATGGTCCCGATTATTGTCACTTCGGGGTTAACGGGTAATAACACATAATAGGTGACTATAGACGTGCAAGACAGGATCAAGAACTCACATATATTCATGGAAACATAATAGGTTCAGATCTGAAATCATGGCACTCGGGCCCTAGTGACAAGCATTAAGCATAGCAAAGTCATACCAACATCAATCTCAGAACAAGTGGATACTAGGGATCAAACCCTAACAAAACTAACTCGATTACATGATAAATCTCATCCAACCCATCACCGTCCAGCAAGCCTACGATGGAATTACTCACGCACGGCGGTGAGCATCATGAAATTGGTGATGGAGGAAGGTTGATGATGACGATGGCGACGGATTCCCCTCTCCGGAGCCCCGAACGGACTCCAGATCAGGCCTCCTGAGAGAGTTTAGGGCTTGGTGGCGGCTCCGTATCGTAAAACGCGACGAATCCTTCTCTCTGATTTTTTTCTCCCCAAACACGAATATATGGAGTTGAAGTTGAGGTCGGTGGAGCGTCAGGGGGCCCACGAGGCTGGGGGGACGCGCCCAGGGGGTATGCGCGCCCCCACCCTCGTGGACAGGGCGTGGGCCCCCTGACGTGGATTCTTCTTCCAGTATTTTATATATATTCCAAAAATAATCTCCATTGATTTTCAGGTCATTCCAAGAACTTTTATTTCTGCACCAAAATAACACCATGGCAATTCTGCTGAAAACAGCGTCAGTCCGGGTTAGTTCCATTCAAATCATGCAAGTTAGAGTCCAAAACAAGGGCAAAAGTGTTTGGAAAAGTAGATACGAGGGAGACGTATCATTACCCAAAGCGTAAACTGCTACCCCAATTTGACGACGAGGCCCTCAAACCCGCACCATCAGAACGTAATGCGGCTGACCGACCACCTCGTGGCCGGGACAAAACGACAACTCAAGCCAAACACCAACCCATACTACCTCGCCATAAAGGTAGAGATCTAACAGCTTGGGGATATAACTATGACCTGCGGCAACACCTGGACATTAGAGCAGGTCAGACCAGATCGATCTACGGATCGCGGGGGCGTGCCTCGATGCGCGGTGACGGCTATCTAGCCAGACATGACAAGCATAATCACGCCCGGGCCGAAAACCGCAGACGGACTCCATCCGAGCTACGTCACGACTTGGCCCAATATAGAAGCACCGCACACCCCCTCTACTTCACTGATGAAGTAATGGAGCACTAATTCCCAGAAGGGTTTAAACCCGTGAATATCGAATCGTATGATGGAACAACAGATCCCGCGGTATGGATTGAGGATTTTCTTCTCCATATTCATATGGCCCGCGATGATGATCTTCATGCCATAAAATACCTCTCGCTAAAAGTCAAGGGACCAGCTCGGGACTGGTTGAACAGTCTGCCTGAAAACTCCATTGGTTGCTGGGAGGACTTGGAAGACGCCTTCCGCGACAACTTCCAAGGTACATACGTCTAATCTCTGGGTTCCGATGACTTAAGTCACATAGTTCAACAGCCCGGAGAATTAGCTAGGAAATTCTGGACTAGGTTCCTAACTAAAAAGAACCAGATCGTCGACTGTCCGAATGCCGAAGCCCTAGCGGCCTTTAAGCATAGCATCCGCGACGAATGGTTCGCCCGACACCTCAGCGAGGAAAAGCTGAAGTCCATGGCAGTCCTCACGGCACTCATGACCCACTTTTGCGCGTGCGAAGATAGCTGGCTAGCCCGTAGCAACAATAGTTCAAGCAAACTTGGCACCTCCGAAGCCAGAAATAGCAACGGCAAGCCCCGACGCAACATGCACAAGCGTCGAAACAACGATCATAATACCGATGACATGGCGGTCAACGCCGGATTCAGTGGCTCCAAATCCGGGCAATGGAAGAAGCCATTTAAAAGGAACGATCCAAGATCATCCAACTTGGACCGCATACTTGATCGTCCATGTCAGATCCACGGCACCCCCGACAAACCAGCCAATCATACCAACAGAAGTTGTTGGGTTTTTAAACAGGCCGGCAAGTTAAATGCCGCAAACAAGGAGAAGGGGTCGCAGAGTGAGGACGACGACGAGGAGCCCCGTCCACCGAACACAGGGGGACAGAAGAAGCCCCCCCCCCCAAGGTTAAAGTGGTGAACATGATATACGTTACCCATATCCCCAAGAGGGAGCGCAAACGTGCACTCAGGGACGTCTATGCGATAGAGCCAGTCTCCCCAAAATTCAACCCATGGTCGTCCTGCCCGATCACCTTCGATTGCAGGGACCATCCGATCAGTATCCATCATGGTGGTTCAGCCACATTGGTCCTTGACCCAATTATTGATGGATTCCACCTCACGCGAGTCCTCATGGACAGTGGCAGCAGCCTCAACCTGCTCTATCAGGATACAGTCCGCAAAATGGGCATCAATCCATCAAGGATCAAGCCCACAAAAACTACCTTTAAAGGAGTAATACCAGGTGTAGAGGCCCGCTGCATGGGTTCAATCACATTGGAAGTTGTCTTCGGATCCCCGGACAACTTCTGAAGCGAAGAATTGATCTTCGACATTGTCCCCTTCCGCAGTGGCTATCACACACTGCTTGGACAAACTGCATTTGCTCGATTCAATGCAGTGCCACACTATGCTTATCTCAAACTTAAGATGTCCGGACCACGCGATGTCATAACAGTCAATGGAAACACTTAGCGCTCCCTCCGTACTCAGGAGCACACCGCGGCCCTAGCAGCAGCAGTACAGAGCGGCCTTATCAAGCAGAACCTTAATTCGGCGGCCAAGCTCCCGGACACTGTCAAACGAGTCCAGACTACTCTGCAGCAGGACAGTCCAGCCCGTCAAGAGCTCAACTAGCAATTCGGCCCCCGTCTCAGTCCTGACCAAATGGCGGCGTACATACCGCGCGTACATAACTACGCACTCAAAATACCATGGGCATAGACGGAGGCGTAACTCGATTGTGGTCCATCATACGGCTCCCATACATACTTTTCCTTTTCCTTTTTACCATTTTTTAGTCTTTTCTTTCACAGACCCCTCCCGATGGCCTGATCATCGGTCCTCTCGAAGGATAGATACACCAAGACGGCAAGCAGTACAGACGTGTGGGGTAATCTCTAGATGTTCTTCTTGATGATTGATACGTCTCCAACGTATCTATAATTTTTGATTGCTCCATGGTATTTTATCTACTATTTTGGACATTATTGGGCTTTATTATCCACTTTTATATTATTTTTGGGACTAACCTATTAACCGGAGGCCCAGCCCAGAATTGCTAATTTTTGCCTGTTTTAGGGTTTTGAAGAAAAGGAATATCAAACGGAGTCCAAACGGAAGGGAACGTGATTTTCTCAACGAACAACACCCAGGAGACTTGGACCCTACGTCAAGACACAAAAGAGGAGGCCACGAGGTAGGGGGAGCGCCTACCCCCCCCCCCAGGCGCACCCTCCACCCTCGTGGGCCCCCTGTTGCTCCACCGACGTACTCCTTCCTCCTATATATACCTACGTACCCCCAAACAATCAGATACGGAGCCAAAACCCTAATTCCACCGCCACAACTTTCTGTATCCACGAGATCCCATCTTGGGGCCTATTCCGGAGCTCCGTCGGAGGGGGCATCGATCACGGAGGGCTTCTACATCATCACCATAGCCCCTCCGATGAAGTGTGAGTAGTTTACCTCAGACCTACGGGTCCATAGTTAGTAGCTAGATGGCTTCTTCTCTCTTTCTGGATCTCAATACAATGTTCTCCCCCTCTCTTGTGGAGATCTATTCGATGTAATCTTATTTTTGCGGTGTGTTTGTTGAGACCGATGAATTGTGGGTTTATGATCAAGTATATCTATGAACAATATTTGAATCTTCTCTGAATACTTTTATATATGATTGGTTATCTTTGCAAGACTCATCTAATTATCAGTTTGGTTTGGCCTACTAGATTGATCTTTCTTGCAATGGGAGAAGTGCTTAGCTTTGGGTTCATTCTTGCGGTGTCCTTTCCCAGTGACAGTAGGGGCAGCAAGGCACGTATTGTATTGTTGCCATCGAAGATAACAAGATGGGGTTTTCATCATATTGCATGACTTTATCCCTCTACATCATGTCATCTTGCTTAAGGCGTTACTCTGTTTTCATTAACTTAATACTCTAGATGCATGCTGGATAGCGGTCGATGTGTGGAGTAATAGTAGTAGATGCAGGCAGGAGTCGGTCTACTTGTCTCGAACGTGATTCCTATATACATGATCATACCTAGATATTCTCATAACTATGCTCAATTCTGTCAATTGCTCAACAGTAATTTGTTCACCCACCGTAGAATACTTATGCTCTCGAGAGAAGCCACTAGTGAAACCTATGGCCCCCAGGTCTATCTTCATCATATTAATCTCCCAATACTTAGTTATTTCCTTTGCTTTTTACTTTGCTTTTATTTTACTTTGCATCTTTATCACAAAAATACCAAAAATATTATCTTATCATATCTATCAAATCTCACTCTCGTAAGTGGCCGTGTAGGGATTGACAACCCCTTATCGAGTTGGTTGCGAGGATTTATTTGTTTTGTGCAGGTACGAGGGACTGACGCATAGCCTCCTATTGGATCGATACCTTGGTTCTCAAAAACTGAGGGAAATACTTGCGCTACTTTGCTGCATCATCCCTTCCTCTTCGGGGAAAACCAACGCAGTGCTCAAGAGGTAGCTATGATCATTCTACCTGTTTTCGGGACCCGCATGCAACTCCCCCTTGGTCTTGGCATGTTAAAAAGCTAGCTTGCTTATCGCACTATTTGTACAAATACGCTTTGACATATTAATCAAACTATAATGGAAACAGTTTGCGGCCCAACTTACGTGGCACTAGCTTACTACTTCATTTTATTTCGCTATTCTTATCGATTGCACCCGTACACTTTGGTACGCTTTAATTCGCCTGGGGCTTCATTATGCTCCATACTACGGCAACAAAGTCCGAACACTTTTTACAATACAGTTCAGCACCCTGAATTTTAGCATTATATGCATCGGCTCCGAATCATGTCTTTGGTCAATAGTTGGGTTGCCCGGCTCCTGTGCTTGCTACCTTACGTTCCATCCTATGGGCTAGGGTAGTAAAGGGAGAACTACTGCGATTGTGTTTCTGGTTTATCCGAGCAAACACCTCAGTAGAGAAAGCCGAAAACTGACTGTCATGATACGGCGAGAGCTGGTCAGCTATTCGAAGGTTAAAAATCTTTTGCGATTTTTTCTGCATTATGCGATGAATCGGCCTCTACCCGATCAGGTGTCTACAACCCCCTAGTCCGAATTAAATAGTAACTAGGGGATGCACCTACATTTCTATTATCAAAGTCCTATGGCTAAGTGAGAGTGATAAAGCCACATAGTCCGATTGCCTGGTTCGTTGCGCTAAACACCTCCTTCAAGGACCAAACTCTTGGATCAAGAGTGTTTAGATTCCACCCCCAACACCCCCGTAATACCTACGTGGGGGATGAAGCCAACGACTGGCCAACTCCCAGATTTAACAAAACGGCCGCACAGGAGGTAAAATTTTCAAACAACAAACACTATATTACATAATGGCTCTGTTTGATAATACAGGAAGGGATAACATGAATGACTTCACTCAAAGCTAATGTCTTTTGAAAACTGGCCCTCTACAATGCGGGATCCCTTCAGGACATCATCAAAATACCGCTCAGGCGTGCGGTGCTCCTTGCCCACCGGTGGTCCCTCGGTCGCGAGCTTGATGGCGTCCATATTCGCCCACTGCACCTTGACACGGGCGAAGGCCATCCGCGCACCTTCAATGCAGACCGATCGATTGATGGAATCAAGTCGAGGGCAGGCATTGATCAGTCGCTTCACGAGCCCGAAGTAGCTGTTGGGTATGGCTTCGGTAGGTCATAGATGGATTATCAAATCCTTCATGGCCAGTTCGGCCACCCTATGTAGTTCAGTCAGCTGTTTCAGCTGATCGCTAAAGGGCACTAGATGCTCTGGCACAAGGTATTGCGACCAGAATAGCTTCTCCGTTGAGCTCCCCTCTTCGGCTCGGAAGAATTCCGCAGCATCGGCAACACTACGCGGCAGATCCGCAAACACCCCTGGAGAACTCCAAATCTGGGTCAGTAAGAGGAACCTTTTCTTCAGATACTTGCTTTGCATAATAAAGGCCTTACCCGCCACGATTTTTTTGGCCTCCTGGATTTCCTGGAGGGCGCCTGGGCTTCAACCCGGGCATCGTGTGTGCTTTGGCGGGCCTTGGCAAGTTCGGACTCTTGATCCGCAATATTGCGCTCCAAGGACTCGCTCTTCCTCATGGCGTCCTGGAGCTCCTGCTGGACCTCACCACCCCTGGCCTCGTGTTTTTCGCGAGCAGCTTGTTCCTTTGCCACTCTCTCCTGGGCTCCGGCCAGCGCCTTCTTGAGGGTCTCCACCTCGGTCGCCGCTCCTACAAAATATCATGGCACTATGGTCAACACAAATCATTCATCCTTTCTGAATCTACACAAGGTCATTGCATACCTTGATGGTCCTCCAGCTGTTTTTTCACGCGGCCAAGATCTTCCTCGGTCCGCTCCAGACTCTGCTTCAGTCCGGAGACCTCAGCAGCATGAGAGGTTGCAGCCAGCAAAGACGCCTGCTTATTCACATAGACACATATGGTTAGTCTCCTGCGAAAATTAGTTGATCCTCTGTCCGGCTTTTCTTTTTGAACACCGGACAGTGTCTCAGGGGCTACTGGCTATACTATGACATTCCTTTTGCATAAATTGCGTTTTCATACCTCAAAGCCTGTTAGAAGGCTTGTGCAGGCTTCGGTCAGTTCGCTCTTTGCGGACTGAATCCTCTTTGCGGACTGGCTATACTATGACATTCCTTTTGCAACAATGGAAGCACTTCGCGGCGCTTCCAATAGAGTATCCGGTGCCTCTGGATGGATAGACGTCACCGGTGGAATCGATGCACCTCCTTCTTTCGAAGGAGGCTGCTTGCCGGATTCCGAAACCGTATAGGTCTCCGGAATTGTATTCGGCTGGGGGCCGGATTGGATATGGCCCCCATCGCCAGTCTCCATGGGGATTTGCTCCCCCGTGTGTCTTACGGCCGAGGGTTCACCCTCTAGCGCCACCCTGACGGCCTCCTGCGTCTCTCCCTGGCCTGGGGAGGTCCTTCGGGATAGCACCTCGGTGTTATCCATGTCCTTGGGAGAAGAGGCCGCCAGAAGGGACCCGCTGTCCATCACCTTTGGATCCAGCGAATTCCCCGAAGATGAGGATCGCTGGAGGTCAGAACGAGCCGGACTGCAGCGCATAATTCAACATATTAAAACCATGAAGAAAAGGAGCTGGATATATGTGTGCGTCTTTGAGTACTTACGGTTCGGCTAGGGGCTTATCCCTGGGGCGCCACTCGCAGCTTCTATCAATGTCCCACACGGAGTTGTCCGCGGGGGAGACCTTCCCCTTCTTGGACGCCACTGCCTCCAGATGCGTGGAGGCCGCCCTTTTCTTCCTCCCCCTTCAGGGGAGAGTTGCTTTCCTCCTCCTCCTCGTCGTCCTCGGTGTGGGAGGAGTGGGTCTCGGCGTGTTCGAATGTCACGTCCGAAGTGCCCTTACGGCGGAGACCACTCCTGGTCTCCTTGGCCTTCTTCTTGGCCTTCTTCTCCGACGCTTGGTAGGGCGCCAGAACCAGCATCTTCGTCAGAAGAGGGATTGCTGGGTTTTCGGGCAGCGGAGCCGGACACTAGATCCGCTCCGCCTTCTTTTTCCAGCCCTGAAAAAATAAATGGGGAAGCTTAGGCGTCTTCCTTGAGTATGCAAGTAAAGGATACACCTTGAAATATGAAAAACTTACCAGACTGGCAGGATGGGCCAGGTCGTGCCCGCGGTCCTCGGTCGTCGCCGGCCACGTCTTGTTGGCCTTAAAGAGCACCTTCCAAATGTCTTCATGCATAGTGCTAAAGAACTATTGCAAGATCTGCTGCTCGGCTGGATCGAACTCCCACAAATGGCAAGTTCGGCTTTGTCACGGAAGGATCCGGCGAACAAGCATCACCTGGATCACATTGACAAGCTTGATGCTCTTGTCTACCATGCTCCTGATGCACACCTGAAGCGTTGTCAGCTCATCCGACGAAGACCAGTCTAGGCCCTTCTCTAGCCAAGAGGTGAGCCGCATCGGGGCTCCGGACTAGAATTCGGAAGCCGCAGCCCAGGTGGTGTCGCGAGGCTCCGTGACGTAGAACCACTGCTATTGCCACCCTTTGACGGTCTCCACGATGGTACCTTTGGGCCATGAGATGGTTGGCATCTTGCTCACCATGGCGCCTCCGCACTCTGCGTGTTAACCGCCCACCACCTTCGGCTTCACATTGAAGATCTTTAACCACAATCCGAAGTGGGGTGGGATGTGGAGGAAGGCATCGCACACAACAATAAATGTCGAGATGTTGAGGAAGGAGTTGGGGGCCAGATCGTGGAAATCTAGCCCATGGTAGAACATGAGTCCGCGGACGAATGGGACCACCCTCTCATGGGGCTCCGGGGTGGGGATGATCTGCCCCATTGCTGGAAGCCGGTGGGCGATTTCCTGGGCTAAGTACCCGGCCTCCCGGAGCTTGGTGATGTCCTTCTCCTTGATGGAGGAAACCATCCACTTGCCCTGCGCTCCAGATCCGGACATGGCTGGAGTGTTTTTTTGAGATGGAAGCTTAGGCGCTGGAGCTCGAGAATGGATGGGCAGAGAGGAAGAGGGCGTGGGTGAAAGGTGAAATCCTTATCCCTTTATAAAGGCTGCGAATATCAAGCGCCTCCCCACTCGCCTTCAAACTCGCCTATTCCCCAAGGGCGGTGCAGACGGCGCGGTTGGATTACCCACGCCCGTATGGATGAGAATCCCGCAATAAGGGGACACGATCTCTGCTTTGACAAGACGTGCCAATAAAACCACATCTTGAAACATGGAGCGGGAGGCTAAAAAAAGGTTTGAAATAATGACCGAGCAGTGACGTGATGTCACGCTACAAAAGTTGTTAGTGGATTAGACTCATAAAATATTATACTCTCTGTGTGTGTGCCTGGTACTCGCTTTGCAGAGCCGGACACGTTTTCTGTGTTTGAAGGCTGTTTTGGAGTATTCGGAGGAGGAACCCGCCTTGCAATGCCAAAGACAATCTGCGCGCCGGACACATCGTCATTGAAGCCTGGTTCAGGGGCTACTGAGGGAGTCCTAGATTAAGGGGTCCTCGGGCGTCCGGACTATGTAACATGGGCCGGACTAAGGATTATGAAGATACAAGACAGAAGACTTCCTCCCGTGTCCGGATGGGACTCTCCTTTGCGTGGATGGCAAGCTTGGCGTTCGGATATGTAGATTCCTTCCTTTGTAAACCGACTCTGTACAACCCTAGGCCCCTCCGGTGTCTATATAAACCGGAGGGTTTAGTCCGTAGAGGCAATCACAATCATACAGGCTAGACATCTAGGGTTTAGTCATTACGATCTCGTGGTAGATCAACTCTTGTAATACTCATATTCATTAAGATCAATCAAGCAGGAAGTAGGGTATTACCTCCATAAAGAGGGCCCGAACCTGGGTAAACATCGTGTCCCGTGTCTCCTATTACCATCAACCCTAGACGCACAGTTCGGGACCCCCTACCCGAGATCCGCCGGTTTTGACACCGACAATAGATCTTAATCCCACCCGAGTATGTGTAGATTGGGTTCGTTTTCCCATGCTCTGCTCCGGATCCGACGCAAAATTTCGGCAACATCTCCCCGATGTTCTCCTGATACACGTCTAGGTAATATGCGCAGAGATGATGTGTACCCGAAGAACAACAGGGAGGCACTGACGAAATTCTGCATCGGATCTGGAGCAGATGATATGGGAAAACGAACCCAATCTACACATAATCGGCTGTCCATGGATAACATTGGACAATTCGAAAGAATCACGGTTATAAATATGCAAATGCATGCATATTTATAAATGTAACCCTTTCGAACGGGAGACGCATAGTGGTCACGCATACTGATGATTCAACACCTATAACTAGCAAGTTTCGTCGGCACGAAGACTGGAACAAAGCAAATGAAGGGGGAGGAGGAGATGTCATTTGTGCTCACCCACGAACGCAGGAGCGGACCCTCGTCAAACACTAGACCCTCGCAGTGATGAAAAAACTGCACATTTAAATTGAAAGATTAGTAACATAGCAATATTGTTTTTCCCGTCAACCTAACTAAATATTTACAACATTACGAGCTGGTTAGGGCGTTCCTCGGCGTCGATGGAACCCTAAATATGAAGTATCATAGGTGCGAGATACATATGGCGCTCAGTGTTGAACACTAGATCCATCTCCCACAAGTGACGCCGGCGCCCGGCGTCCCGCGCGCAATAATAGTTCTGGGGGCCGATGACGGTCAAACACCTTGGCGAATTTGTGTGGCAGCCTCTGCGATGAGGATTAAAGCCAAGTTTTGAAACTTGAAACAACCAAACCGACTTGAGTCAGTTTGGGTGTTTCAAGTTTCAACAGTTGGCTTTTAATCGTCATCGCACAGGCTGCAAGACAAATTTGCATAGGTGTTCGACCGCCATCGACCTTGAGAACTATTGTTGCAGGACGCCGGACGCCGGCATCACTTGTGAGACGTGGATCTAGTGTTTGTCACCGACGGCCACATGTATCTCGCACCGACGATACTTGCTATTTAGGGTTCCATCAACGTCGAGGAACGCCCTAACCCGCTCGTCCCCGGGCGCCCTTTGGTATGGCGACGCACGGTCGACGGGTCAGCACTCAGACCGAGGGATTCTCGGCATGGGCGACAGCGTCGGGACCGGCTGGACCCGCTGGCTCCACCATCTATCCCCTCGGCGACGGACGATCCATGACCCTCTTCCTTTTTTCCTTTTTCCTCTTCTTCTACTTATTCTTCTTTTTTTCAACTTTCTTCTTCTTCTAATTATCTAAACCTAAACCTAGCACTAACCTAATCCAACCACTAATTAACCTAAACCTATTAATAACACCTAAACCTAAACAACAAAGAACAATAGAAAAACAGAAAGAAAGTTCACCTTGGCTCCGGCGGTGGTGGAGGAGGCGGCGGGCGGCGGGGCGGCGTGGCGGGGAGCCGGGGCGGCAGGGGCGGTGGGGGTCGAGGGCGGGGGCGACAGCACAGGTGAGGTGGGGGAGAGAGAGAGAGAGGGGTGGGGCACGGGTGCTGGCCCATTTTTATTTAGGTCGCAGCTCTTTGCCATCTGCTAGCAGATGGCAAAGAGCCTAGATGACGGTCGTTGAAACGGCCACTTTCTTTGTCATCTGCTAGCAGACGGCAAAGAAAGTGGCCGTTAGGTCGTTCTCATTAGTGGGCCACCCACCCTCTTTGTCGTCTGCTAGCAGATGATAAAGCTTCTATGCCGTCAGCTAGCAGACGACAAAGAGTTGGCTGACGGCAAACATGATCTTTGCCGGCAACTCTTTCTTTGCCATCATTTTTCTATAAGATGATGACAAAGACCTTCTTTGCCGTCAGCTGGCTGATGGCAAAGATCCTGATTCCAGGAGTGAATATTAATATAATAATTATCTATGTTTTCATGATTTTCTCGGATTTTTTGGAGTTACAGGAGTATAGTTTTTGTTCAGATCATTACAAACTATTCTGTTTTAGACATATTTTGTTTTTTATTGCATAGTGTGATTTTTTAGTGATGCTATGGATTATATCGGGGGTATAAGTCATGGAGAAGTTAGAATACAATAGGTATTATGCAAGAATAATTATAAATGAGTTTACTATAGTACCTAAAGTTTATGATTTGCCGATTATACTAACGGATCTCACAAAGTTTCTGTTGAGTTTTGTGTGCTAAAGTTTTCAAGTTTTGGGGGAGATCATGATGGATGAAGGAATAAGAAGCGGCAAGATCCTAAGTTTGGGGATGCCCAAGGAACCCCAAGGTAATATTCAAGGAAGAGCCAAGCATATAAGCTTGGGGATGCCCTGGATGACATCCCCTCTTTCGTCCACAATTCATCGGTATGTTACCTAGAGCTATATTGTTTTTATTCATCACATGATATGAGTTTTACTTGGAGCATCATGTGCCATAGTTTTTTTGTTTGCTTGCTAGTTTTCCACAATCATTGTTTGTTGGACACATCTTTTGAGAGAGACGCAAATTCATCATGATTTGTTAGGATACTCTATGAGCTATGCAGTTGCTCTTGTGCTTCACTTATATCTTTAGAGCACAGTGGTGGTTATATTTTATAGAAATGATTGCACTCTCATGCTTCACTTAAATCGTTTTTAGAGTCTTTTAAATAGGAAGTGGTAATGTGCACGGGTTATGAGACTAGTCTAAAAATGATAGGTATATAAGAGAGATGTAATAACAACTTTCATGTAGATCATTAAATATGAAACGTGTGATTTAATTATATTGATGTCGCAATATTAAAGGGCATTAGTTCATAAGCATTCGTTAGTATAAATACTGATATTAAGGCTCTAATAATAGTTAGGTGGCATTTATATTTAATTTAATATCAACATGCCTTAAAAGGCAAAGAGGTGGAAGACTACTAGGGCCACTTGGGCCCGAAATGGCTGGCATCCTCTTCTCCCCATGGAAAGGGGAGGGGCAGGCCGAATTGAAGGGGGACTCCTCCTCCATTTTGCCGGCGCAAGGGAGAGAGTTCCTTCACCCCTTGTAGGCCCCCTCCCCCCGCAACCTATATACTTTAGGTCTTGGGCACTTTTGAACACACAAGTTTTGGAGCCTCCTCTAGTTCTCTAGCTCTAGTTCTAATTGGTCATAGTTGATCAATTAGAGCTAGAACTAGATCCTCTAATCCTCATAACTAGAAGCCCAGTGTGGTTCTAATCTCCTTCCTCTAATTCTCCGGCGATGATTAGCTCTAGACGGTGAAGCGCTGCCAGATCGTGAAGACTGGACGCTTGCAACTCGTAGAAAGGCCATGCTTTCTGTCTTCCGTTCGAGGGACTATTCATGGGCGGTTCACGGGATTGTTCATCTACGGTTTGAGGGACTCCAAGTATGATCTACACTGACTCGTCATATTCCGCTACAACTCAGAGTCGGTAACTATCTGATCCAAACCATTCATTGTATCTTCCTAGTGTTCCTTGGTGATCGTAGGGCAATATTTTTGTTTTCCACTATGTTTTCCAACCTCTTATGGCCACCCCCAAAGCTTCTAGGGTCTATTCTGGTCCATAAAAAGTCACCGTAAAGTTTCGTCGTATTTGGACTTTGTTCGGTATGGTTTTCCTGCGAAACAGAAATAGGCAAAAAAATGGGAACTGACACTAGGCACTAAGTTAATAGGTTAGTCCACAAAAATGATATAAAATGTCATATAGAGCATACAAGACTGATGATATAATAGCATGAAACAATAAAAAATTACAGAGACGTTAGAGACATATCAAGGCACGACGTGTTGGGGAACGTAGTAATAATTCAAAATTTTCCTACGTGTCACCAAGATCAATCTAGGAGATGCTGGCAACGAGAGAAAGAGAGGGAGTGCATCTTCATACCCTTGAAGATCGCTAAGCGGAAGCGTTACAAGAACGTGGTTGATGGAGTCGTACTCACGGCGATTCAAATCGCGGAAGATCCGATCAAGTGCCGAGCGAACGGTGCCTCCACATCCAACACACGTACAGCCCGGGGATGTCTCCTCCTTCTTGATCCAGCAAGGGGAGAGGAGAAATTGAGGGAGAACTCCAGTAGCACGACGGCGTGGTGGTGGTGGAGCTCGTGGTTCTTTGGCAGGGCTTCGCCAAGCACTACGGAGGAGGAAGAGGTGTTGGAGGGGAAAGGGCTGCGCCAGGGGAAGGGGTGTGGCTACCCTCCCACCCTCTCTATTTATAGGGTGAAAGGATAGGGGCCGCCCCCCTAGATGCATCTAGAGGGGGGGCGGCCAAAGGGGGAGGCTTGCCCCCCAAGCAAGGTGGGAGGCGCCCCCTCCCCTAGGGTTTCCAACCCTGGGCGCCTTGGGCCCTTGGGGGGCACACCAGCCCACTAGGGGGATGGTTCCCTCCCGTATTCATCCCATTAAAGTCCCCCGAGGCAGGTGGCCCCACCCGGTGGACCCCCGGACACGTTTCGGTGGTCCCGGTACAATATCGATAAGCCCCGAAACTATTTCGGTGACTGAAACTGGACTTCCCATATATAAATCTTCACCTTCGGACCATTCCGGAACTCCTCGTGACATCCGGGACTCCGAATAACCTTCATTAACCACATACTATTTCCCATAACAAGTCTAGCGTCACCGAACCTTAAGTGTGTAGACCCTACGGGTTCAGGAACCATGCATACATGACCGAGACATCTCTCCGGCCAATAACCAACAGCGGGATCTAGATACCCATGTTTGCTCCCACATGTTCCATGATGATCTCATCAGATGAACCACGATGTCGGGGATTCAATCAATCCCGTATACAATTCCCTTTATCCATCGGTATGTTACCTGCCCGAGATTCAATCGTCGGTATCCCCATACCTCGTTCAATCTCGTTACCGGCAAGTCTCTTTACTCGTTCCATAATGCATGATCCCGTGGCTACCCCTGAGTCACATTGAGCTCGTTATGATGATGCATTACCGAGTGGGCCCAGAGATACCTCTCCGTGGTACGGAGTGACAAAACCCCGTCTTGATTCGTGCCAACCCAACAGACACTTTCGGAGATACCCGTAGTGCACCTTTATAGTCACACAGTTACGTTGTGATGTTTGGTACACCCAAATCATTCCTACGGTATCCGGGAGCTGCACAATCTCATGGTCTAAGGAATTGATACTTGACATTAGAAAAGCTTTTAGCAAACGAACTACACAATCTTGTGCTATGCTTAGGATTGGGTCTTGTCCATCACATCATTCTCCTAATGATGTGATCCCATTATCAATGACATTCAATGTCCATGGTCAAGAAACCATGACCATCTATTGATCAACGAGCTAGTCAACTAGGGGCTTACTAGGGACATATTACGATCTATGTATTCACACATGTATTACGGTTTCCGATTAATACAATTATAGCATGAACAATAGACAATTATCATGAACAAGGAAATATAATAATAACCACTTTATTATTTCCTCTAGGGCATATTTCCAACACGACGGTGGGTGGGTGTTGCGGTATTGCTGGAAGGCAGGGTTGTGGGTGTCGTTGCTCCTGCCGTGGCGGCTAAGAGGCTAGGGCGGCGACTCTCCCTATTGTAGACATGGGTTGTGGAGATAGGAACGCGGTTGAGCGTGATAGATATCGGGAGGCTTCTAGATCTATTGGCGTATTCGATAACGGTCTCGTTGTGGCACCCTGGTGGCGGCGGCCATGTGGTTTTGTAATATGGGCGGCATGGCGCAACAGCAGTTGTGGTGCCGATGGCGATGCTCGACTTTGGTACTTGGGGCGGTGGCCCTAGATCGTCGACGGCGGCGACCTCCATGGTCGCGTGGACGACAGGGAGGCTGGGTCTCGAGGTGATGACAGACTCTCTAAGGCAGTTGGCGGTATGGGACGCCCCTTCCACCGACAGATCGGGTTCAATGCAGCTCAGTAGGTGACACATGCAACTCTTCTGGAGCTATCAAGACATACATGTCGCTGGTAGGTGTAGTCGCCAACGGGTGCCATGCGTGATGTCTCATGCGGGGACATCAAGTCATGCCTGGTGCCAGCAGCTGCAAAATATAGTGACTCTAACGGAGGTGCCATATTTTTGCCCGTTGTTGTTGGATTGAAGGTGGTGTGACAGGGACGAGAGGCGAGCTGGTATGTGAAGTATTTGTGTTCCGACATCTTCTCCCGAGGTATGTGATTATTGAGGCGACGGCAGCCAGACGAAGGATTAATGTAGATACAGCTCCAACGACGAGTTTGCGCACTCCGATGGAAACACAAGATCTCTAATTAGGCCATGTTGACGCGCGTCTATGTCGTGTCCTTGCTGAAGGTGGTGGATCGAAGCTTGGCTTTGGGGTGAGAATTCTTAGATCAACCTTTGGTTTGCCTCGTCATCATCGGTGCACGTGTGGTGATTCCTTCTTGACGGCATAGCCTAGGAGTTGTGTATTTTCATTTTGAGTTTTTCTTTTATCATAGGGTTAGTGGTCGCCTGATGGAATTACTATCACAAGGCATGCAGCCTAGGGTTTTCTTTTTGTTTTTCTCTGGTTCGTTGTTGTTCGGCTGTTGGATTTGAATAGTAAATAGTATATGGTTGTGTGCATCGCTCAATGCAGAGGTCAGGGGTTATCCTCCTTTTCATAAAAAGACTCAATGGAAAAAAATCTATTCAATGAATCAAATGACATCTTTTTTGCTGCAGGAATTGAGAAGCATGTCATCTCACTTCATATGATTTTCCTATCCATGAACCAATGGATGCCTTAGTATGATCATTTGATTGTGCACAAATAAAACATAGGTTCTTCAGATGAGTTTAGTGGTTGAAAAATTTCCTAGAAAAAATAGTATAGATGAATTCTATGAAACAAATTATATGAATTACAATCCTACGAATCAAACAAACTACATACAAAAAGATGGGACTAGCTATGTGTTAGTCAACTCAAATCCCAATTTGGGACAGTCGATCATTCTCCGCCCTCGATCTCTGATCTAACGGCCGCCAAGTCATCTTCCACCTCCAACCACTACTAGGAGAAAGCCTACTAGTAGCGCTTGAAATACCTATAGCTGTAGTGCAAGGTCTAGCGCTACTACTAACACGCTACAGCTAAGTTGTAGCAGTAATGCTGGTTAGTGCAGCGGTACTGGTAAGTATGGTTAGCAGTAGTGCGATACTGACGAGCGCTACTGCTAACTATCTGTAGCGCTGCAGAAAAAGCGCTGCTGCTAATCCAGCACTGCTGCTAGATGCCTTCCAATGCTGCTGCTAGTATTCCTGCTTTCACAGATTCGTACCCCCTCTACGTATTTGTGATGCATTTGTACATGCTCTATACAGTAGTTTCATCATATCACAATAAACATACACTATTCTCATTATATCATACACATGCAGCAGCCTCGTCATACCATCATCATCATAATCATAATCATCATCATTCAACACAAATATCATCACATCTCGGAAATAGCGATGCACAAGTCATGTCATGTCTCGAATAAGTGCAACCACATGGTCATGGCACACACACAAGTTTCATCATCTCTATCTAAACCATGATGTAGAAGAGAAGTGCGATCAGCATGAGCAAGACCGCGACTATGTAGTACTTGAGGCAACAGATGTTCCGCCCCCGCTCTTGCCGGAGCGTCCACCTCAAGTAACTACTTTCCACTTTGGCTCTGCTGTTGAACCCTCTGTGGCGAGCACCCGGGTACTTGTCCACCTGGGCATGAGCGTCTTCCCAATGGTCGTAGACTCCTGGAACCCTCCCAACGAACATGACGTAGCAGTCCTTCGCCATCTCTGATTTATGTACCTACATCGTCAGTTGATGAATTGAACGATAATATGCAATATAATGTACTTAAGAAAACAAAGAGGCATAATTAGCAAAATACGAGCAACCTATAGTAAACACATATCGATTTTGGCATGACCTTGCCTAAAAATAGGACATATCGAATTTGCTCGAAATTCACCGAAACGGAAATAAATCGACATTTCGACAAAACATAAGCAACTCGGGGGCATGTCACTCGCACAAATCTCTCCATATCCCGAACACACATATTCCTATTCTTAAAATGAACAACTTTTTACTCACCTATCTCCCAAGAGAGACCGACTGGATGAGGCCTTTCGCTACCTATAGGGATCGAAAGTGTGGATGGCTAAATAGCTAGCTCGATCTAGTTGTTGGGGAGGAGAGATGACTCTAGGTAACTAATGGAGAGGGAGAGAGATGAGCTAGCTAGATCTATATCTATGGAATGGAGGGAGAGCCAAATAAATGAGGTAGGAGGCATTTATGGAGCTAGAGATGAGAAGGCCATTTATGAAGGAGAGTTATGATGGAGGGGGCATTAATGGGGAGAGAAGAGAGGTTGGAGGAAGAGAGAAGGGCAACAATGATGAGGGGAGAGGGGAAATAAGGGGGAGAGAGGGCAAAGGGGGAAGGAGGGGGAGGGGGTGAAAAGGTGACACCAGCCACGCCTAGCAGTAGCGCTGTTTTCTTGAAAGCTCTACTGCTATGTTACTTAGTAGTAACACTTTCCATAAAAAGCGCTACTATTAAATGGGGCCCATTAGCAGTAGCGGTGCTCTAAAAAAAGCACTACTGCTATTACAGCTAGCGTCGATGGGCTCGTTAGGTCCCACTTAGTAGTAGCACCTTTTACTTTTACATTGTTACTGCTAAAACATTACTTGTAGTGCTGTCTCAAACCAGCGCTACTGCTAATTAGCCGCATTGCTTGCTTTGTTTCCAGCGCTACTACTGGTGCCCTACTTATAAGCATTTCCCTATTAGTGAACCGTTTTCTTTCTCCCGACGCGTCTTCTTCCAGCCACCCACATGGACCACCGACCAAATCGTCGGCCACCACCGCCTGTGGCTGGCGGCGCTCCCGTGCAGCCTCGCTGCTCCGCTCTCCCCGGAACCTCCTCCCACCGCCGTGCTGCCGCCGTCCCGGCCATACCTCTAGCCCTGGCGATGACGGCGATTTTTCCCGAAGAACTTGCACCATCACTGTGTTGTCGCCCCCCACCACCGTCGTGCTGCTCCCCCCTCCTTCACCACCCTAAGATAGATGATGGGGTAGCCTGCCGGCGAGCTTCTTTCTTCCTTCTGTCGAGTTTATTCATCCTCTCCGGATGTTTCTCCATTCAATTCAAAATTGACTAACCCAAATTTAAAAGTCAGACGACTCACATGTAGCTATTGTGAAAAAAAAACTCCAAAATTTCTTTAGGAATCCTTTGAATCAAAGAGGCCCCTAGAGTAGGATCCACAATTTTTACATGTAGACTTTTGGACCAAGCGATCATTGCCTACGAGGCTAGGATGTTCACGTGCAGTTGTTCTCTCTCCTTCCATCCATGGGTACAAAAATACGATCTGCTGTTCGTGCAGAAAGTCAAACAGAAAAGGAGGAAAAGAAAACTCAAAAGTATACCCGGTGATGAATCTGTTGAAGAAGCTTTTTCCCGGTGAGTTCAAGCTTTGACTCTTGGGGCTGACAGCTAAGGGGGTGAGTACATACTTAAGTACTACTACAGTCTACTACGCAAGAAACGAGGGGTGGGGTGGATTAGCAAAAGGTAGCAGAGTAGGTAGGTTAGCTTTGTGGGATACTGGACCCGAGACCGGGCTTTCTGCCACTCACTCGCTGTCTTCAACCTCCGTCGTGTGCATGCATGTCCATGCATGTGTAGGTGTGGCGCCCTCCCCTCGTTTCTGCCGATCGACTCCGGCCGGGGTGGAAAGCGTCCCGCCTTTTCTTGCCCCCTCTTCCCACCTCGTTTCAGCGCATGCATGCATGCGGTGCCCGGCCTCGGGGTTCGTTGGAATTCGTCGTTGCCCCGGCCCCGGCCTCTCGCCGCTCCTTTCGTCCCTATTCGGCCACACTCCCCGGTGGCTAGCTAGCTGCCGCCGCTACCCAGTTCCCACTGCCACTGCCACTGCCACTGCCACTGCCACTGCCGCGGCGCAGCAGCTAGGCAGGCTAGCCGCCAGCTGCATCGTGCATCAAGCAATTCTGCGTCGCTGTGACTGACACACACACACTCCGCGTGACCGCATTGATCCCTGGATGGATGGATGGATGGACTCATGCGCAGCACTGTTGTTGGCAATGCGACCCTGCCAGTTTGCATGCTCATTTCCTTTGTAATCTTGTCAATAATTTCACAAAGCGATCTCCCAACTGGAATTCTAGTCCCCATTCTACAATGTCAATAATTTCACAAAGCGATCTCCCACCTGCAATTCTAGTCCCCATTCTACAATCTGCAAAATGCTCCTCTTCGTCGCACCGCGCTGCTCGTGGCAGCATATGCAGGTGTACTGATTAAAGGAGACCTACTGCATTTACGTTGTCCAGCGTCGTAGTAATACCAGTACAGTCTGCACTCTGAGGATCAGCAAATGCACTCACGCGACTACGCGAGGACATAAACGCTTCACCTAACGGCAGTGATGGACGCCACTGTTCTTCAGCTAGGCCTTTGTATCCGTACGGCGCTAGTACTACAGTGTGGTGCGCGGTCAGGCCTCTCAAATGCAAACATGGTTAGTTTAAAAAAAGAATGCAAACATGGTTGATTGTGCGTGCACATGGTTACGTCTCAGCTAACATTGTCTTTCTTTTTTCTACGGGAGGAGCCACAGCCAAGTTTTTCCGAAACTTAATACGACCCGCTAATATTAAGGAGATGAGGGAATCCTCGTCTCTTTTCTTTTAGATATAATCATCGGAGCAGTATCTATCCAGGGTGATTCATGTCTGGCACCAAGAAGGATGTGCTTCTAAATAATGCTTTTATTGTAAAAACTTTCTGAAACAAATGTCCGTGCCTATGTATACATATACATTTCCATTCATTTTTTTCTTTTCAAAAAAAGGATTACCCGGCCTTTGCATCACAGGATACACACATCCATATTATTACTCCCTCCTTTCAGGTTTATAGGACTCAAATCTGAAACCTCATCAACGACCAAGGCATTTTGTAAGACGACCCATAATGAAAGTAACATAGAAAGTAACATCACACATATTTAGATAAAATAGATGATGTGATAAGCAATAAGAAAAAGCATGTGGTAACATAGCCATTAGTTACTACTAGTATAATGAACATCACACATATCAAGGCAAGATAAGTCTATAGCCTAATAATAAAGTGTTGCATGTCATCACACATATGTTACTACCCACTATAGAGGTACTAACATAGACTAGTAACATAGGCATGTTATAGTTCTAAGTTACTCCCCATTGTGGCTAGTCTGAGTGGAGGGATGTATCTCGTACTTTACAAAACAACCCAATTAAACTCATGCATTAATTTGGATTTAGTTGTAATGCATGCATACTTGGCCACTAGGTGAGTACGAACATTACATGCGTTGGTGTGTTCCTTTTTAATTCTTACATGCAAAGATTTAATGCGCCTTGGAAACTAAAAATGAGATGGTGATGAGCCCTTCAAATTGAAAAAAAAGTTGAGATAAGTCCTATAAAATAGAAAGGAGGCATTACTACATATGTGAGAACAACAAATGAGCAACGACTTGGACGACACAACATGTTTGTTCTTCATGATATGTTGCATACACTAAAGACACAAACGTACAGGTCATAAAAAGTTCAAGCATTTTAACCGATGTTAGGGCATCTCCAACACTGATCCGTAAATCTCCCACATCTGTCAGGATAACGGAAACCATCCAACACAGTCCTGTATCGGTCCATGGCACAGTTCGGATGTGTTTTCTCCCGCAAACCGGAGCCAAACTTGGGTGGATTTGCGGGAGTCCAGACATAGCTTCTTCGGGCAAAATACCTTAAAGGTGAGCCTGGCTTGTTCTCATACGGGAGGATCCCAGTTTTGGCGTTCTATCCAAAGCATCAAAAAGACATTCGTCTAGGAATAGGGATGGCAATGGGTCGGGTTTGGACCGGGTGGAGTAGGGATGGCAATGGGTCGGGTTTGGACCGGGTGGAGCTGGTCCAAATCCAACCCATGACCCATCTTCCTGCCCTTTACCCATCCATCAAAGTATCCATGGGCATAACTTGTGCCCGTGCCCAAACCCGTTGGATACCCGGGTACCCATGGAGCTCCATGGGCATAGAAAAATCACCATGCAAAGCCTTACAAACATCAAATTAATTCATCACGTTCATTGACACATTCACACGTTCAGTACACTGTACATCCAGTTAGATCCTAGTCGGCTAATTCTAGTCTTCAGTCTAGATGTTGCTAGATTATTTATAGGATCTTAGTGAGCTGTAAGCCCTATTCAGTTAACTCCTAGTCAAGTGATCTCTAAACTGATATAACCTTCCCATGACTTGGAGCTAGTTCATATAAAATTTCATACATGTCATGAGGGACAGAGCATCGGATACGACCTTCTTCACCATTGATGGTGCTGCCGTTATGGGTGGCGTCACCTCAACCTCATGAGGTGGGCGCCTGCATAGGAATCTCCGGTCCTCGGGAGCCTGCCTGAGGAGGCCGCTTCCTCCGGAGGTCTTGATGTCGTCCGCCTCGCGAGGCTTGGCCCCTCGTGAGGGTCTTGTCTTGAAGGTGTTGAAGGTGGGTCGTAGCAGGCCGTCGATGGGGCCAGGCGGTGGGCCACATGCAGGCAAGTCTGGGTACCCTGGTTCCCAGAACGCCGACATTAGCCCCCGGGCCCAAGGCGCGCTCCGACTTGGCTTCGAGGCGAAGCCAACGGGCAAGGGCGAAGCGTCGCGGGCCCCAATCGCCTGCGTCCCAGCTGACGCGTGGCACTTGATGGGACGTGGGCATCTCCACTTCCCCATGCTGCCTCAGCAACTGTCGCTGGCTGACAAAAGACTAGCGCCCGCCCTGGAGCCTTCATTGCCTTCTCACTTTGCTCCAAATCTCCTTTCTTCCTGCCAAGACCGCCTCCAGATCTACTGAATTTTTCTCTCCAAGTCCTTCGCGGATGGCATCTGGGAAGGCGAAATCGGCCGTGCAGGCCGCGAGCTCCTCCTGTTCTCCTGCCCCGGCCCTTGATATGTCCTCCATCACCAAGAGGAAGCACTTCACCGCCACGCTCCCGCTGACGGCGAGCAACGACAACGAGGGGAGGGAGATGGTGCTTCTGGCCGGCTCCGCCGAGCGGGGGGCTCTGGGAGCCAGGTTCTATCCCTTCTTCCTCCACAGCGCCTTCGCAGGGCTCGTCCTGCCTTTCTCCAAGTTCTTCACCGCCGTCCTTGACCACTACCAGATTCAGGCTCTGCATCTGCAGCCCAACTCCATCCTTCTCCTATCCATCTTCACCTTCTACTGCGTGGCATTCGTGGGCGTGATGCCCTCCGGCGTGCTCCTCCGCCATTTCTTATACCTCCGGATGAACGTCCCGAACCAGTGCTCCGCCTGCATCTCCTTCTCCACGGTCCATACCGGCAACGCGCTCATGAGGGCCGGGAAGAAGGTGGAGAACTTCTGGCGCTAGTGGGTATTCATGGATGCCAGGGGCCTCCATGCACGGCTGGAATTGCTGACCGAGCTGCCGGAGAAGCTGGACCAGTGGAGTCATGATAAGCTCACCGACCCCTGGGCAGCGTCGGTCATGAGGAAGATCAAGGAGGAAATGGAGTTCGGGGTGCTGACGGGGGCCATGCTCATCAAGGAGTTCCTGACGCAGTGCCTGGCCCCGCTCCAGGCACACTCGCATCCCATGTGGAATTTCAAGGGCGCGAGGGACGACATCCGTCTGCGCCTAGAGAGCTTGATAGGTGAGGAGCTGGACAAGGCCCTTCACACCCTGCTGGAGAAGGACCCGGGCAGCCTCCCGGCGGCCTACCTGCCGCTGTACCACCGTGGTGACGGGGCGGAGCTGGTTGCCGTGATGCCGTCTTCAACGAGCTGGGGCTTGTGCCGCCTGCACTCCCCAACTCTCCGGTGATGGTGTTCTCTAGTGATGACGTCGAGGAGAAGGGGAAGGAGGACTGATACGTCTCCAACGTATCTATAATTTTTTATTGTTCCATGCTATTATATTATCTGTTTTGGATGTTTAATGGGCTTTAATATACCTTTTTATATTATTTTTGGGACTAAACTACTAACCAAATGCCCAGTGCAAATTGTTGTTTTTTTGCCTATTTCAGTGTTTCACAGAAAAGGAATATCAAACGGAATGAAACCTTCGGGAGAGTGAATTTTGGAACAAACGCAATCCAAGAGACTTGGAGTGGATGTCAAGGAAGCATCGAGGAGGCCACGAGGCAGGGAGGCGCGCCCAGGGAGCAGGCGCGCCCGCCACCCTCGTGGGCCCCTCGTGGCTCCCCTGACGGACTTCTTTCGCCTATATATACTCATATACCCCGAAAACATCCGAGAGCACCACGAAACCCTATTTACACCGCCTCAACCTTCTGTACCCAAGAGATCCCATCCTGGGGCCTTTTTCAGAGCTCCACCGGAGGGGGAATCGATCACGGAGGGCTTCTACATCAATACCATAGCCTCTCCGATGATGTGTGAGTAGTTTACCATAGACCTTCGGGTCCATAGTTATTAGCTAGATGGATTCTTCTCTCTCTTTGGATCTGAATACAAAGTTCTCCTCGATCTTTTTGGAGATCTATTCGATGTAATTCTTTTTGCGGTGTGTTTGTCGAGATCCAATGAATTGTGAGTTTATGATCAAGATTATCTATGAACAATATTTGATTCTTCTTTGAAATGTTTTATGTATGATTTTTTATCTTTGCAAGTCTCTTCGAATTATCAGTTTGGTTTGGCCTACTAGATTGATCTTTCTTGCAATGGGAGAAGTGCTTAGCTTTGGGTTCAATCTTGCGGTGTCCTTTCCGAGTGACAGCAGGGGCAGCAAGGCATGTATTGTATTGTTGCCATCGAGGATAAAAATATGGGGTTTATATCATATTGCGAGTTTATCCCTCTACATCATGTCATCTTGCCTAATGTGTTACTCTGTTCTTATGAACTTAATACTCTAGATGCATGCTGGATAGCGGCCGATGTGTGGAGTAATAGTAGTAGATGCAGAATCGTTTCGATCTACTTGTCGCAGACGTGATGCCTATATACATGATCATGCCTAGATATTCTCATAATTATGCACTTTTCTATCAATTGCTCGACAGTAATTTGTTTACCCACCGTAATACTTATGCTATCTTGAGAGAAGCCACTAGTGAAACCTATGGCCCCCGGGTCTATCTTCCACCATATAAGTTTCCAATTTATTTTACTTTGCAATCTTTACTTTCAATCTATATCATAAAAATACCAAAAATATTTATCTTATTATCTCTATCAGATCTCACTTTTGCAAGTGGCTGTGAAGGGATTGACAACCCCTTTATCGCGTTGGTTGCAAGGTTCTTATTTGTTTGTGTAGGTCCAAGGTGACTTGCGTGTAGTCTCCTACTGGATTGATACCTTGGTTCTCAAAAACTTAGGGAAATACTTACGCTACTTTGCTGCATCACCCTTTTCTCTTCAAGGGAAAACCAACGCAGTGCTCAAGAGGTAGCAAGAAGGATTTCTGGCGCCGTTGCCGGGGAGATCTACGCAAAGTCAAGTCAAGCTAAGACATACCAAGTACCCATCACAAACTCTTATCCCTTGCATTACATTATTTGCCATTTGCCTCTTGTTTTCCTCTCCCCCACTTCTAAAACGATTTTAGAAAACCTTTGCCTTTTCTTCTCCTTCTTCCCATATGTATCTTTATTTGTGTTTCCATGTGCCTTCTATTTACTTGCATCTTTACTTGCTAAAAATCTATTGATATGGATCCACTTAAAGTGTTCTACTTGGATCATCTTCGATCCTTATGCGCTCGTGCTAAAACCCCAACTAGCCTAGTTGATGGGAAATCTTTAGATGAGCATGCTCATTTTGTGCGTCACCGTTTGTCTGAAAAAGGGAGACTCTTATGGGATCAAATAAACAGATTGTTGTGTTATGCTTGGAATCTTTGTGAAATTTATGATTTTACTTGTTGCTCTAAGAACCCTAAAAAACACCTCCCCTACCTATGTGAGTCTAATGATAATGAAATCTTACCTTCTTATGCAAAGGGTGTTTATAGTTACTATGATATCGAACAAATTGAAGAATTTGTTGCTTTTAAGGGTGCTTATGAAGTTGCTTCTTTGATTGAAAAGTATGATGTTACTCTCTAGGAATCTGAAAATTTTGACATACTTAAATATTACTATGAAAACTATGCTCATATTGTCTATGTCAAAGAATTTGTTGAAAGAATTTTGGTAGACCATTGGGGCAGAAGGAACACTCACCCTAGGCAATTCGTAACTCTATAGATGCAAACATTTGAGGTAGGCATTGACCGAGCGCAGATGTCTCTGTCCCTAGGAACGTGATGCTTAGGTGCGAGGTGAAACACAAGCAGCTGCTTGTTCCCACTAACCCATTTCATTTTCTTAGCTGGATCCTTCAGAAAGTATCTCTTATCGCTTGTCCAGAGCCTGGATGTCAACCTTAGCCAGAGCCTGTATCTCATCAGTCTCCATCTGAGCCTCAATCGTGAACTGAAGATGACGCGGACCGTTGCTTCAGAACAAAATAATGATATGCATGAATCTATAGATAATTATGATTCTGATGATTTGATTGAAATATCCCTTGATGAACATGATGCTTGCTATTCTTGTGGCCATGCTACCAATATTTATTAAGATGAATTTGCTATAGTTCCTTATGTTAAACATGAGATCGTTGCTATTGCACCCATACTTGATAGTTCCTTCGATGAAAAGCGTGATTGCAATTATGTTATTATAAATTCTCTCAATGTCAATTGTGTTAATGATATGCAAAACCTCAAGCTTGGGGATGCTAGTTTTGCTATGACTAATATTTGTTGCAATGATCATGATTGGGGTGATTCTTCTTATGATCTTGAAAATTTATTTAAGCCCTATGATGAATATGAGATTGATAATAGTGTTTGCAATATTATTGAAAGTGGGTCTGGAAGAGTGTCAACTTTAGATCCCACATATTTGGAGAATGTTCAATATTATGATTTTTTTTATAAAAGTGGGTTTGGAGAGGTCATGACTTTAGTTAATGTTAATCCCACTATTTTGGAAGAGTGTCAACTTTGCATGCATGTGGATCGTGTTGAAAATATTTTATGTGGTAGCTATTTTGTTGGATTTGCTTATGATCCCACATGTAATTATTATGAGAGAGGAAAATATGATTGTAGAAATTTTCATGTTACTAAATTACCTCTCGTTATGTTGAGATTGCTATTGTTTCTTTCCGCTTCCTTGCATATGCTAGTTTTTGCTTGCTATGATAATTTGTTTGCCTATAAGATGCCTATGCATAGGAAGTATGTTAGACTTAGATTTGTTTGTCACGTGTTTCATGATGCTCTCTTGTGCTTAAATTCTTGTCTTTCATGTGAGCATCATTGAAATTATCAATGCCTAGCTAGGGGCGTTAAACGATAGCGCTTGTTGGGAGGAAACCCAATTTTATTTATGTTTCTTGTTTTTTGTTTCTGTTTAGTAATAAATAATTAATCTAGATTCTGTTTAGATGTGTTTTTATGCTTTTAATTAGTGTTTGTGCCAAGTTTGGGAAGACTTGGGGGAAGTTTTCGTGATCTTGCTGTAAAAACAGAAACTTTAGCGCTCACGAGATTTGCTGCCATTTTTTACTGGAGAGTGCGATTAGGTTGATTCTTTTTGCATATGATTAATAGACAAATTCCTCACATACGCCAATTTATTTCAGAATTTTTGGGGTTATATAAGTATTCGTAACCCACAGATTACTACATACTGTTCTGTTTTTGACAGATTCTGTTTTTTGTGTGTTGTTTGCTTATTTTGATGAATCTATGGCTAATATCGGGGGGTATGAACCATAGATAAGTTGGAATACATTAGGTTTAACACCAATATAAATAAATAATGAGTTCATTATAGTACCTTAAGTGGTGGTTTGTTTTCCTATACTAACGGAGCTCATGAGATTTTCTGTTGAGTTTTGTGTTGTGAAGTTTTCAAGTTTTGGGTAAAGATTTGATGGATTATGGAATAAGGAGTGGCAAGAGCCTAAGCTTGGGGATGCCCAAGGCAACCCAAGGTAAAATTCAAGGACAACCAAAAGCCTAAGCTTGGGGATGCCTCGGAAGGCATCCCCTCTTTCGTCTTCGTCCATCGGTAACTTTACTTGATGCTATATTTTTATTCACCACACGATATGTGTTTTGCTTAGAGCGTATTGTATGATTTGAGTATTTGATTTTTATTTTACCACAATCATCCTTGCTATACACACCTTTTGGTAGAGACACACATGAATCAGAATTTATTAGAATACTCTTTGTGCTTCACTTATAATTTTTGAGCTAGAAAATTTTGCTCTAGTGCTTCACTTATATCTTTTTAGAGCACGGTGGTGGTTTTATTTTATAGAAATTATTGATCTCTCATGCTTCACTTATATCATTTTGAGAGTCATCTATAACAGCATGGTAATTTGCTTTGGCTATAAAATTAGTCCTAATATGATAGGCATCCAAGATGGGTATAATAAAAACTATCATAAAAAGTGCATTGAATACTATGAGAAGTTTGATACTTGATGATTGTTTTGAGATATGAAGATGGTGATATTAGAGTCATGCTAGTTGAGTAGTTGTGAATTTAAGAAATACTTGTGTTAAAGTCTGTGATTCCCGTAGCATGCACGTATGGTGAACCGTTATGTGATGAAGTCGGATCATGATTTATTTATTGATTGTCTTCCTTATGAGTGGCGGTCGGGGACGAGCGATGGTATTTTCCTACCAATCTATCCCCCTAGGAGCATGCGCGTAGTACTTTTTTCGATAACTAATAGATTTTTGCAATAAGTATGTGAGTTCTTTATGACTAATGTTGAGTCCATGGATTATAAACACTCTCACCCTTACACCATTGCTAGCCTCTCTAGTACCAGGCAACTTTCGCCGGTACCATAAACCCACCATATATTTTCCTCAAAACAGCCATGATACCTACCTATTTTGGCATTTCCATAGCCATTACGAGATATATTGCCATGCAACTTACCACCATTCCATTTATTATGACACGCTTCATCATTGTCATATTGCTTTGCATGATCATGTACTTGACATCGTATTTGTGGCAAAGCCACCTTCATAATTCTTTCATACATGTCACTCATGAGTCATTGCACATCCCGGTACATCGCCGGAGGCATTCACGTAGAGTCATATTTTGTTCTAAGTATCGAGTTGTAAGTAAATAAAAGTGTGATGATCATCATTATTAGAGCATTGTCCCATGTGAGGAAAGGATGATGGAGACTATGATTCCCCCACAAGTCAGGATGAGACTCCGGACGAAAAAGGGGAGAAAGGCCATAAAATAGTAAGGCCCCAAAAAAAGAGAAAAGGAAAAAATGAGAGAAAAAGAGAGAAGGGACAATGTTACTATCCTTTTACCACACTTGTGCTTCAAAGTAGCACCATGATCTTCATGATAGAGAGTCTCTTATGTTGTCACTTCCATATACTACTGGGAATTTTTCAATATAGAACTTGGCTTGTATATTCCAATGATGGGTTCCTCAAAATGCCCTAGGTCTTCGTGAGCAAGCGAGTTGGATGCACACCCACTTAGTTTCTTTTGTTGAGCTTTCATACTTAGCTCTAGTGCATCCGTTGCATGGCAATCCCTACTCACTCACATTGATATCTATTGATGGGCATCTCCATAGCCCGTTCATATGCCTAGTTGATGTGAGAGTATCTTCTCCTTTTTGTCTTCTCCACAACCACCACTCTATTCCACCTATAGTGCTATGTCCATGGCTCACGCTCATGTATTGCGTGAAGATTGAAAAAATTTGAGAACATCAAAAGTATGAAACAATTGCTTGGCTTGTCATCGGGGTTGTGCATGATTTAAATATTTGTGTGGTGAAGATGGAGCATAGCCAGACTATATGATTTTGTAGGGATAACTCTCTTTTGCCATGATATTTTGAGAAGACATGATTGCTTTGTTAGTATGCTTGAAGTATTATTATTTTTATGTCAATATTAAACTTTTGTCTTGAATCTTTCGGATCTGAACATTCATGCCAGAATAAAGAAAATTACATTGAGAATTATGCTAGGTAGCATTCCACATCAAAAATTCTGTTTTTATCATTTACCTACTCGAGGACGAGCAGGAATTAAGCTTGGGGATGCTTGATACGTCTCCAATGTATCTATAATTTTTGATTGTTCCATGCTATTATATTATCAGTTTTGGATGTTTAATAGGCTTTAATATACCTTATTATATTATTTTTTGGGACTAACCTACTAACCAAAGGCCCAGTGCAAATTGCTATTTTTTTTGCCTATTTCAGTGTTTCACAGAAAAGGAATATCAAACGGAATCCAAACAGAATGAAACCTTTAGGAAGTGATTTTTGGAACAAACGCAATCCATGAGACTTGGAGTGGACGTCAAGGAAGCGTCGAGGAGGCCACGAGGCAGGGAGGCCCCCCACCCTCGTGGCTCCCCTGACCGACTTCTTTCGCCTATATATACTCATATACCCCAAAAACATCGGAGAGCACCACGAAACCCTATTTCCACCGCTGTAACCTTCTGTACCCAAGAGATCCCATATTGGGGCCTTTTCCGGAGCTCCACCGGAGGGGGAATCAATCACGTAGGGCTTCTACATCAATACCATAGCCTCTCCGATGATGTGTGAGTAGTTTACCACAGACCTTCGGGTCCATAGTTATTAGCTAGATGGCTTCTTCTATCTCTTTGGATCTCAATACAAAGTTCTCCTCGATCTTCTTGGAGATCTATTCGATGTAATTCTTTTTGCGGTGTGTTTGTTGAGATCCGATGAATTGTGGGTTTATGATGAAGATTATCTATGAACAATATTGGATTCTTCTCTGAAATCTTTTTTGTATGATTTGTTACCTTTGCAAGTCTCTTCGAATTATCAGTTTGGTTTGGCCTACTAGATTGATATTTCTTGCAATGGGAGAAGTGCTTAGCTTTGGATTCAATCTTGCGGTGTCCTTTATTAGCGACAGCAGGGGCAGCAAGGCACGTATTGTATTGTTGCCATCGAGGATAAAAAGATGGGGTTTATATCATATTGCTTGAGTTTATCCCTCTACATCATGTCATCTTGCCTAATGTGTTACTCTGTTCTTATGAAATATTAGTACATGCAAAATTGTTTTGGTCTACTTGTCGCGGACGTGATGCCTATATACATGACCATGCATAGATATTCTAATAATTATGCACTTTTCTATCAATTGCTCGACAATAATTTGTTTACCCACCGTAATACTTATGCTATCTTGAGAGAAGCCACTACTGAAACCTATGGCCCCCGGGTCTATCTTCCATCATATAAGTTTCCAATTTATTTTACTTTGCAATCTTTACTTTCAATTTATATCATAAAAATACCAAAAATATTTATCTTCTTATCTCTACCAGATCTCACTTTTGCAAGTGGCCGTGAAGGGATTGACAACCCCTTTATCGCGTTGGTTGCAAGGTTCTTATTTGTTTGTGTAGGTGCAAGGTGACTTGCGTGTAGTCTACTACTGGATTTATACCTTGGTTCTCAAAAACCGAGGGAAATACTTACGCTACTTTGCTGCATCACCCTTTCCTCTTCAAGGGAAAACCAACACAGTGCTCAAGAGGTAGCAAGGACTCCGAGGCGACTGTGGATGATGCGGCGGAGACCTCTCCTCCGTTGCTGAGCGAGCGTCTCCGTGGCCTCTTCGACGACGAAGCCGCCACCGAGCCCCCTAGTCGAGGGATCCCCGCGCTCTACCGGGATCATCACAAGGTCTGGGGCCACCCCCTTGCAGAGGCTATGCAGAGCGACTCCGAAGAAGGGCGAGGTGGAATCACCTCTTCGATGCGACGCCCCAGCCTCGCCGTCTATCGCCACCGCGCCGAGGCCAATCACCGTGCACCCCGCCAATCCTCAGGGCACAACGAAGCCCGTACTTAGGAAGGTTGGAGGAGCCTTGGCCCCAGTTAGGAAGAGGGTGTACATCGCCACTAACGAGTGAGCATCTTACTTTACCCTTTGTTTGTCATCCTTGATGTCATGCCCATAACACTCCCCTCCTGGCAACCAGGGTGGAGACCGCAGTGAAGAAGAGGAAGGAGGAAGCCGGGATGCCAGAGCCAACACCGCCCACTGCGGCCATGGGGACCCTAGCGCAGTCGGAGGAGGTCGCCTCGCGCTCCCCTGTGATGGAACAGGCCCTCAGAGCATCGTGATGGAGCCTCAGGGGGTTCGAGGTCTCGAGAGCCACCTGCGGCCCTTGCTGCTATGGCGACGCCAGTCTAGGCACCGGTGCCGCCTCCTCCCCAGGCCCTTGCCTTGGTGGACTGCGGCCCCCTCGCCAGGCCCAGTGCTCTGGAGGAACCCTATGCCGCGCTAGACCAGCTTCGAAGCGACCTTCAAGGCATCGACAGGTGCCTGGCGACGGGGCGCATGGAGTCGATCTCTCGGTGGCTCCAGGCCGATGCATCTGTCAGGGCAGCCTAGGGCCGGGTCGAGGCTGCCGCCGCAAAGGGTAGGAAGGAGCTCGGCGAGGCCACGGCGGCTCACGACGTGGCGCTGGCTGACGCAGCATCCACCAAGGAGCGCTGCAACACGGCGGAAGCCGGACTAAAGGCCCTCCACGAGAAGCAGGCTGCCCACACCCATCGGCTCCAAGAGCGGGAGGAGGAGCTCAAGGCCCAGGAGGTTGTGCTCGCCGACCGCGACGCCGAGCTGGCCCAAGCGGCCAAGGACCAGGCTGTGGAGCGGGGCCGCCTGGTCAAGCTGAAGGAGGATGTGGATAGTGCCCAGGCATCCCATGCCAAGCTCGTCTCTGAGGAGATGACCCGGCTGGAGGCCAGGGAGAAGACCCTCGCCGTCACCGAGGAGGCGGCAGCCACGGGGCGCGAAGCCTTCGTCTCCCTTGAGTTGAGGTCTAACACGGCGTCGCGTTCCCTTTACTGGGACGGGTACGAGGGGCGCTGGCGACTCCGAAAGACGGCCTTGTTGGGCTTCTCCTCAAGCTTGTCGAAGCGCTTGAAGGCGTAGCCACTGGAGTGGACTCCATGGTGGAGGGGGAATGCCACACGCTCTTCACCACGGCCGCGACGCGTGTCTTCAGCCACGTCCTCATTCGGGAGTTGAGCTTCGACCTCAGCACCCTGATTGAGCCCGTGGCTCCTGAGTCCCGCAATGCTGCCGCCGGGGCCGTGAAGGAGAAGGTGGAAGCCCTACTAAAGAAGTTCCTCTGCGTCCCCGACCCCGCGGCTGCGGCGACCAAGGCCAGCGGTGAAGATGGTTGCGGCATTGTCGACAATGGGCTCCCCACGGCGGGCGACAGCAGCAACCAAGGCGATGGCGGCGCTTCCTCCTAGTTTGACCATGCAACATTTACCGTGCCTCGTGGAGCCATGAGAACTTCTACTTGAATTTATGGGACATTTATGTTTTGTAATAACTTGCTAGGACTCTGCGATTTCCTTTTCGTGCTCGATTTCCTTTCTGTTTGCCTTAGCGTTCTGCGTCGGCAGGGCCCGGCCCCGCGCATACCTCAACCGCCATTGGGGCGTCCGGATCACTAGGACGAGACCAAGGGGTAAGGGGCTACATGACAGTGAGGCCCCTGAGTCGCGATGCTCCAGAGTCCCCCTTGACGTACGAACAACCCTCCTGAAGGAAATGTGAGCAGCGTCTGAGTTAATCCGAAGCCCCCATACCTTTCCTCGCCAGTTTTTGGCTGGGAGGGGGTGCGAGAGACCTGGTGAGGTGGCATGCGCCAGGCGTGACCTGGGCGCAACCCCTGTGCCTAGCCCCCTCGCGCGGCCCTCCCATGGGGAAAGCGGCGCGTTGAGGCCGGGCAGCGAGCCTAGTGGCCCTCCTGAGGTTACTCCAGCCACAAGGGTGCCCTCATTTGTTTATTCACCAGCGCAGAGCATGGTGCTTCCACTCTTGCATGGGCATAGCCGCTCCTCGACCGTGTCATCCGCCAGCGCGGAGCATGGGGCTTCCACTGGTGCGTGGGTGGGAGCTCCCTCTGAGGGGAGACTCCGGGGCGTGTACAACCCCGTCCTGGCACATGGCTAGCATGGCAGGACTGGAGGAGGTGTGTATGGGCGCCCGTGAGCCAGCGCGAGACTCATGAGGCCCTACCTCAAGGCGGGTTACGCCTGAATTTTGGTTCGAAACATTTGTAAGGATCCTGCAAGATGTTTAGGTGGCCTAGGCCGAGTGAATCTCAAGAGGACATCGCATGAGAAGGCTAAACACCAACTACCCCAGGAGGTGACGTGAACGGGGCCGATCCACTAGACAAAGCTCAGCCACTGGTTTTATCGATGCTATAGGGACAGACCTGAGCACACACGTCGTGTCTAGTCTCTCATGCAACAACCCTAAATGAATCGTCCACTCTCGATTAGCTCATGAGAGAACAAGGCACCAAGGACCACGGGAGGTGACGTACATGGGAGCTGGCCCGTGAGACAGAGCTCGACCACTTGGGTTTAGCGATGCCGCAGGGACAGACCCGAGCACAGACGTTGTGCCAGTCCTTAATCATGAGGCGGTCATGGGCGGGTTTGTGAGGGCGCACGGGGTTCATGGTGGCGAGGCACCAGACATGCAGGTGATAATATAAAGCAACACATGAAAGGGTAAGGCCAGTTCTGATACATGCGCAAAATGATACAGGCTGCCGAGAATGGCCCTAATAACTCGAGGATAATGCAGCCCGAGGGGCACCCACGATTGAACAAACCAAAAAGTAACCTGGCACCGTCATTGAAGAAGCGTTGGGGCACCTGAAGATGCGCGGTGAAGAGGTCGTTCTTCACGAGCCATCTGGCTCCTGAGCTTCGGGGGACTCTAGAGGTTCGGGAGGCTCGTGAGGGTCCAATGCCTCCCCCATCAGGATTTCCTGGCGCCTGGCCTCGTGAGCCACTAAGATGCCCAGCATGTAGCGCTGATGTGTGGCAACCATGTTTAGCAGGCCGGACGGCAAGAGGACATAGCTGCGGGGGCAGCCCCCGTGATACGTCTCCAATGTATCTATAATTTATGAAGTATTCATGCTGTTATATTATCATTGATGGGTGTTTTACAATCATTTTATAGCAACTTCATATCATTTTTTGGGACTAACCTATTGACCCCGTGCCAAGTGCCAGTTGCTGTTTTTTGCTTGTTTTTACAACACAGAAAATCAATATCAAACGGAGTCCAAACACCGTAAAACTTTTTGGAGAATTTTTATGGACTAGAACATCCAAGATGGGCCAGAGAAGCACCTGGGGGTGCCCCAAGGGGGGCACAACCCACCAGGGCGCGCCTGGGGGCCCAGGCATGCCCAGGTGGGTTGTGCCCACCTCAGTGGCCTCCCGCACCCCCTCTTTACGCTATAAATTCCCAAAAATTTCAGAAAGCCTCAGGGTTAACCTAGATTAGAAGTTCCGACGCCGCAAGGCTCTGTAGCCACTGAAAACCAATCTAGACCCCGTTCCGGCACTCCGCCGGAGGGGGAATCACCTCCGGTGCCATATTCATCATCCCGACGGCCACCATGATGAGGAGGGAGTAGTCCACCCTCGGGGCTGAGGGTTTGTACCAGTAGCTATGTGTTTAATCTCTCTCTCTCTCTTGTGTTCTTGAGATGTCATGATCTTGATGTATCGTATGCTTTGTTAATATAGTCGAAACATATGGAGTTTCCCCTCTCTATCTTGTGATGAATTGAGTTTTCCCTTTGAGATTTCGTTTTATCGGATTGAATACATTTATGGATTTGAGAACACTTGATATATGTCTTGCAATTGAATACTCATGGTGACAATGGGGTATCGTATTGATTCACTTGATATATGTTTTGGCACTCAACTCGTGGATTCCCGAGGTGACATTGGAGTAATCTATGCATAGGGGTTGATGCACGTTCTTGTCTTTGTTTCTCCAGTAGAAATCTTGGGGCACTCTTTGAAATTGTTTGTGTTGGATTGAATATTATGAATCTGAATTTGCTTTGGTGTTATTTTAGTATGAACTCTTGGTTAGATCAATAGGAAAGAATAGCTTCATGGTATTTTAGTACGAACTCTAGGATAGAATGATCGGAAAGAATAGCTTTGAGGTGGTTTCATACCCTACAAACAATTTCGTCTTATGTTCTTCACTAGATAGGAACTTTGGAGTGATTCTTCGTTGCATGTTGAGGGACGGTTATGTGATCCAATTATATTAGCATTGTTGAGAGATTGCACTAGTGAACGTACGGACCCTAGGCCTCATTTTCAAACATTGCAATACTATTTTTGTGCCCGTTTACTATTTGCTACCTTGTTGTTTTTATTTATTCAGATAAAAAAAATATTTCTACCATCCATATTACACTTTTATCACCATCTCTTCATACACTTGAGGGAAAATTGCTACTGTCCTACAAAACTCTACGCTTGGAGGCCCAACACGTGTCTACAAGAATAAGGTTGCATAGTAGACATCACCCCGCTCCGTCCAACGCAGGACAACCAGAAGAGCTCCTGAGAAGCGGCCCTATTGAGCCCTGGGATGTTGACGAAAGACGCGCAGCTCGCCACCCGTGTCAGGGGCCGCAGCTGCACTGAGCGATGCGGGGCGGCACTCACCGCGCATGGCTCGCGCCTCCTGAAGCTCTTCGATTGCCTTGGCGATGAACTCCTGAGCGCCGGATGCCTCGTGCCCTATTCACGGAAGTGCACGTTGAAGCACGCCTCCACATGGTGCCTGAACACCTCCCTCGTGACGCTGGCCAGGTCAGAGGCCCTCCAGAGGAGACCCCCCAAGCCCGTCCTGAGAGGGGTGCCATACGCGCCTTCCTATGCAAGAGAGGATGGCGCCCTAGCGATGGGCGCGGGGCTCGAGGCACGACCGTCGGATGCCCCAGCCTCCTAAGGGCCCCTAAGGAGGAGCTTCTTCTTCTTCTTGGGAACGGCCTCAAGTGGATGGATGGCACCCTCGTCGTCTGAGTTCTCGACTGCTGCGGCCTGGTAGGCACGCTCGAGGGAGCACACCGCATCCTTCTCGTCGCAGGCAACTGATACGTCTCCAATGTATCTATAATTTTGATTGTTCCATGCTATTATATTATCATTCTTGGATGTTTTCAATCATTTTATAGCAACTTTATATCATTTTTTGGGACTAACCTATTGACCCAGTGCCAAGTGTGAGTTGCTGTTTTTTGCTTGTTTTTCTAAATCACAGGAAATCAATATCAAACAGAGTCCAAACACTATGAAACTTTTTGTGGATTTTTTATGGACCAGAAGACCACCAATGGGTCAGAGGAGCACCTGGGGGTGCCCAGGGGGGCACAACCCACCAAGGCGCGCCCAGGTGGGTTGTGCCCACCTCGGTGGTCTCCCGCACCCCTCTTTGCCCTATAAAATCCCAAATATTCGAAAAACCCTCTGGATTAAACTAGATCAGAAGTTCCACCGCCGCAAGGCTATATAGCCACCGAAAACCAATCTAGACCCCGTTCCGGCACCCTGCCGGAGGGGGAAATCATCACCGTTGGCCATCTTCATCATCCTGGTAGCCACCACGATGATGAGGGAGAAGTCCACCCTCGGGGCTGAGGGTTTGTACCAGTAGCTATGTGTTTAATCTCTCTCTCTCTCTCTCTCTCTTGTGTTCTTGAGATGTCACGATCTTGATGTATCGCGGGCTTTGTTAATATAGTCGGATCATATGGTGTTTCTCCCTATCTATCTTGTTGTGATGAATTGAGTTTTCCTTTGAGATTTCATTTTATCGGATTGAATACTTTTATGGATTTGAGAGCACTTGATATATGTCTTGCATATGAATACCCATGGTGACAATGGGGTATCATATTTATTCACTTGATATGTGTTTTGGCACTCAACTCACAGATTCCCTAGGTGACATTGGGGTAATCTATGCATAGGGGTTGATGCATGTTCTCGTCTTTGTTTCTCCGGTAGAAATCTTGGGGGACTCTTAGAGGTTCTTTATGTTGGATTGAGTATTATGAATATGAATTTGCTTTGGTGTTATTTTAGTACGAACTCTTGATAGATCGATCGGAAAGAGTAACTTAGTGTTATTTTAGTACGAACTCTTGATAGATCGATCGGAAAGAATAACTTGGTGTTATTTTAGTACGAACTCTTGGATAGATCGATCGGAAAGAATAGCTACAAACAATTTCTTCTTATGTTCTCCGCTAGATAGGAACTTTGGAGTGATTGTTCATCGCACTTTGAGGGATGGTTATATGATCAAATTAGATTAGCATTATTGAGAGATTGCACTAGCGAAAGTACGGACTCTAAGAATCATTTTCAAACATTGCAATACCGTTTGTGCTCCGTGTTATCAATTTGCTACCTTGCTGTTTTTATTGTTCTTATTACAAAAATCAATATCTACTATCCATATTACACTTGTATCACCATCTCTTCGCCGAACTAGTGCACCTATACAAATTACCATTGTATTTGGTGTGTTGGGGACACAAGAGACTTTTTATTATTTGGTTGTAGGGTTGTTTGAGGCAGACCATCTTCATCCTATGCCTCCCACGGATTGATAAACCTTAGGTCATCCACTTGAGGGAAAATTGCTACTTTCCTACAGAACTCTGCGCTTGGAGGCCCAACACGTGTCTACAAGAATAAAGTTGCGTAATAGACATCAAGCTCTTTTCTGGCACCGTTGCCGGGGAGGTGAGTGCTTGAAGGTATATCTTCAGATCTTGCAATCGAATCTTTTAGTTTCTTGTTTTATCACTAGTTTGGTTTATAAAAAGAAAACTAAAGAAAATGGAATTAAGGTTGTCTCACATTATTCATCTCTATATTATCTTTCGTGAAAATGATGGAAAGGAAAATCGTGCTCAATTGATAGAAGAAGAATTCAATAGAATGTTTGGTATAAATGATGAGCATGATTGCAATGTTGTTAGTATGAATTCTTTGAATAGCCATGATGCTAATGATACGCAAAGTCGTAAGCTTGGGGATGATATGTTTTATGAAGATGATATTTTTAGTCCCCCGAGATTTGATGTGCAAATTTGTTATAATGATAGCATGCCTCCTATTTATGATTACTATATTGATGAAAGTGGATATGTAGAGGTCATGACTTTATTTAGTGATGAATCCACTATTTTGGAAGAGGTTTCAATTGATTGTGACAACAAAGTTGCTATCTATGATGATTATGGTGATGACATATATGTTATAAAGAATAATTATAAGCGGAATAATTATATGTTTCAATTGATTTGGGGAGCCTCGTGCTAGTTTGTGTTTTTCCTTGTTTTTGAGTTTCGCAGAAAAGGAATATCAAACGGAGTCCAAATGAGCTAAAAATTTACGGTGATTTTTTATGGACCAGAAGAAGCCCCCGAAGCAAAAGAGTTGGGCAGAAGAGCCACGAGACCTCCACAAGGGTGGAGGGAGTGCCCTCCGTCCTTGTGGTTGACTTGCGGACCTCCCTGACTTGTTCCCGATGCCAAAAATTCCTATTAATATAGAAACCCCCAATAATAAACCTAGATCGGGAGTTCCACCGCCGCAAACATCTGTAGCCACGAAAAAACAATCGGCAACCCATTCCGGCACCCTGATGGAGGGGGAAACCATCACTGGTGGTCATCTTCATCATCCCGACGCTCTCCATGACGAGGAGGGAGTAGTTCACCGTCGGGGCTGAGGGTATGTACTAGTAGCTATGTGTTTGATCTCTCTCTCTCTCTCGTGTTCTTGATTTGGCACGATCTTGATGTTCCGCGAGCTTTGCTATTATAGTTGGATCTTATGATGTTTCACCCCCTCTACCTTCTTGCAATGGACTGAGTTTTCCCTTTGAAGTTATCTTATCGGATTGAGTCTTTAAGGATTTGAGAACACTTGATGTATGTCTTGCATGTGCTTATTTGTGGTGACAATGGGATATTCACGTGATCTAGTTGATGTATGTTTTGGGAATCAACTTGCGGGTTCTGTGACCTTGTGAACTTATGCATAGGGGTTGGCACATGTTTTCATCTTGACTCTCCGGTAGAAACTTTGGGGCACTTTTTGAAGTTCTTTGTGTTGGTTTGAATAGATGAATCTGAGATTGTGTGATGCATATCGTATAATCAAACCCGCGGATACTTGTGGTTACATTGGAGTATCTAGGTGACATTAGGGTTTTGGTTGATGTGTGTCTTAAGGTGTTATTTTAGTACGAACTCTAGGGCTGTTTGTGACACTTATAGGAATAGCCCAACTAGTAGATCGATCAGAAAGAATAACTTTGAGGTGGTTTCGTACCCTACAATAATCTCTTCGTTTGTTCTCCGCTATTAGTGACTTTGGAGTGACTCTTTGTTGCAATTTGAGGGATTGTTATATGATCTAATTATGTTATCATTGTTGAGAGAACTTGCACTAGTGAAAGTATGAACCCTAGGCCTTGTTTCCAAGCATTGCAATACCGTTTTCGTTCACTTTTACCACTTGCTACCTTGCTGTTTTATATTTTCAGATTACAAAAACCTATATCCACTATCCATATTGCACTTGTATCACCATCTCTTTGCTGAACTAGTGCACCTATAAAATTTACCATTGTATTGGGTGTGTTGGGGACACAAGAGACTCTTTGTTATTTGGTTGCAGGGTTGTTTGAGAGAGACCATCTTCATCCTACGCCTCCCACGGGTTCATAAACCTTAGGTCATCCACTTCAGGGAAAATTGCTACTGTCCTACAAAACTCTGCGCTTGGAGGCCCAACACGTGTCTACAAGAATAAAGTTGCATATTAGACATCAGCGACTGTAATGATGCCGCCGCTTCCTGGCATGTTGAGAACGTTATAGCCATGTATAGTCACCGCCATAAACTTGGCGAGGGCCGGATAGCCGAGGATGGCATTGTATGGGAGGCGAATGTGGGCAACGTCGAAGTCGATGAGCTCGCTGTGCTAGTTGTCGCATTTGCCGAAGGTGACAAGGAGACAAATCTGCCCTAGGGGAACGGTGGAGCCGTCGGTCACCCCTAAGAAGGGCGTGGTGGGGAGGAGCTAGTTGTAGGGCACCTGGAGCCTTTCAAACGTCTCAACAGAGAGGACGTTGAGCCCTGCTCCACCGTTTATGAGTGTCTTGGTGATGAGAACATTGCTGATGGTCCTCGAGCAGAGCATCGGGAGCGCACTCGTGGTGGCTGAACACTTGAGCTAGTCCGCAGAGTCGAACGTGATGGCGTATTTGGACCACCTGAGGGGACGCGATGCCTCGAGCTTGGGAATGGCCGCGTTCACCTCACGAGTGAACTGCTTGAAGATGCGATGAGAGGCGGGAGCCTGAGCGCCACCCAAGATGCAGGCAATGGCGTGAGGCTCTTGGAAGCCCCCAACCCCATCATCTTGGCGGTGGTCGTTGTTCCTTCTTGGCGGCGACGGCATCGGAGGAAGGCCATCGTTACCCTGAGGACGATCCTCATGAGGCTGGTCCCTCCAGGGGCCGTCGTGAGGCTGACCTTGCCAGCAGTCCTCACATGGCTGATTGTGCCAGTCCTGGTGGGGGTCGCGGTTGTCCCAGCAGCCTCCACCGTAGCCTCTTCCGCGGCCGTAGCCACGACGTTGTGCTCGCGATGGCGGCCAAGGTGCCCATCGCGGATGGCATTGAGCTCTTGGCAGTCATTGGTGTTGTGACTGTGGACGTTGTGGAAGACGCAGAAAGGGCGGCTGCCCCTGGAGGATTCGGGGTGGTCGTCGCCGTGCTTCATCTTAGGTTCGACTGCGAGCACAGCAGGACCCTTGCGCTTTGCGTCCTTAGCCTTGGCCTTATTGTCTTTAGGATCGACCTTGGGGAGCCCGGGAGGGAGAGGCGACCTTCCTCTACCCTCGCGCACCTGGTTGCCATGTTGAACATATCCAGAGCTGAACACAGGTCTTCGTGTATGGCGAGCCTTCCTTCATCTTAACGTCCCGGACGCCATCAGTGAACGCCAAAATAATGGCCTCATCCAACACCTTCAAGATCTTGAGGCGAACGTTGGTGAAGCGCTGTATGTAATAGTGCAAGGTTTCGTCGTCTGCTGCTTGATGAGCTGCAGGTCGCCTGCCGCGGGAGCGCGGTCACGAGTGCCCTGGAAGTTAGCAATGAAGCGCTCGTGCAGCTCGTCCCAAGAGGAGATAGACCCCACCAGGAGGTTCAGGAGCCACGAGCGTGTGCCATCCTTGAGCGCCATGACCTTGTCGCCATGGGAACTCAGCAGGGTCAGGAGTACCATCGTAGCACGGAGGCAGATCCGGCTTGAACTTGTCGGGCCAAATGACGTGGCGCAGCTCCGGAGTGAAAGCACGACAATCCGCCCCACACACAGGGGCCAGATGCAGCGGCGGAGCTTGATTTTGGCGCGCGCGCGCCACCGTCTCTGGTGGCGTGCGGTCTTGACGTGGTGGAGCTGGAAGCGCCGCCCCACCCCCTGTGGCTCCTGCACCACCAGGCAACTTTCTTCATCGCACGCCGCGATCCTACATGGTGGGTCGCGCTGGGGTGCCTCGCGCCTTGGCTCGGGACCCATGCCGTGTATGGGAGGAGGAGGCGCGTCGTGACCCACGTCGCCCGCAAGGTGTGGCGGAGGACGCGGCGAGCGGGATGGCGCCGGGGCTTCGCCGACGGTGTTGTCGAGCTCAGTGATGCGGGCAAGCCAGTCGTCATGAGCAACGCAGGCTGCGCGCTCGCTAGCCCACGACGACCGTTAGAAGACGATGCCGCATCCGGAGTGGGTGATGAAGTTGCGGTGCGGCCGTCGTGCCGCACGGATAGTGGCAGCAACAAATCCTACCGCTCATGGGCAGCAGGGTCAGTGGCGGCGTTAGCCACCGGGGAGGGAGAGTGGCGAGGGACGCGGTCACCCACAGGTGCCGTCTGGGCGACGCGAGCGGCCCGGCGCTCGGTGCGGACACGTCGGGCTCCGGCTATAGGAACGTCGGCGGAACGAACGGTGGAAGAGAAGCTTCGACACACCCCTACATGCCGCGCCAAATGTCGAATTCAGGGCTCCGCAAACCCAAGAAAGGTTCGAACTCTGGGGCGTGTGCGAAGAACTCAACCTCACCAGTCAGCGAGTTCGTCGCTCCCACGGCCTAGCTCAATGAACAAGGAAGAAAATAGACACAGCAGTTTGCCCATGTTCGGACCACCTTGCGGTGTAAGCCCCTACTCCTGCTTTGTGGTGGATTAGCCTCACGGGGGGCTGAGGATGAACTAGTATAGAGGAAGAACAACCTCATGAGGTCTATTCAAGTGCGCGTGTGAGCTAGAGAAGTCTCTCCCCTTCTATGGTGGTGGCTAAGCTATATTTATAGTGGCCTTGGTCCTCTTTCTTCAAACGAAGGAGGGAAGGGATTGCATAGTGGCCAATTTTGAAGGGGACAAGAAGTACATCCTATCCTGATGAAAGGTGGTCTTTGCCTGCAAAGCTTCTGGTCGTGACGCCGCGGTGGGCTCGGTGATGATGTCCGTCCTGCCGTCCTGGCGGTCTTGGTCTTGTTCCACGGGAATGGAAACCTTTGGGTGATTCCTCGGGACCCCACGTCTGCGCTTGCCTCCTTAGAACCAAAGAGGAACCCTGCTGCTCTGCGCCCGCTGGCGCCCGCCTGGCCTTGGTCGTCATGGTTGGCGTCACCTCAACCTCATGGGGTGGGCACCTGCATAGGAATCTCCACTCCTCGGGAGCCAACCTGAGGAGGCTGCTCCCCTCCGGAGGTCTTGATGTCATCCGCCTCACGAGGCTTGGCCCCTCGTGAGGGTCTTGTCTTGAAGGTGCTGAAGGTGGGCCATACCAGGCCATCGATAGGGCCATGCCGTGGGCTGCAGGCAGGCAAGTCTAGGTACCCAGGTTCCCAGAACACCGTCAGCTATGGGCAGTCGACACCTTGCCTGTCAGTGATGGTGGTTGAGGGTGAACGGCTAGGAAGAGAGGAAGAGGCGGCGTGGCATGGCACAGTGGTGATTGTGGCGCAGAGCACCGCCACACATGGAACGGCTTTGGGCAGGGGATAGGAGTGGACGGGAGGCAGTCAGGCTAGGTTTAGGTTTAATATAATTAGGTCAGGTTAATACGGTAGAAGATTAGGAAACTTGGGCTGGGCTTTTGCATTTTTGTGAATCTAATTTGTGGATAGTCTAGTGTCACTAACGTATGGGCACACATATCATATGGGTATCCATTGGATATCCATGGAGCAGAAAATAAATATAACCATGCCTAATGCACCTGTTCACGGGTATCCAGACCTATGGATCCACGAGCAGAAAGGCCCTCCGTACCCTTACCCAACCTTGTCGGGTATCCATGGGTACCCGAATCCATGGATAAAATTGTCATCCCTATCTAGGAATTTCTTTCTCTATAGGGAATGAGGATGGGACTCAGTCTTGGTTGGACCCCTGGATGGGTACCAAGCCACTTAGGGTGACATTTTGGGCCTGTTTTCTATTTGCACGGACTCACTTCTAATTGTCTCCACGGCCTCTAGATCTGGCCTATGGGATATTTGGTTCCATCGTACTTTTGGGCAGGCAGAGAGTGACGAGTGGACTAGACTATAGGCTGCCCTTCCATCGGTGTTGCTAGAATATCCAAACACTGTGTCCTGGCACCTATCACCAATGGGTGAGTTCTCAGTGAACATGACATATCAGGAATCATGCCAGTCACCTACAATCGCGTGGCTTTCCCCCTTGTGGAAGGCGCCTTTACCTTTCAAGATTAAGATTTTTGTGTGACAACTACTACGAGATTGCATCCCTTCAGGGACCGAGGTACTTAAGAGGAATGGGCCAGGTGATGGCTTGCGCCCCTTATGAGTAGTACCTGAGACCGGGACTCACACCCTATTCTCTTGTGTGGTTCCTTGGGTCATGTGGACATTCGTCCGCGATCCACTAGGGCCCGACTGGGAGGCCTAGGACCTCCGGAGTTCCTTCAGACCAGGGCTACCCACCCTGGGTATCATCGTTGGTTATTCTGGTTTATCTTTGGGGCAATGTCATGGACTTCATGGAGGACGCGTAATAAAATGGTGATTGAGTGGGTTTTCCCGAGGCAGGCGTGTGACACTAGCACTTGCTGTCTAGGTGGCGAGGCCGAGATCGTCTGGGGCTCATGCTGGGTGCGCTACTGGCTACAGCGCGTCGACTTGTGTCTTCATAGTGCCATGTGTCGGCATCCACTAGTTTTTTTCTTATTTCTCTTCTATTTGTTGGACATCTATACCTACTATTAAAGGGAGGTGGTATTCTTGGTTTGGTCTGCTTCGTTTGGTCCCACTTCAATTAATTTCACGTGTGCTATTTGGTTTCTTTACTTGCCACCTGTTTTAGCCCAACGGAGGAAGCCCATCTGGTGGCGCACTGTGGCCCAGGTCCAGAGAAAAATAAAAAATATCGCCAATGGGAGGGTTCGATCTCATAACCTGCCAACCGACCACGCATAGTTTGTCCAACCGACCCAGCTAGAGATATGAGTGGATTTTTTTCTCCCGTTGTAATTCACGGGCCTTTTTGCTAGTGGTTGTGTTATTGCCTCAGTCATTGTTCATGATTCAGAGGTTGGATGTTGGTTGTATGGACCATTGCTTTATCTATAAAGCGGGCAAAAGCCTATTTCGAGGAGTCTAGACACGCGAAACATCGCTCTCTATCCCTGGCCCACACAAAAAGAAGGCATATCCCATGCTTTTGGAGCATCCGGCATTGTTTCCCGTGCCAAAATCCCCCACTCTCTTCTTCCATCCCCGCCGCTCTCCACCAATTCCCGCTCTTTTCTCCCACCCTCTCCTTTCTCCTGCCGCCGATGCATGGAACCGTTGGAGAACCTATCGAAGATGGAGCCAGCGGAGGTGCCGGAGGATTTAAGCATCACGCTCACCCGAAAGATCAGCTCGGCGATGCGGAAAAATTTCCATGTTAAAGCAAAGCCCGCAAAGGTGGAGAAGCTCGAGAAGCTTTTGGCCACTGGTGGGCCTAGTGGTGGTGTTGGGAGTGGAGGTCATCATGGACGAGGTGGTCATGGTGGACACCGTCAGATGGGTGCGCCCACAATACAAACAGTGCTGTGGCTAGAGCCTTACAAGCCTCCGTACTACTACGCCGCCAAGCAGCTCGGAACCCCTGCCGATATGGTGCCTTACATCATCAACGTTAATGCTGCACCACTATTATTTGAGTATTCTTCGCTGTAGCTTGTCCGTGTGCTGGTGGCGAGCAGGGAGCAGATGGGTGCCCGCATGCTGTTGGCTGCAATGCCTAGAGTGGGGGAGCTAGGGTACGACGTAGATAGGGAGATGCTCGACATCATCCACGATGGAGGCAAGGGAGTAGGAGGGGCCTATGAGGACGGAGAGGTGGAAGAATCGGATCCCACCCAGTTCGACAACTACCAACAGTAGCAGTCCTGCACCCAGACGTCCACGCAGCAGTCCTACACCTGGATCGGCGATGGCACACAACAACAACCGCATTGGGCCACCAGACATGGAGAGGATGAGGAGGAGGGTGAGCACGATGATCCGAATGATACAGCCTACGATCCAAAGAAGGGTAGAGGAGGAAGCTTCAACATGCATGAGGACAAGTTGTTGTGCGATGAATGGTTGGCCACTAGCATTGATCTGATCCATGGCACGGAGCAAAAGGGCACAACCTTTTAGAGGATCATTCAGATATGGTTCCATGAACACAAGCATTTCACGCCCTACTCTGACATGGTCATCTGCAACCGTGAATGGAAGTCCCTCAACCATCGATGGTACATCATTGATAACCCACAAGTATAGGGGGGGGGGGGGTCAATTCTAGCCTTTCTCGATAAGTAAGAGTGTCAAATCCAATGAGGAGCTAAAGGTAGAATTTATATTCTCTTCAAGTTCCATCAACCAATGATACAACTCTATGCACACTTAACATTTGCTTTACCTAGAACAAGTATGAAACTGCAAGTACTTTGTACGTATAATAGGATAAGTTTGCGAGAATGAAACTAGGAGTACTTTGCGATAATAAATCTACGAATAACTTGCAAGATAATAGAAGTTAGTTTGTTTAGTGAAAGCTTTTTGTAACACAAGAGAAGGATTTGTCCCTAGGCTATCGATAACTGGACCGGTAATCATTATTGCAATTTTATATGAGGGAGAGGCATGAGCTAACATACTTTCCGTACTTGGATCATATGCACGTATTATTGGAAGTATAGCAAGCATCCGCAACTACTAAAGATCATTATGGTAAAACCCAACCATGGCATTAAGTAACAAGTCCTCTTTACTCCCATACGCAACAACCCCCTTACTCGGGTTTAAATTTTTGTTACTCTCGCAACCCACTATAAGCGAATCATGAACGTATCGCAACACCCTGCAACGGGAATCCCCCATGTGTGCATGGCATGGAAGGCACCATAGGACAACACCAAAATAAAACATACAACTCAAACCAATCACGATCATTAATCAACCCATAGGACAAAACGAATCTACTCAAACATCGCAGGATTGCCACATATCACTGGATAATAATATATAGTGTTAAGCACCAAGTTCAAGTAGAGATTACAGCAGGGAGAAGAGGTGTTACACCACTTCATAGAGGGGGGGGGGAGTTGGTGATGACGCAGCAAAGTTGTTGGTATGGATCGTCGTCATGATGATTGTCCAGTGGCGTTTCGGCGCCACCGGGAGAGAGCGGTACAGAGCTCCCATCCTTCTTCTTCTTGCTTGGCCTCCCCCCTAGATGGGAGGAGAGTTTCCCCTCTAGTCCATGGACTCCATGGCTCTCGGAGGGCAGGAGCCACTCCGAGATTGGATCTCTCTCTTTGTTCTCTTCTATTTCGCGTCCCTGCTTTCTGGCCGAAAACCATTTCTTAAATTCCTGGATCCATAACTTCAATTGTGCTGAAATTTTGAGGGGATTTTTATCCAGATATTATCTTTCTTGCAGCCAAAGGACACCTCCAACCAACTTAAAAGGGCCCCACAAGCCTATCCAGTGCGCCCAGGGTAGGGGGCGCGACATCTGAGCTTGTGGGCCTCTCATGTTGATTCTTTTTCCCAAAAACCACATATATTCAAAAATAAATACCCGTAAATTTTTATCGTGTTTCGACTTTGTTTGATATGGATATTCTGCGAATCAAAAAACATGCAACAAAGTGGAACTGGCATTGTGCACTGGATCAATATGTTAGTCCCCAAAATAATAGAAAATGTTGGCAAAAGTATATGAAAGTTTTAGAATATTGGCATGAAAAAAATAAAAAATTATAGATATGAAGGAGATGTATCAAGCATCTAAGAGGCCGTGTCCAAGTATTGTGGGCATTTGAAGCATCTCATCGCACGGTGGCCTAGCGGTGCACAAATCACCGAGCGAGTTGATCAATAGTCGGATATCCTTAGTTTTGTTGATCACTAGTCACACATGTATTGTTTTGTTGCTCACTAGATGGATATGCATTATCGACAATGTTTCACTTTGTAGCCTACTCATGCTTGTGTGGTGTACAAGAAGTTGGAGAAGAAGTCCTTCACTGTCATGCATCGTTGGTTGAAGTTGAATGGGCAACTGAAGTGGAACCTTTTCATAGCTAAGACCGCCGCCCAAGCCAGCGAGGAATAAACAAGTGACCCTACCAACCCAACCCAAGAACCGCCAAAGAAGGTTTAAAGAAATTTACGAGGGAAGAAGTGGGAGGAGGAAAGGGCGAAGTGAGAAAGTGTGGCGGCCAAGCTCAGGGATAGGTTCGAGGACATCTTGGCAAAGAAGGAGGAGGCATGCAAGAAGCGCTCAGACATGAAGGAGGAAAAGAAGGCCGAGAAGTTCAAACTATTGATGGAGGCGATGGACAATAAACTCAAGCTCAAAAAGAGGAGACTGCAATCAAAGAAGGAAGGCCGCGCTCAAGGAAGAGAAGTTGAAGATCACCGCCAATGCGAAGGCCGCCAAGAAGTTCACCTTGAATGTGGACTCTTTGGATGCCGATGCAAGAATCATCGTGCAGTCCGTCCACTAGATGTTGCAGTGGCAGAAAGATCAGTTAGCGGCAACAAAGAATGAGGACACGGCAGAGTCGTATGCGGACGCGGAGACAGAGGCTGCCTACGCGGCAGCGATGGCACCACCTTGATCGGGGAGCACACGGCTGGGATTGCTGGTCCAACAGGGCAGAATTGCACGGACTGGTGTTCTTTTAGATTCGGGCATGTAAAAATAATCATATTTGCCTCTTTTTGGTTGTGATCAGGCATGCGATCCGACACTGGTGTGATTTGGCGTGCTGTGTGGATCAGAGTGCCTTTGAATTTAAATTTACTGGCGGACATATATAGGACAGCGTTGGATGGCGGCCTCCCTCACGAGTGCCCTCGGACTGGTCCCTCTCTGTCCATGGACTAATGCCAGAGGAAATTTGCGGGTCTCATTGGAGATGACCTTACTTCCTCCTCAAAGTAGGTTTTCGCCCCGCTTTTTAGATAAAGCAACCATCCATACAACTAACATACAAATGTCATAGCAAATATGATGGCTGGGGCAACTACACAACAACGCCCAAAGAAAGCATAAGAGAAACAAGAAAAAAGACACTGAGTGGTGGCCAACATGCGGTCCTACGAAGAAGATAAGCGGTGCACAATAGCCAGAAGCGCATCTAGTATGATCCCGAGCCGGTCGTGGTCGCGCTACCTAGAGAGCGGGTGCAAGTGCTGCAAAAAAATAAGGAATTTGAAGAATGGGTAAGAGGCTTGCCATGGAAAGACCCGCTCAATCACCATTTTATTACGTGTCATCTATAATGTCCACGACATCGCCACAAATATTAACCAAAATAAGTGATGATGCCACTCAGGTTGGGTAGCTCTGGTCTCAAGGAACTCTGCAGTGCCTCCCATTTGGGCCCCAGTGCCTCGCGTATGAAAGTACAAAGGGCCCGTGCTCCCATTCATGAGAATAGGATGTAGGTCCTGGTTTATGGGACCATGCATAGCGGACAAAGGCCATTACCCTGGTCGTGCCTCTTAAGAACCTCGGTCCTCGAGGGTAGGCGTTCTCTAATAGTTGCAACACAAAAATCTTAATCTTCAAGGGCAATGGGGCCTTCCACAAAGGAGAAAACTAGGGAATGGTGGGCTAACGACATAGTGTCTGATATGCTGAGCTCACAGAAAACTCACCTGAAGGAGTGAGGCTCCAAGAAACGGTGTCTAGATATCACGGCGGCACGGTTGGGAGGGCTGCCCGCAGTCTAGCCCACTCAACATTTTCCTCCTGCCCAAATGTGCGATGGAACAAGCTGTTCCACTGCCCATATTAGGAGGCCGTGGAAACCAGGAGCATTGAATCAGCGCAGATAGCGGACAGACTAGGGAAACTCGCCTGAAGTGGCTCGCCACCTGTTGGTGTCAAAACCGGCAGATCTCGGGTAAGGGGTCCCGAACTATGCGTCTAAGGATTGAAGGTAACAGGAGACAGGGACACAATGTTTACCCAGGTTCGAGCCCTCTTGATGGAGGTAATACCCTACGTCCTGCTTGATTGACTTTGATGAGTATGAGGGTTACAAGAGTTGATCTACCACGAGATTGTAATGGCTAAACCCTAGATGTCTAGCCTGTATGATTATGATTGCCTCTACGGACTAAACCCTCCGGTTTATATAGACACTAGAGGGGGCTAGGGTTGTACAAAGTCGGTTTACAGAGGAAGGAATCTTCATATTCGCACGCTAAGCTTGCCATCCACGCAAAGGAGAGTCCTATCCGGACACGGGAGAAAGTCTTCTATCTTGTATCTTCACAGCCCATTAGTCCGGCCCATGTTACATAGACCGGACGCGCGGGGACCCCCTAATCCAGGACTCCCTCAGTAGGCCCCGAACCAGTCTTCAATGACGACGTGTCCGACGCGCAAATTGTCTTCAGCATTGCAAGGCGGGTTCCTCCTCCGCACATCTCCAAGCATCTGAACCAAAGGACTGTATTTGGTTTTACATCTTCGGTCTTTGGTCTTCAACTTTACATTAAATGTTATATCTCTCGTCTTCTGCGCCATCGCCACTCCAGCTCCCACGTGTCAGACAAATACGAAGGGTCCAAGCATTTTTACACATAACACTAGGGCCGTGCAGGGAAGGCGTCTATTTATGGAGATTAAATCTCAGATGCCATTCCATACGAGGCAGAAAATCCTCAGAGCTTGCCACAAGAAACAACGCAAACACGCTAGTGCTCCCAGTTCTTCTTCCCGCTCCCACGGCCCGCAAAAAGGCGATTGGGAGAGCTGTTCTGTATCCCACGCCCAGCTCACCAAGCTCCAGATGCAGGGATATCTCCCCCGTGCGGATCTAGTCCCCGTTCGGGCGAGATTAACCTCTTTTACTAGCGAAGCCTTGGCAGAAAATTTCCCTAATCCTTCATAAGGGGAGCAGGTGTGCTTCTTTCCTTTTTATTAAGAGGCGTTGGATTTCCTATCCATCCTTTCCTCTGAGGTCTCCTGGAGTACTATGGCCTCCAACTGTACAACCTTACGCCAGGCTCCATTCTGCACATCGCGGGCTTTGTCGCCCTTTGCGAGTTGTTCCTAGGCTGTGAGGCCCATTTTCAATTATGGAGGAAGCTTTTCTGCCTCGTCCCTCGGTCCTAAAAGGGATCCATATTTGAGGTGGGCGGCGCCGAAGTGTGGCGTATAGCCAGGACAGGATACCTATTCGGCACTCCAAAGAAGGCATCCGAAGAGTGTCCATCAGAGAGGTTTTATATTGAAGATGCCTTTCTATCCGACCCAATCCGACGAGGCCTACCTGCGTTTTCCAATGCTCCATTAAAGAAGCGCCACAACTGGCGCCCCCGAAGCCTCGAGGAGGAAGACAATGCAGAGGTTCAGAGGCTAATGGACAAGAAAAAGGCACTTGCCCAATCCGGACTATCCATTATTGAGTTAATGTCAATTTCAATAACGTGGGGTGTTCAGCCACTCCAATCCAGAGGACTCCCCATGTGGTATTACAGCGGAGAAGACGACGCATCACGTAGCGGACGCAAAGGTCCGGACAACTTCGCCGCCTTGGCCGCCATGCTGTCTGATCTTTTTAAGGGGGAGAAAGAGGAATTCACTCGCCTTAAGTGCCGAGATGGCTTTTCCATGTACAACCCTCCCAGCTGGCTAAGCCTTCGCTCGGTAATTCTACTTAATACTCCTCTGGAGCCGTGCCTGATACGTCTCCAACGTATCTATAATTTTTGATTGCTCCATGCTATATTATCTACTGTTTTGGACTATATTGGGCTTTATTTTCCACTTTTATATTATTTTTGGGACTAACCTATTAACCGGAGGCCCAACCCAGAATTGCTGTTTTTGCCTATTTCAGTCTTTCAGAGAAACAGAATATCAAACGGAGTCCAAACGGAATAAAACCTTCGGGAACGTGATTTTCTCACCGAACGTGATCCAGGAGACTTGGACCCTACTCCAAGGAGTCAAAGAGGCGGTCACGAGGGTGGGGGGCGCGCCCACCCCCTAGGGCGCGCGCCCCCTGCCTCGTGGGCCCCTCGGTGCTCCACCGACGTAGTCCTTCCTCCTATATATACCTACGTACCCCCAAACAAACATATACAGAGCCAAAAACCTAATTCCACCGCCGCAACTTTCTGTATCCATGAGATCCCATCTTGGGGCCTATTCCGGAGCTCCGCCGAGAGGGCCGTCATCACGGAGGGCTTCTACATGATCATAGCCTCTCCGATGAAGTGTGAGTAGTTTACCTCAGACCTTCGGGTCCATAGTTATTAGCTAGATGGCTTCTTCTCTCTTTCTGGATCTCAATACAAAGTTCTCCCCCTCTCTCGTGGAGATCTATTCGATGTAATCTTCTTCTTTTTGCGGTGTGTTTGTTGAGACCGATGAATTGTGGGTTTATGATCAAGTCTATCTATGAATAATATTTGAATCTTCTATGAATTCTTTTATGTATGATTGGTTATCTTTGCAAGTCTCTTCGAATTATCCGTTTGGTTTGGCCAACTAGATTGGTAGTTCTTGCCATGGGAGAAGTGCTTAGCTTTGGGTTCGATCTTGCGGTGTCCTTTCCCAGTGACAGAAGGGGCAGCAAGGCACGTATTGCATCGTTGCCATCGAGGATAACAAGATTGGGTTTATTTCATATTGCATGAATTTATCTCTCTACATCATGTCATCTTGCTTAAAGCATTACTCTATTTTTAACTTAATACTCTAGATGCATGCTGGATAGCGATCGATGAGTGGAGTAATAGTAGTAGATGCAGAATCGTTTCGGTCTACTTGTCACGGACGTGATGCCTATATACATGATCATGCCTAGGTATTCTCATAACTATGCTCAATTCTGTCAATTGCTCAACAGTAGTTTGTTCACCCACCGTAAAATACTTATGCTCTTGAGAGAAGCCACTAGTGAAACCTATGGCCCCCGGGTCTATTCTCATCATATCAATTTCCATCACTTTAATCTTGCTTTGCTTTTTTACTTTGCCTTTTACTTTTCACTTTGCATCTCTATACCAAAAATACCAAAAATATTATATCTATCAGATCTCACTCTCGTAAGTGACCGTGAAGTGATTGACAACCCCTAATCGCGTTGGTTGCGAGTAGCTATCATTTTGTGCAGGTACGAGGGACTTGAGCGTGGCCTCCTACTGGATTGATACCTTGGTTCTCAAAAACTGAGGGAAATACTTACGCTACTCTGCTGCATCATCCCTTCCTCTTAGGGGTAATCCAACACAAGCTCAAGAGGTAGCAAGAAGAATTTCTGGCGCCGTTGCCGGGGAGTCTACGTAGAAAGTCAACATACCAAGTACCCATCACAATCCCTATCTCTCGCATTACATTATTTGCCATTTGCCTCTCGTTTTCCTCTCCCCCGCTTCACGCTTGCCATTTTATTTGCCCCCTCTCTCTCTCTATCCTCCCTATCTTTTTCTGTTTGCCTCTTTTCCCTCGCCATGTCAGAACCAAAAAGAATTGGGGATTCTCTTCCAAGTTCTAGTGCTTTAGAAAATCCTGCTATCTTATCTAAACTCATAAATCAGAATGCTATGGAACAACTTGCCGGAATTATCAATGAGAACCTTAGTAATTTTGATGAAGATGATTCTGGAATTTTTCGTTATTTACTTGATGAATCTTTGAAAGATGCTTGGGATAGGCTATTAAGGATCCGGGCTAGCTATGTACCCCAATATCAAATCGAGGTTTACTTAAAAAGCTTTTATGTTGGGCTACCCGCTTCGTTCAAACAAGTTTTAGATTCTATTTTCGAGGGGGGTTTTCTTGAAGGGGACCCCATAGATACCTATGAGAGGATGAAAACTATATTTGGGCACCCCATTAATGAGAAATCTGAAATCACATCTCTCTTGCTTTCTTGCCAAAACGAATCTATTAAAGAGATAAAAGCTAGCCTAGATGCCAATTTCTGCAACATTCTTAATCTTTCTTCTACCATTAATGGACATGTACTTTGCAAAAATAGAAAGATTAATTCCATAGATGACAAGTTTGCTCTCTTTTTCTCTAAAACCAAATATGGCAATACCTAGATCTATCCTCGCTTTTATGCCTAGCTAGGGGCGTTAAACGATAGCGCTAGTTGGGAGGCAACCCAATTTTATTTTTATTCCTTGCTTTTTGCTCCTGTTTAGTAATAAATAAATTATTTAGCCTCTCTTTTTTTCGTGTTTTTTGGGTTTAATTAGTGTTTGTGCCAAGTAGAACCATTGGGAAGACTTGGGGAAAGTCTTGTTGAACATGCTGTAAAAAACAGAAACTTTAGTGCTCACGAGAACTGCTGTCATTTTTATTTGGAAAGTGCTATTTAGTTAATTCTTTTTTAAGATGATTAATAGATAAATTCCTCACGTCCAGAAATTTATTTTAGAATTTTTGGGGTTCCATAAGTTTGCGTTAGTTACAGATTACTACAGACTGTTCTGTTTTTGACAGATTCTGTTTTTCGTGTGTTGTTTGCTTATTTTGATGAATCTATGGCTAGTAAAATAGTTTATAATCCATAGAGAAGTTGGAATACAGTAGGTTTAACACCAATATAAATAAAGAATGAGTTCATTAAAGTACCTTGAAGTGGACTTTTGTTTTCTTTCTCTAACGGAGCTCACGAGATTTCTATTTGAGTTTTGTGTTGTGAAGTTTTCAAGTTTTGGGTGAATTCTTTTGATGGAATATGGAACAAGGAGTGGCAAGAGCCTAAGCTTGGGGATGCCCATAGAACCCCCAAGATAATCAAAGGACACCAAAAAGTCGAAGCTTGGGGATGCCCCGGAAGGCATCCCCTCTTTCGTCCACTTCCATCGGTAATTTACTTGGAGCTATATTTTTATTCACCAACATGATATGTGTTTTGCTTGGAGCGTCTTGTATTATTTGTGTCTTTGTGTTTTAGTGTGCCACAACCATCCTTGCTGTACACACCTTTTGAGAGAGCCATACATGAATTAGAATTTGATAGAATACTCTATGTGCTTCACTTATATCTTTTTGAGCTTTGTAGTTTTGCTCTATGTGCTTCACTTATATCTTTTGAGCGTTATAATTTTGCTCTATGTGCTTCACTTAGATCTTTTAGAGCACGGTGGTGGATTTGTTTTAAAGAAACTATTGATCTCTCATGCTTCACTTAAATTATTTTGAGAGTCTTAATAGCATGGTAATTTGCTTAATAATAACATGCTTGGCATTCAAGATTTGTGAAACTTTCTTTTGAGTGCATTGAATACTAAGAAAAGATTGAAGCATGATAATTTTTTTGAGATATGGAGGTGATAATATTAGAGTCATGCTAGTTGAGTAGTTGTGAATTTAAAGAATACTTGGGCTAAAGTTTGTGATTCCCGTAGCATGCACGTATGGTGAACCGTTATGTGATGAAGTCGGAGCATGATTTATTTATTGATTGTCTTCCTTATGAGTGGCGGTCGGGGACAAGCGATTGTCTTTTCCTACCAATCTATCCCCCTCGGAGCATGCGCGTAATACTTTGCTTTGATAACTTCTAGAGTTTTGCAATAAGATATGAGTTCTTTTTGACTAATGTTGAGTCCATGGATTATACACACTCTCACCCTTCCACCTCTGCTAGCCTCTCTAATACCGTGCACCTTTTGCCGGTATCATACACCCACCATATACCTTCCTCAAAACAGCCACCATACCTACCTATTATGGCATTTCCATAGCCATTCCGAGATATATTGCCATGCAACTTTCCACCGTTCCGTTTATTATGACACACTCCATCATTGTCATATTGCATATCCCGGTACACCGCCGGAGGCATTCATATAGAGTCATATTTTGTTCTAAGTATCGAGTGGTAATTGTTGAGTTGTAAGAAAAATAAAAGTGTGATGATCATCATTTTTAGAGCATTGTCCCAAGTGAGGAAAGAATGATGGAGACTATGATTCCCCCATAAGTCGGGATGAGACTCCGGACGAAAAATAAAAGAGGCCAAAGAAGCCCAAAAAAAGAGAAAAAAAAGAGGCCATAAGAAAAGAAAAAAAAGAAAAGGCCCAAATAAAAAATAAAAAATGAGAGAAAAAGAAGTAGCACCATGCTTTTCATGATAAAGAGTCTCTCGTTATGTCACTTTCATATACTAGTGGGAATTTTACATTATAGAACTTGGCTTCTTTATTCCAATGACGGGCTTCCTCAAAATGCCCTAGGTCTTCGTGAGCAAGCAAGTAGGATGCACACACACTTAGTTTCTTTTGATGAGCTTTCATATACTTATAGCTCTAGTGCATCCGTTGCATGGCAATCCCTACTCACTCACATTGATATCTATTGATGGGCATCTCCGTAGCCCATTGATACGCCTAGTTGATGTGAGACTATCTTCCCCTCTTTTTGTCTTCTCCACAACCACCATTCTATTCCACCTATAGTGCTATATCCATGGCTCACGCTCATGTATTGCGTGAAGATTGAAAAAGTTAGAGTATGAAACAATTGCTTGGCTTGTCATCAGGGTTGTGCATGATTTAAATACTTTGTGTGGTGAAGATAGAGCATAGCCAGACTATATCATTTTGTAGGGATAACTTTCTTTGGCCATGTTATTTTGAGAAGACATAATTGCTTTGTTAGTATGCTTGAAGTATTATTATTTTTATGTCAATATAAACTTTTGTCTTGAATCTTTCGAATCTGAATATTCATATCACAATTAAGAAGATTTGCATTGAAATTATGCCAAGTAGCACTCCGCATCAAAAATTCTCTTTTTTTCATTTACCTACTCGAGGACGAGCAGGAATTAAGCTTGGTGATGCCTGAGACGTCTCCAACGTATCTATAATTTTTGATTGCTCCATGCTATATTATCTACTGTTTTGGACTATATTGGGCTTTATTTTCCACTTCTATATTATTTTTGGGACTAACCTATTAAACGGAGGCCCAGCCCAGAATTGCTGTTTTTCGCCTATTTCAGTATTTCAGAGAAACAGAATATCAAACGGAGTCCAAACGGAATAAAACCTTCGGGAGCGTGATTTTCTCACCGAACGTGATCCAGGAGACTTGGACCCTGCTCCAAGGAGTCAAAGAGGCGATCACGAGGGTGGGGGGCGCGCCCACCCCCCTAGGGCGCGCCCCCTGCCTCGTGGGCCCCTCGGTGCTCCACCGACGTACTCCTTCCTCCTATATATACCTACGTACCCCCAAACGAACAGATACGGAGCCAAAAACCTAATTCCACCACCGCAACTTTCTGTATCCACGAGATCCCATCTTGGGGCCTGTTCCGGAGCTCCGCCGGAGAGGGCCGTCATCACGGAGGGCTTCTACATCATCATAGCCTCTCCGATGAAGTGTGAGTAGTTTACCTCAGACCTTCGGGTCCATATTTATTAGCTAGATGGCTTCTTCTCTCTTTTTGGATCTCAATACAAAGTTCTCCCCCTCTCTCGTGGAGATCTATTCGATGTAATCTTCTTCTTTTTGCGGTGTGTTTGTTGAGACCGATGAATTGTGGGTTTATGATCAAGTCTATCTATGAATAATATTTGAATCTTCTTTGAATTCTTTTATGTATGATTGGTTATCTTTGCAAGTCTCTTCGAATTATCCGTTTGGTTTGGCCAACTAGACTGGTAGTTCTTGCCATGGGAGAAGTGCTTAGCTTTGGGTTCGATCTTGCGGTGTCCTTTCCCAGTGACAGAAGGGGCAGCAAGGCACGTATTGCATCGTTGCCATCGAGGATAACAAGATGGGGTTTATTTCATATTGCATGAATTTATCTCTCTACATCATGTCATCTTGCTTAAAGCGTTACTCTGTTTTTAACTTAATACTCTGATGCATGCTGGATAGTGGTCGATGAGTGGAGTAATAGTAGTAGATGCAGAATCGTTTCGGTCTACTTGTCACGGACGTGAAGCTTATATACATGATCATGCCTAGATATTCTCATAACTATGCTCAATTCTGTCAATTGCTCAATAGTAATTTGTTCACCCACCGCAAAATACTTATGCTCTTGAGAGAAGCCACTAGTGAAACCTATGGCCCCCGGGTCTATTCTCATCATATCAATTTCCATCACTTTAATCTTGCTTTGCTTTTTACTTTGCCTTTTACTTTTCACTTTGCATCTCTATACCAAAAATATTATATCTATCAGATCTCACTCTCGTAAGTGACCGTGAAGGGATTGACAACCCCTAATTGCGTTGGTTGTGAGTAGCTATCGTTTTGTGCATGTACGAGGGACTTGAGCGTGGCCTCCTACTGGATTGATACCTTGGTTCTCAAAAACTGAGGGAAATACTTACGCTACTCTGCTGCATCATCCCTTCCTCTTTGGGGAAATCCAAGGCAAGCTCAAGAGGTAGAAGTGCCCAACTGAACTTAACCCCACCATTTCTTGATAGGAATGGAGGAAAGTTGTCGCAGAGATCTATAGCCCCGCCCCACAGCCGGAGGACCATAATAGGGGCCTGGATCCCGGTTTTGAAGAGGATCCGGATATACCCATAGAGCTCAAGGAGGGGGTTTTCTACCAAGCGAGTTACGCTGGCATGGAAGTTGCCATTATAGCCGATTACCCCGGCCTCCTACCTTCCTCCCACGTAAGTACCGTGAAGACGTCTCCTCAAAAAGAGTTTTCTCACTGCGCTTCACCCACTGCACTGTCTTGTGTTTTAAAGGGGCGGCGCTCATCTCGCCACTCCGTACCAGAGGTATCCCTTAAAGGGGGGGGGAGCGCACGAGGCGGGTCTTCGAAAAGGAGGGTGGATGACGACAATGTCCAGCCTTCATCGAAGAGGTATGGTTTCTAATATGCCTCATGGCAATCATACCGAATTGTGATGTTCCTTAGTGCACCATATTTTAGGAAGAGCGTTCGCCGGGCTATATCCGGAGACGTGCCGGACATACGCCCAATAATCCGACCCCGGACCTTGCCTCCAGGGCTAGAGCTGACGCGGAAGAAATGCCGGATTTTCCTCTCTCCGAGGATTCGGATAATGTATCTGTCACCAACTCCGAAGTGGAGTGTGCCATGAACCATCAGCGCCGGAGGGCCGCTATGCGCGACCCCTACTTTACTGAAGAGGCACTGGTACGCGTCGGTCCTAAAGAAACGGTTTTTAACCCCTTTCTGCGACGACATTTGCAACCGTCGCCAAGTGAGTGTGTGCGATAGGGTGTCCTTCCCACACGACCCAGAAACCGTCGAGGATATGGAGCAGTGATCCAGAGGCCTTCCAAAATGTAATCGTGTGTGATGCAGCACACACTAAATTGTTTCGCACATGTGGTATCGGTGATTAAGCGTTTCTAATGACGCAGTGAAACCATACGGTTTGTCATAAGGAATCGTTTGGGAAATAGTATGTATGGCACACGGGCCAACATATGAACTGTGTGCGATTTGTGCCCCATCACACATGAGTTTTCTGTGTAACCCGTCTGCCATGCTAGAGTTCATCGCACACATTTTCCAACAATTACCGTCTGCAATAATGTTCTATCACAAACGGTTCAGGAGCCCCTTCGCACACATACAAGTGCTACAGACCGTTTGTGATTTGTTAGGTATCACCGACGGTTGCCGCAAGAGTGACATGTGCTTTTCGTTTGGGATCCCACACGTTTCCAAAAAAATTACGACTGGGATTGTATTTTGCATTGGGCACGGTTTACTCCCAGTTCTCGTGTGCGATAACACAATTATCACAAACGGTTCCGGAGAACCTACGCACACGTAGTAGCGCTGCAAATCATTTGCGATCTGCTGTGTATCACCGACGGTTCCGCTACGATTGACGTATGCTTTTTGATGTGGATCACACACACTCATTTAGTTGAACCGTGTGCGGAGCAATTGCCAGGTTAAAACAAAAATATCCCATTTTGAATCGACACGCAAAAAGCAAATTCGCCACAATATTCAATTGAACAAATAAACAAAAATATCCCATTTTGAATCGGCACGCAAAAAGCAAATTCGCCACAATATTCATTGGAAAAAATAGTGTCCACAGGAAGAACATTCATCAGATGTCACAACAATTGCAATTGAACATATGGTAGCTAAATTCCAATGATTTGTCCACACATATATGCATTACATAATTAATCATAGTGTACGAAATACGAAGACCTCATCAAATGGAAAACAATGGATACGTGCGCTATATGTTAACGTCTAACTCTTACTCAATGTTTCAGGAGAACGCATGCTGAAATCTTCATTATCACTAGTGGGATTGATGTAGTGATCCAGTAAGAAGTCACTGATAAATCTCCGAACCATCAGCAATTCACCAGCCGGGAGCAGTTCAGGGGTCCTCGGTTTTAAGATGAGCTGCAGTATTTTTAAGATCAGAATGTGCCATATGAGTGGAGTAGAATATATCAATTAAGATAGACATACTGGTACTAATTCACGAGGATCGTCACAACTATCAGCAGATTTGCAGATGGAGATCATGTGTCTGCAAACATAGTATCCGGAAAGGTTGGTCCCTGCTTCTTGTTGAGGACACTTAAATTTTTTGTACAAAATTAGTCTTGTATTTGTCTTGTTAGGAACAACCTAACCGATGTTAGATGTATTATTTTTTCTTTGTAGCCTCTTTCGACAAGTAAGAGTGTCAAACCCAACGAGGAGCTAAAGGTAGAACAAATATTCCCTCAAGTTTTATCGACCACCGATACAACTCGACGCACGCTTGACGTTCGCTTTACCTAGAACAAGTATAAAACTAGAAGTACTTTGTAGGTGTAACGGGATAGGTTTGCAAGAATATAAAGAGCACGTAAATAAAAAGTAGGGGCTGTTTTAGGTAAAGAAGCAATAAAGTTAGTATAGCGAGTGTGGAAAAGTGGTGGTAGGAGTTGTGAAATTGTCCCTAAGCAATTGACTACTTTACTAGACCGATAGCAAGTTTTATGTGGGAGAGGCCACTGCTAGCATGTCATCCCTGACTTGGAATTCTATGCACTTATGATTGGAACTATTAGCAAGCATCTGCAACTATTTACGTTCATTAAGGTAAAACCCAACCATAACATTAAGATATATTGGTCCCCCTTCAATCCCGTATGCATCAGTTTCTATGCTAGGTTGAAGCTTCTGTCACTCTTGCCCTCCAATACATAGTCCTATAAACATACAACTAACCCTGTGGTGTGATCCACGCGCGCGAGCATATGATGGGCACCAAAGGATAGCAACATAACCACAAGCAAATTAAACCAATCATAGCAATTCACCAATTACCGATAGGACAACGAAAATCTACTCAGACATCATAGGATGGCAACACATCATTGGATAATAATATGAAGCATAAAGCACCATGTTCGAGTAGAGGGTACAGCGGGTTGTGGGAGATTGGACCACTGTAGATAGATGGGGGAAGGTGATGAAGATGTTGGTGAAGATGACGGAGGTGTTGGTGTAGATAGCGGTGATGATGATGGCCCCAGCGGTGTTCCGGCGCCACCGAAAGAGAGGGGGAGAGGGCCCCCTTCTTCTTCTTACTCCTTTACGTTCTCCCTAGATGGAAGAAGGGTTTCCCCTCTGGTCCCTAGCCTCCATGGCAATAGAGGGGCGAGAGCACCTCCCAGATTGGATCTGTCTCTCTGTTTCCTTCTGTTTCTGCGCTACAGATTCTGGCGTTTCACCATTTCTTATATTCCCGGAGATCCGTAACTCCGATTGGGATGAAATTTTAACACGATTTGTATCCGGATATTGGATTTCTTGCGGCGAAATAAGGGCACCAACTTCCTTACGGGGTGGCCATGAGGGTCAGGGGCGCGCCCACCCCCTAGGGCGCGCCCCTGCCTCATGGCCCCCTCGGGCATCTTCTCGTGTTGATTCTTCTTCCCAAAAATCACATATATTCCAAAAAAATCTCCGCAAGTTTTTATCCCGTTTGGACTCCGTTTGATATGGATTTTCTGCGAAACAAAAAACATGCAACAAATAGGAACTGGCACTGGGCACTGGATCAATATGTTAGTCCCAAAAATAGTATAAAAAGTTGCCAAAAGTATATGAAAGTTGTATAATATTGGCATGGAACAATCAAAAATTCTAGATACGACAAAGACGTATCAGGCGTCACATGCGTCTTCAAAGTAATAAGTTCCGTCATCACGCCTCTTTGCACGTGCCTGCAAGTAGTCTCTGGCGTGTTCGCCCCTGATTTCACTAAAGGCCGGATTCCCACCCACCGCTACTGCTTCTTTGTCCTCCTGTTCCCATATCAGTTTCATGCCGTAGTATCCCGCCACCCCCATATGGTGGGTGTCGGTGTCAAAACCGGCGGATCTCGGGTAGGGGGTCCCGAACTGTGCGTCTAAGGCGGATGGTAATAGGAGGCGGGGGACACGATGTTTTACCCATGTTCGGGCCCTCTTGATGGAGGTAAAACCCTACGTCCTGCTTGATTTATTCTTGATGACATGATTATTACAAGAGTTGATCTACCACGAGATCGGAGAGGCTAAACCCTAGAAGCTAGCCTATGGTCTGATTGTATGTTGTCCTACGGACTAAAACCCTCCGGTTTATATAGACACCAGAGGGGGATAGGGTTACACAAGGTCGGTTACAAAGGAGGAGATATCCATATCCGTACTGCCTAGCTTGCCTTCCACGGCAAGTAGAGTCCCATCCGGACACGAGACAAAGTCTTCAATCTTGTATCTTCATAGTCCAACAGTCCAGCCAAAGGATATAGTCCGGCTGTCCGGAGACCCCCTAATCCAAGACTCCCTCAGTAGCCCCTGAACTAGGCTTCAATGACGATGAGTCTGGCGCGCAGTGTTGTCTTTGGCATTGCAAGGCGGGTTCCTCCTCTGAATATACCACGGAAGAATTTGAATACAAGGATAGTGTCCGACCCTTTAAAATAAGTTCCACATACCCCCGTAGAGAGAATAATATTTCCACAAATCTAATCTGCTGACATGTTTCGGCAACATGACATCATGACGTGGCCTGGTGATTATTCGAACCGTTTCTTTTAACTAGCCCCCCACATAACGCGAGGCAGTTTCTTGACACGTCTTGTCAAAGCAGAGATCGTGTCCCCCTTATTATGGGATTCTCATCAATATGGGTGTGGATAACCTAACCGTGCCTAGGACTCCTAGATTTTAGGAAAGTCCCAAACGGCCATGAGGAGGATGCTTGATATTCACCCTCTTTATAAAGGGACAAGGCTTTTACTTTTTTCCTCCCGTGCTCAATCAAATCCTTCCCCCGCCTCGAGTTCTAACACCCAAAGCCCAGGTCAGGTGCTTCAGACCTTCAATCATGTCCGGATCCAGCCTCCAGGGCCAATGGATGCCCTCCTTCGTCACGGAAGAGGATATCAAGAAGTTGAGGGAGGCAAGATACCTGACCGCCGAAGTTTTGCATCGGCTGCCTGCCCGAGGGCAGGTCGTCCCTACTCATGAACCCAATGAAGACGTCGCGTTCATCTCCCACTTCCTATGAGGACTAGGCCTCACTCTGGATCCCTTCTTAGGGGTTTCATGTTCTATTACGGGCTTGATTTCCACGATCTAGCCCCAGATTCCTTTCTCCACATCTGGGCATTTATTGTCGTATGTGAGGCCTTCCTCCGCATTACCCCTCACTTCGGCCTGTGGCTCAAGACCTTTGATGTGAAGCCGAAGACGGTTGAGGGGCAGCATGCAGCGTGCGGAGGTGCATTAATAAGAAATATCGTTGGAGCTCCGTGGCCAAAGGGTTCCTTTCCAGAGGTGTCCGGATTATGGCAGCGGGAGTGGTTCTACGTCACCGCTCCCAGAAGTGCCAAGTGGGTAGCTTCCCCCGCCTTTCGCTTGGGCCCTCCACCACAACTGATGTCATGGATCAGCAGGGGGCTGAGCTGGGGTCCAGCCAAGGATGTGCCCACACTATAGAGCCGCATCCGAGTCCTCTTCGAGGTAGATTTTAGTTTGATTATGGTAGTGCAAGTTATGTTGGTTCATCGGGTCCAGCCTTGCAAACGCCGGGCCCTCCGCTTGTGGGAATTCAACCCTGAAGGACCGCGCGCTATTCAGAATTTCCTTGGCCTGACGCACGAGGAGATGTACAAGTTGTTCTTTGGACCCCAAATAGAGTGTCCGGACACCACCGAGGACGTGGGCCTGAGCAGCAACCGCACCGCGGCCCAAGTAAGTAATCCCCTAGTCGAACACACTGTCTTTCTTTTATCATCACATCATTCTGAAGAATCGCTCTTTGACCAGGACTGGATAACAATGGCGAAGATGATCCGGTGTTTGGCTCCCCTTCCCGAAGGCTTGGACAATCCGGTGCTGGAAAAGATGCTCGAGCCAGCACCTTGCCCAGTGCCCTCAAGGGAAGACGAAGGGGAGAATAAAGGGGGCAAAAGCGGGCCTCCACTGCTACCTATTCCAACCGAGGGAACGAGCTCCTCCGTGAGGGAGGATAACCAAGGGGAAGAATCTGACGTTCCATCGCCCCGGGGGAGGAAGAGGACTACCTCTGAAGATCCAGAAACCAAGGTGTCCAAACGGGAGAAGAAAACTCCACCAGAGGGTCCTGCCTCGGAGGGTGCTCTTGCCGCACAAAGTCCATGCGGGGATCAGCCCTCTAACGAGCTGTAAGTAATAAAAAAGTACTTAATAGCGAAGATATACTACCTTACTTCTGAGAAAAATAACCGAAGCATTGATCTTGCAGTTCAGATCTGAGCCCTTCTCAGCAGAGCTCGTCTTTGGGAGATCTTCTTTCGGAGATGATGGAGAGCGAAACGCCTCCCCCGGACTCCCCAGCTCAAGAAGCGGGCAACCTTGAAGTGTCGTCGCGGAGGGTAACCCCGGATCCGGTGAGGCCTGAAGATAATCCTATGGTCGCCCGAAGTCCCCAGTATCCGGCTCTTGAAGAGAGCAACCAAAAGAATCCGACACCGTCTGGTATGTGGTCGGACGCACTGAGGGATCTGCTAGGGCGAGCCACTATCTCAGAAGAGCACCGTACATTAATGGGTACGGTGATTGAAAGGATTTCGTCCGCCGAAAGCGGGTTGCATGAAGCCTTTATGAGTCTACTGATGGGCTTTGAGGTACGTGAAATGATATGCATTTGAGGTAGAACCGCACATTTTTAGGTGTGCCCTGTGTAGATAGTAGCCCCTGAGACTCTAGTTGTCATCGAAAACGGCGGTGAATAGAGGATCGTAGTCCCAGGTAATAACCAGACCGCCATTATGTGCAGGTGTCTGAAGCTCCGGTGGCTAGCCGGACTGATGGGGTTGCTGAACTAAAGCGGCGACTGGGTGCGACGGATGCTGATATCGATCTTGTTAACAAGCGGCTTGACGAGGCACAGGGTAGGTGATGTTTATACTGAATGTCACGTAGTAAGAGCAGCGTGATGCCAGTAACTTTAATATGTTGTGACTGCAGATGGAGCTGCCACCGTGGTGGCCCTACGGGCGGAGCTTGCCCGAGCCAAGGAGTAAGCAAGGAGTAGTAACGCGGCCACTTTGAAGGCGGCCGAAGAGTTGAGAGCCGAGAAGGCTGCGCATAGCAAGAGCAAAGAGAAAATGGCCAAAATGGCTGTGAAGTTAAAAGACACTGCCGCCCGCTACCAGTTTCTTGAAGAATAAAGCCGGGCGAAGGCTACGGACCTCGAAAAGGCCACAATGGCGACCAAAGACACCCGCTCTGCAATGAGATCAAAGAAGGAGGAACTGCATGAAGCCGGGGATATTGTGGCTGGGAAGCCCTTTATGCTGCAGAGGAAGTTTGGCGATCCGCGGTATGCCCCTCTGGATCGGCTGTGGAGTTCGGCCGACGCATATCTGGACTTGGCAGCGAGCGTTGTCGATGCGGCCGAATACTTCCGAGATCAAACAGATCGTGAAGTGGACAAGCTGTTCTGGTCGCAATTTAACGTTCCAGAGCGTCTGCTTCCATTGACTGATCAGCTTGCCGAATGGGCCGAACTCAATAGATTGTCCGGACTCGCCATGAGGTCTGTCGTGGATAATCTGTGGCCGAAAAGGCCAAAGCTGAACAACTATTTTAGCTTGGTGCAGCAGTTCCTTGGTGCGGTGCCACACATTAATGCGATGAAGAGGTCAGCGTGCATAGAAGGCTCGCGGATGGCCCTTGCCCGTGTCAAAACATACTGGGCGGAGATGGATGCCACCACTGTTGCGGCGCAGGGTTCGGCCATAGGCCGAGTGGCTGCCGAGCACTATTTTGAAGAAGTTCTTGAGGGCGCTCGTTCGATAGAGGCCCAGTGCTCGAAGAATGTTATATTTGAGTGACATGTATTCCCATTGTAAAAACAATGTTTTATTGAATTTATCAAGGCTGTATTTATACTTTTGCATGAAAGTATTGTGATGCCTCCTGTGCGACCATTTATGTATACATATATATAACCTGAAAGATTGCAGTCGTCGGCTTCAGCCCCCACACATATAATGCGGGGGGTGTTCGCAGAAGACGCGTATTCACACTTAATCCAACGTCTTGGTCCTAATAAGGAGGTGATAGCACAACGAACTAGGCAACCGGACTATAATGCTTTAACACTTTCACTTAGCCATAGGAGTTTGACAATGGGGCTACTATATAGTCCCTGGTGGCTCCGCACTCGTTCGGATTCGGGGTGCTTACATGCCTGGCTGGGAAACGGCCCTTCGTTAATGCGGAGGAATCCCGAAGATTCCAATAAGTCATCGAGTGGTTGATCAGTCTCACGCTATATCATGACAGTCAATTTTCGGCTTTCTCTACTGAGGTGCTCGTCTGGATGAACCAGGGCACAATCGCAGTAGTTCTCCTGGTGCCGCCTTAGCCGATAGAGTGGAACATAAGGCAGCAAAACACAGGAGCCAGGCAAACCCAACATTTGACCAAAGACATGATTCGGAGCTGATGCATATAAGGCCAAACTCGCGACGCCGAACACTCCCTAAGGTATTCGGTCTTTATGGTGTAAACCGGGTCTAAACAGTACCCTTTGTAATAAGCCCCTGGTGTCCAGGTACGTGCATTATTCTGGCATGGCCACATGCCAAGACGTCAGCATCCTTCTCGGTTGTACTGAGAATCTGAGGGATGTAAATCAACAAGAGACAGTAAAAAAGGTTTACGCAGGGTCTTAATCTACAAAGAATCCTTGGAACGGGTCCCTGCTGCACGTCTGCGCCTGTGTCTTCGTTGTGCCGTATCCTGGACGGGTGTAGCACGATGGTCATCTGAAAAAGAGAGGAACTTAATTGAAAAGTTGCCGTGCAAAAGTTAAGTTATACTAAATAAACAATATATAGTTGAAAATGAGTAAAGGTGAGCCTTATTGCCACTTTTGCACGCGCGTTCAGCCCCTTGTATTGTAATAGGGGTATAGCCATCAAACCTGTATTCATTACATATAGCTGAGCCGGACTCGTCTAGCCGTGTTTGTGGTCTTAACGACCTGTCAAATGCTTGAGTTGGTGAGGCCGTTTAGTGTGCAGCGGCCAAGGCGGCCGCACCGTCTTTGGCGCGCAAGGAGCGCTCAATATTTCCATTTACTGTAATGATGCCACGTGGACCGGTCATCTTGAGATTGAGGGAAGCGTAATGCGGTATTGCATTAAAGCGATCGAAAGCTTCGCATACGAGTAGTGCTTGATAGCCACTTTGGAACGGAGCGGCGTGGAAAGTTAAATTTTCGCTGGGGAAGTTATCGGGGAAGCCGAATATAACCTCTAGTAGTAGGGAGCCCCTGCAGTGAGCCTCCGGGCCTGGCATTACTCCTTTAAAGGTAGCATTGCTGCGGCAAATTTTGTTGGGTCTATCCCCATTTTGCGGACTGTGTCCTGATATATCAGATTTGAACTGCCGCCGCCGTCCATCGGGACTCGGGTGAAGTGGTATTCGTCAATTATTGGATCTAATACGAAGGCAGCCCATCCTGCACGCCGCATACTTGCCGAGTAATCCCGATGGTCGAAGGTGATCGGTTGGGACGACCAGTGGCGGAGCTCCGCGGTGATAGGCCCTGGGGCATGTTCCTCTAAAGGTGCCGCTCTGTTTCTCCCTTTTATCATGTGTAACGCGTTGACTGTTTTGACTTCTGGTGGGAATTTCTTCTGTTCCCCTATGCTTTGCTTGCAAGGCTCGTCCTTGTATTCACTTGGTGTATCCTGCCCCTTGTGTTCGGCATTGAGCTTGCCGGACTGTTTGAAGACCCAACATTCTCTGTGGGTATGATTTGCAGGTTTATCCGGGGTGCTATGGATCTGACATATTTGGTCCAGAATTTTGTTTAGGCTGGACAATTTGTCTCTGTTGCCTTTGGAGGGCGGCTTCTGCTGCCCTGGCCGAGAGCTTCTAAATCCGACGTTTACCGCCGTGCTCTTTGGGCTGTCTTCTTTATTCCGACGCTTATTCTTGCTGCGTCGTGATTTCCCGTTTCCATCCCTGACTTCGGATGTACTTGGGTCGCTGGTGCTGCATCGGGCTAACCGGCTGTCCTCGCCCGCGCAAAAACGGGTCATGAGGTTTGTTAATGCTGCCATTGTTCTCGGCTTTTCTTGACCGAGGTGTCTGGCAAGCCATTCGTCTCGAACGCTATGCTTGAAGGCTGCTAAGGCTTCAGCATCCGGACAGTCAACTATTTGGTTCTTTTTAGTGAGGAACCTGTTCCAAAGTTTTCGGGCTAACTCACCGGGCTGTTGAGTTATATGACTTAAATCGTCTGCATCCGGTGGTCGGACATATGTCCCTTGAAAATTTGCCCGAAAGGCGTCTTCGAGCTCTTCCCATCTTCTGATGGAGTTTTCGGGGAGGCTTTTAAGCCAGTGCCGAGCTGGCCCTTTGAGCTTGAGGGGTAAGTACTTGATGGCGTGGAGATTGTATCCTTGAGCCATATGGATGTGGAGGATGTAGTCCTCAATCCAGACCCCAGGGTCTGTTGTTTCTTCGTACGCCTCTATGTTTACGGGTTTGAATCCCTCTGGAAATTCATGGTCCAGCACCTCATCGGTGAAACATAGAGGGTGTGCGGCACCCCTGTATTTGGGCGTACCGTGGTGTTCGGATGCTTGTTGTGTTGCATTGTATGTTGGAGCACGCCTGCGTGGTCCATAGATGGATCTGGTTGCGCCGTCCTTTTGATGCGAGCCCTTACGCGGATCGCGTACTGGTTTATGTGCGGCATCGTTTGCCGCTTTATGTTGGCTATGAGGTTGTCTATGCGATCGGATGGCCGTTTTATTTTTTAATTGTGGAGGATCTATGGCCTCCTCATCAAATTCAGGTAGCAACTTTCGCTTCGGATAGCTCTTGGTGTGGCGATTATTGCCGTACGTCGCTGCAGTGTTGAGTACTTCACTCCATTTGATTTTGAGTGTGTCTTGTGCAGCCTTGAGCCTTTGCTTCTGTTTTTTCAGGCTCCTCACCGTGGCAACAAGCCTTTGGTGGGCATTATGTTGCTCCTGGCGCCTGTCCGGTGTGATGTCGTTCGGACTGTTATCTTCGACGGAGTCGGGTTGTTCGGTTTGATTCCCCGTGTTGCCCTGGTCGGGCGATGGTTCACCCTGCTCTATCGCTGGGTCTATATGATTGTTATTTCTGCCGAGGCGGGATTTGGAGTGGCGTTTACACCGCCGATTTGACTGCTTCTCGAGGGAACAACCCTTCGCTGCGTCCTTCCGTTCCTCGTCGTTGTTTTCTTTGGGTGTGTCCACCATGTATACGTCATGTGACGAAGTGGGCGTCCAGTGCCCTGTGGGCAGTGGTTCCTCTTCGCCTCCCGCATCGTCGTCCATACCGTCGATGCCTTCGGAGTCGAAGTCGAGCATGTCGGTTAAGTCATCGATAGTGGCTACTAAGTGGGTGGTGGGTGGGCCGCGAATTTCTTTGTCATCCGCATCCCAATCCTGCCGGACGTAGTTCGGCCAAGACTCTCCTGACAAGGAGAGAGACCTTAATGAGTTCAGTATGTCGCCAAAGGGCGAGTGCTAAAAAATATCCGTGGAGATAAACTCCATGATCGACGCCCAATCGGATTCGATAGGAACGGGCGCAGGCGGTTCGGAGTCCGTGGCCGGAGAAGGATCCGACAGTTTGGCAACATGGCTCTCGTGAAGGGTAAGGTCGATATTCGGCTCGATCGCTGCTGAGGATACGTCCTCCGTGACGGGGTCTATCCACCCGTCCATGGATGGCGCAACTGGCTCCGAATTGAGGCTCGGAGCGGCTGCCGGTGCGATCTCCTGAATACGGTCCGATGGTAGAGCTAAATCATACTCATCGTGACCGCATGGCGCACAAGGAAGGGGCTCGAATCCGTTGAAGTTCAAGTCTCCGCGGATATCGGCCGTGTAATTTAAGCTTCCAAACCTGACCAGGTGGCCAGGGGCGTAACTTTCAATCTGCTCCAGATGGCCAAGCGAGTTGGCCCGCAGTGCGAAGCCGCCGAACACAAAGATCTGTCCGGGGAGAAAAGTCTCACCCTGGACTGCATCGCTATCGATGATAGTAGGAGCCATCAAGCCTAACAGCAACGACACAGAGGAACTCTCAATGAAAGCACCAATGTCGGTGTCAAAACCGGCGGATCTCGGGTAGGGGGTCCCGAACTATGCGTCTAAGGCGGATGGTAACAGGAGGCAGGGGACAAGATGTTTTACCCAGGTTCGGGCCCTCTTGATGGAGGTAAAACCCTACATCCTGCTTCATTTATTCTTGATGATATGAGTATTACAAGAGTTGATCTACCATGAGATCGGAGAGGCTAAACCCTAGAAGCTAGCCTATGGTCTGATTGTATGTTGTCCTACGGACTAGAACCCTCCGGTTTATATAGACACCGGAGGGGGCTAGGGTTACACAAGGTCGGTTACAAAGGAGGAGATATCCATATCCGTACTACCTAGCTTGCCTTCCATGCCAAGTAGAGTCCCATCCGGACACGAGACAAAGTCTTCAATCTTGTATCTTCATAGTCCAACAGTCCAGCCAAAGGATATAGTCCGGCTGTCCGGAGACCCCCTAATCCAGGACTCCCTCAGTGCGGGTGTATGTTCTTCTTCTGAAGTTCCGATTGCTTGAAACTCTTCTCAGAAAACTCTGGAATTGCCCTGACCCTTTTGAATTCTGTCCAGTCTGCCTTTGTAATTTGGGGGTTTGCGGGGATTGGGTCCTTGCCTTCACTCAAGTACTTCTTGTACAGCACGTGCTTCCAGTTTCTCCAATCATCCCTAGCCTTCTTCAGTGCAGCGTGTTCCACCTGCATTCTCCACTGCTCTGGAACGTTGAAGTGATCCATGATCTCCCGGACTATCCTTCGCCGTGTTTCTGGGTCAGCCTTCTGAAACCCAGGCAGATTAATGTTGAGGCTTTCCCTGCCAACAAATCCACACAGACTCCTGAACCTCATGCGTGCTTTATCTGGTTTAGTTGGATCCTAGGACTTTAAATCAATCTTGGTTACTTCATATACACCTTTAGGCTGGTGTGTGGCTTCCTTGGAGCATTCCTCTGTGTCCTGACCCGAAGGGTAATTGCTGCAGCTCTATCCCATTCAGGACTACTTGATCCCTCACAATCTGCTGAAGACCCAGGGTTGTCCTAATCAGATGAAGATACATGGCCTGAATGAGTGTTGTCGCTGCTACTCGTCATCTACAGAGAACACATGCAAAACTCGGGAAAGGAGGATAAGCATAAAACTAACAACTTGGTATCAAGCTTTCTAAACATGCCATGCAATAACTTAGAAAATGTACGGTTAATTTGTTAAGTTTGTGTGACTCGGGCGCCCGCGATCTATAAATACGCAGTAACTTATTGGAACAAATACAACTTATATGTAGTAAGGAAGGTAGATAATGAACATATATACGCTCTCCGTTATTTTATAGCCAATTTGGGAACATACAGAACAAAATTGGAAGAGGGATTGCGAGGAAATGTGCCTCACCATGATGGAGAGCAGTAACTAACATGATTCCTAATGCAAACCCGGCCGGACCACAGGAGAGGCGAGGGTTACTACATCGATATGCTCGAGGGTGGATGACTAGCAAACGAAGACGGCGAGGCGCGGGCCGCCGCGTGTTGGGAATAGAAGTGGATGTAGTCTTGACGCCGAAGAGTGGGCACACGACTGGGGTGAGCACGGCTGCGCCGGAGAGGGTTCTGCTGTAGATTTGGTGGGAGGGGGAGCTGGCGAAGGAGATTGGGTGGACTAGTTGAGTGAAACGCGGGCAGATGGTGGGGGAGTGTTGGGGACTCCGGGTGTTGGTGGCCTAGGTGAAAAGGGTGAAAAATATCCCCGACCGCCGCTTGCACGGAAAGGCCTATGCAAACGGTTGCCTCTAAGCACCCGTGTGCACAAACATAATAATTTTGTTTGAAATGAAGACGTGAGTTCATCGTTTTGCCTCTAAATTTGCCACGTAAACCAATCACAATTTTACCACGGGTTTGATTTGCTGGCGCATTTCAGGTCTTGTGTGCTATATGTAAGACATTTTTTGGCATTTACCGTGCATGTTGGCATATAAATCAATTCCTAGCCGGAGTGCATTTCCTGTCGAAAGGGATGAGGATTGCCGTTCGATCTGGGAGCATCCAATGGTGCGGACATACGATCCGTGGGGTTTGGGTTCTGGCCAATCAGAACGCACGACTCAGATCGTGCGCACATCGAGGGGGGGCATCGGCCACGGTTTGGTAGACACACGGCTTTGGTGTGTGAACCATGTGCTATTTGAAAACATTTTTTGGGAGGGGCTATTTGAAAACATGTACATGTGTTGTCGAAAGGGATGAGGATTGCCGTTTGATCAAGGAGAATCCAACGGTGCAGATGTACGATCCGTGGGGTTTGGGTTCTAGCCAATCAAAAAGCATGATGTCGGTGTCAAAACCGGCGGATCTCGGGCAGGGAGTCCCGAACTGTGTGTCTAAGGCTGACGGTAACAGGAGGCGGGGGACACAATGTTTACCCAGGTTCGGGCCCTCTCGATGGGTACCCTACTTCCTGCTTGATTGATCTTGATGATATGAGTATTACAAGAGTTGATCTACCACGAGATCGTAGAGGCTAAACCCTAGAAGCTAGCCCATGATTATGATTGTTGTTGTCCTACGGACTAAACCCTCCGGTTTATATAGACACCAGAGGGGGCTAGGGTTACACAGAGTCGGTTACAAGGGAGGAGATCTACATATTCGATTGCCAAGCTTGCCTTCCACGCAAAAGAGAGTCCCATCCGGACACGGGACGAAGTCTTCAATCTTGTATCTTCATAGTCCACAGTCCGACCAAAGTATATAGTCCGGTTGTCCGAGGACCCCCTAATCCAGGACTCCCTCAGTAGCCCCTGAACGAGGCTTCAATGACGACGAGTCTAGCGCGTAGATTGTCTTCGGCATTGCAAGGCAGGTTCCTTCTCCGAATACTCCATAGAGGATTTTGAACACAAGGATCGTGTCCGGCTCTGCAAAACAAATTCCACATACCATCATAGAGAGTATATTATTCCACAAATCTAATCTGTTGACAACTTTTTATAACGTGACACCCTACCATGGCCCAGTCATTACGAACCGTTTTTCCCTGCCTGCCACTGCACGTGTTGCGAGGCGGTTTTATTGGCACGTCTTGTCGAAGCAGAGATTGTGTTCCCCTTATCACGGGATTCTCATCAATACAGATATGGGTAACCCAACCATGCCATCAATCGCGGCGCTTGGGGAATAAGCGATTTTATGGGGCAAGTAGGGAGGCGCACAGTTTCTATCGCCTTTAGAAAGGGACAAGGATTCCTCTTTTTCACCCATGCCTTCTTCTCCCCCTTCCCATCCATTCTCGCGCACTCGAGCTCCAGCGCCCAAGTTCTCATCTTTTCCGCAAAGCCATTCCAAACATGTCCGAAGTGGGAGGCAAGTGGATCGTCTCCTCCGTAATGGAGGAGAACATTACGAAGCTCCGGGAAGCCAGATACCTGGCCACAGACATCGCGCACCGACTCCCAGACGTGGGGCAGATCGTCCCTACTCCAGAAACCCATGAGAGGGTTGTATTCCTCACCCACTTCATCCGCAGACTGGGATTTCCCCTCCACCCATTTGCCCGGATCCTGTCAGGCGACCCCTCGCTAAGGGGGGCGAGCCGTCTGTGCCGATGGCCTTTGTCCATCCAGAGGCATCGGACAACTTGCTGGAAGCGCTTCATGGCGCTTCCATTGACGAAGAGCACTGCACTATCATGAGTGCGGTGGTCGAGAAGGTTCGGTCCACCAAAAGCGGATTGACCGAAGCCCGTGCCAGCCTCCTAATAGGCTTTGAGGTAAGTAATCGAATTATGAGAAAATATCACAACATAGACAATAGCCCCTGATTCTCTGTTTGGTGTTCGCAAAGAAAGGCCGAACAGAGGATCAAATAACAATCACATGAGTATAACCAGAATCTGTCTATGTGAATAAGCAGGCTTCGCTTCTGGCCGCTGCCGCTCGTACTGCGGAGGTCTCCGGATTGAAGCGGGACCTTGAGCGGTCCGAGGAAGAGCTTGGCCTTACCAAGAGGCAGCTCGAAGAGAACAAAGGTAAGTGATACCCCGTCTGTATATTGATAAATAAAAAAGTGGTTGTTAGATCATAGGATCATCATGAATTTTGCTAGGGGCCATGACCGAAGTGGCGACCCTGAAGAAGGCGTTGTCCAAGGCCGAAGACAGAGCGGCCCAGGAGTGCATCGAGCACGAGAAGCAAGAGGCCCGAGTCGGCGAGGTTCAGCAAGAGCTCCATGATTTCGTCAAAAAATACGAGTCCTTGGAGCATGACTCTAAGACGCAGGGTCCAAGCTTGCAAAGGCCGCCGAGAACGCACAAAATGCCAAGGCCGAAGCTCAAAAGACCCTCCAGGAGATTCAGGCGGTCAAGAAGATAGCGGCGGGTAAGGAATTCATTATGCAAAGCAAGCATGTGAAGGAAACTTTCCTTTTACTTACCCGAATTTGAAGCTCTCCAGGAGCGTTCGCAGATTTACCCAGCAGCGTATCGGATGCCGCGGAGTTCTACCGGGCCGAGGAAGGGAGCTCGATGGAAAAGTTGTTCTGGTCTAAATATACTAGGACCGAACATCCGGTGCCCTTGAGCGACCAGCTGAAGCAATTGGTCGAGCTTCACAAGGCGGCCGAGCTGGCCATGAAGGGTCTCATACTCCGGATGTGGCCTGGCGAGCCCCTGCCTGGCAGCTACTTTGGCCTGGTAAAGCGGCTTGTGAAAGCCCGCCCATGGTTTGAAGTCATAAAGCGGTCCTTCTGCATTGAAGGTGCGTGCAGGGCCTTTGCCCGTGCGAAAGTGCACTGGGCGAAGATGGACGCCGAGAAGCTGGTGAAGGAGGGGCCACCGGAGGGCAAGGAGCATCGCCACCCCGAAAAGTATTATGACAGTGTCCTATAGGGTGCCTGCCTTGTGGCGGAGGAATGTGCTAAGGATGTAATATTCGAATGAATGTACTCATGTGATCCTGTAATATGAAAACGAGTTCATGTGCGCTATATAACGCTTGTTGATTTAAAATATTACCTTCTGTGCGGCCGTTTATAAAATCTGAGAGTTGGCCAGTCGTCAGCTTCTGCCCCCATGTAACTAGTAGTGAGGTGTTCGGGATAAATCCTAAACACTCTTTATCCAAAAAATGGTCCTTTAAGGAGGTGTTTAGCGCAGCGAACAAGGCAATCGGACTATACAGCTTTATCACTCTCACTTAGCCATAGAAGTCTACAATTTTAAATTTTGGCGAAGCCCCTAGTATTCGGAAGGATGAACTTGGGGTGCTATATATGCCTAAATCGGACAAGGCCGATTCCTCGCCCGAAGCGAAAAAAATCTTTAAGGATTTGAGACCTCTCGAATAGCGACTAGCTCTCGCCGCATCATGACAGTCACTTTTCGGCTTTCTCTACTGAGGTGCTCGTCCGGAAGAACCGGGACACAATCGGAGTAGTTCTCCCAGTGCTACCTTAGCCGATATAGCGGAACGTAAGGTACCAAAACATGGGATCCGGGCAAACCCAGCTATTGACCCAAGACATGATTCGAAGCTGATGCATATAATGCTATAAGTTCGGGGTGCCGCACTGTCGAAAGTGTTCGGACTTTTCGTGCCATGTTATGGGGTACACTAAAGCCCCTGGTGCACTGGACGTACCAGAATGCACGTGTGCAATTTGTCATAAATAAGAAGATAGGGAAAAAAAGATGAAGAAATGCAATAATAAGCTAACGTTGTACATTGTTATTTAAATGATACGTTAAAGCGTATGTAATAAAGTAGTGTAAATAAGCAAAAATAGGACTATGTGACATGTCCTATCCAAGGGCAAGCTGCGTGTGGCCATGTAAAACAGGTATAGTGATCGTTATCAGAGACCACCTGGGTATTCCCTTGTACGTCAAAGCTTCTTGCTTCCTTGGTGTTTCCTTCCCGTGATGGGTCCGATAATCAGGCTATCGGAGAGGGCCTTCAGAGAATAGGGGCCTGAAAGGAAGAAAATGGTAAAGATATACGGGTCCTAAGGCGGTTGAGCCGCATTGTGGGCCGTGCCATAGCCGTGCCTCTGCCTATGCCCATGGTATTTTGAGTGCGTAATTATGTACGTGTGGCAAAAATTTCGCCGCTTGACTGGGACTAGGACGGAGGCCGAATTGCTAGGCGAGCTCTGAACGTGCCAGGCGATCCTGTTGCAGGGTACTCCGGACTCGCTTGAAGGTGTCCGGGGGCTTTATCGCCGAATTGGCGGTTTGCCTCAGAAGGCTGCTTTGTACTTCTGCTGCGAGGGCCGCAGTGTGCTCCTCCGTACAGAGCGAGTGTTCTGTGTTTCCATTAACTATTATAACCCCGCGAGGTCCTGGCATTTTGAGCTTGGGTATGCATAATGTGGTACCACATTGAATCTGGTGAATGCGGTTCGTCCGGGCAGTGCGTGATAGCCACTGCGGAAGGGGACGATATCGAAGATCAACTCCTCGCTTCGGAAATTGTCTGGGGATCCAAAGACCACTTCCAGTGTGATCGATACCCATTTTGCACACTGTATCCTAATAGAGCAGGTTCAGGCTGCTGCCATCGTCCATGAGGACTCGAGTGAGGTGAAATCCGTCGATGATGGGGTCAAGGACCAATGCAGCAGAACCGCCATGACAGATACTGGTAGGGTGGTCCCTGCGATCGAAAGTGATCGGACGAGAAGACCATGGTTGAACTTTGGGGCGACTTGCTCCATCGCATAGATGTCCCTTAGTGCATGCTTCTGTTCCCGCATGGGAATATGGGTTGCGTGTATCATGTTTACTGTTTTCACTTGGGGAGGAAATTTCTTCTGTCCTCCTGTGTTCGGCGGCCGGGGCTCCTCCTCGTCGTCGCTATGTAGCCCCTTTTCCTTGTTTTTGGCATTCAACTTGACGGCCTGTTTGAACAACCAACATTCTCTGTTGGTGTGGTTGGCTGGTTTATCGGGGGTGCCGTGAATTTGGCACAAGCGATCGAGTATGCGGTCCAAACTGGACAGCCCCGGATTGCTTCTTTTGAAGGGCTTTTTCCGCTGACCGGATTTAGATCCACTGAATCCGGCATTGACTGCCGTGTCTTCGGCGCTGTCACCGTTGTTGCGGCGCTTGTGTCTGTTGCGACGTGCCTTGCCGTTGCTATCTTTGGCATCTGAATTGCCCGTATTTCTTGATGTGTTGTTGCTGTGAGCCAGCCAACTGTCCTCGCCCGCACAAAAGCAGGTCATGAGTGTCATGAGGGCTGCCATGGACTTCGGCTTCTCTTGGCCGAGGTGTCAGGCGAGCCACTCGTCGCGGATGTTATGCTTAAATGCCGCTAAGGCCTCGGCATCCGAACAATCGACAATTTGGTTCTTTTTAGTTAGGAACCGAGTCCAGAATTTCCTAGCTGATTCCCTGGGCTGTTGGGTTATGTGACTCAAGTCATCAGCTTCCAGTGGTTGCACATAAGTGCCCTGGAAGTTGTCAAGGAATGCGGCTTCCAAGTTCTCCCAACCGCCGATGGAGTTTGCCGGCAGGCTATTCAGCCAATGCCGAGCCGGCCCTTTGAGTTTTAGTGGGAGGTACTTGATGGCATGTAGATCGTCACCGCAGTCCATGTGGATGTGGAGGAGGAAATCTTCAATCCATACCGCGGGGTCTGTTGTACCATCATATGATTCAATGTTCACGGGTTTAAACCCTTCCAGGAATTTGTGATCCATTACTTCGTTAGTGAAGCATAGGGGGTGTGCGGCGCCTCTGCGCTGGGCTATATCACGACGCAGTTCATACGAGTCTTGTCAACTGTATTCGACCCGGCCGGATTTGCTTTTAGTATATCCGGCGTGACGGTCGTCGTCACGCGTTCGGGCGCGCCCCGTGATCCGAAGATCGATCTTGTATGTCCTGCTTTGTTTTCCAATACGTCTCGCAGGTCCTGCCTGTAGCCCCGGGCCTTGGTGTTTTTGTTTGACTGGCGACGGGGTGCGGGCTTGACTTCGGGCTGATATGCCGCTTTGTCTCGGCCACGAGGTGGCCGGTCAGCCGCATCATACGCTGGTAGTGTAGGCTTTAATGCTTCCTCCTCGAGTTGGGGTAGCAACCTGTGCTTTGGGTAACTTTTGGTTGGGAGCTTGGGTTCGTATTCCTCGGCTGCCAGGATCTCGGACCATCTATCCGCTAGCAGATCTTGATCAGCTTGAAGCTGCTGCTGCTTTTTCTTCATGCTTTTTGCTGTGGCTATAAGCCGGCGCTTGAAGCGCTCCTGCTCGACGGGATCCTTAGGCACGTTGAATTCTTCGTCGCCAAGGCTCACCTCGTCTTCGGAGAGGGGCATGTAATTGTCATCCCCTGATTCTCCATCTGTCGCCTGTTCCTTAGGGCTAGCTTGCCCATCCTCCCGCTCGAAGCCTGGCTGGAGGGGATTGTCTTCGTCTTCGGCACTATCCGCAGTGTTATTGCCTCTTGTGCCGGTATCGCTGCTTTTGCTACGGCGTGGCTTAGAGCAGCGCTGATGACGCCGGTGCTTAGATTGCTTCTCGAGGGGATTATCCTCCGTTGCCTTATTGCCATCGCTTTCTTTGGGGGTGTCCACCATGTATATATCATATGATGAGGTGGCAGTCCAGCGCCCTATGGGCGGTGGTTCCTGTTCTTCTCCTGCATCGTCGTCCATACCGTCGATGTCTTCGGAGCCGAAATCAAGCATGTCGGTTAAGTCATCGACACTGGCTATTAAGTGGGTGGTGGGTGGGGAATGAATTTCTTCGTCGTCCGCTTCCGACTCAAGCCAGACATAGTTCGGCCAAGGGTCTCCTGGCAAGGAGAGAGACCTCAATGAATGTAGCATGTTGCCCAAGGGCGAGTGCTGAAAGATATCCACGGAGCTAAACTCCATGATCGGTGCCCGATCAGATTCGATAGGCACAGACGCAGGCGGTTCGGAGCCTGTGGCCGGGGAAGAATCCAAGGGTCTGGCAACACATGTCTCATAGGAGGTGAAGTCAGTATTCGGCTCTATCGCCACTGAGTGTGCGGCCTCCCTGGAGGGGTCCATCCACCCATCCTCGGACGGCATGATCTGCTCCGGATTGAGGGCCGGAGTAGCCACAGGTGTGATCTCCCGAACACCGTCCGACGGCAGAGCTAAGTCATGCTTGTCGTGACTGTGCGGCACACCTGACATGGGCTCGAATCTGTCGAAGATCAAGTCTCCATGGATGTCGGCGGTATAGTTCAAGCTTCCAAACCTGACCTGATGGCCAGGGGCGTAGCCCTCGATCTGCTCCAGGTGTCCAAGCAAGTTGGCCCGCAGTACGAAGTCACCGAATACGAAGATCTGTTCGGGGAGAAAAACCTCACCCTGGACCGCATCGTTGCCGATGATCGCAGGAGCCATCAAGCCTTTATCGTGACAGTAGAGTGCAACTCTTAATGAAAGCACAAATGTCGGTGTCAAAACCGGCGGATCTCGGGTAGGGGGTCCCGAACTATGCGTCTAAGGCTGATGGTAACAGGAGGCGGGGGACACAATGCTTACCCAGGTTCGGGCCCTCTCGATGGAGGTAATAGCCTACTTCCTGCTTGATTGATCTTGATGATATGAGTATTACAAGAGTTGATCTACCACGAGATCATAGAAGCTAAACCCTAGAAGCTAGCCAATGATTATGATTGTTGTTGTCCTACGGACTAAACCCTCCGGTTTATATAGACACCGGAGGGGGCTAGGGTTACACAGAGTCGGTTACAAGGGAGGAGATCTACATATACGAATTGCCAAGCTTGCCTTCCACGCAAAGGAGAGTCCCATCCGGACACAAGACGAAGTCTTCAATCTTGTATCTTCATAGTCCAACAGTCCGGCCAAAGTATATAGTCCGAGGACCCCCTAATCCAGGACTCCCTCACATGACTCAGATCGCGCGCGTGGCAGAGGGGTGGGGTGGGGGGGGTGCAGCTGCCATAGTTTAGTGGACACACGGCTTTCCTGAGTGAACCGTGTGCTCTTTGAAAACATTTACATTACCTAACATCATATTTTTGTTTGAATGAAAACATGAGTTCATCGTTTCGCCTCCAATTTTTTTCCACGGTAAGAAATCACGAGTATAGTGGAGAGTGTCATATACTAGCACTACTGCAGGATGCTGCTAACGCGACACTACGATCAGAGACCCTTCCCAAAACTGTGTGCGATGCAATAATCGCAAACGGTTCTGTATGAAAACCGTTAGAAATTTATAAAACGTTTGCGATGACGGATGCATCAAACACGGTTTAGGTTTTAGTTGCGTGTGCTATGAAGGGCATACAGTTCAATTCAATTAACTGTTTGCGATGAGGTTGAACAAAAGAGACGGGCAGCCAGATGATGGCGTGTGCGATACACTGCATGCGGTTCACTCGGATGAACTATTTGTGATTAGGTAACACAAAAGAAACGGTCAGCCAGATCAAGGTGTGTGTGATTGAGGGTATACGCTTCAGAAGGATTAACTATTTGCGATTAGGCAACAGAACAGAAACGGGTCAGCCAGATCAAAGTGTCTGCGATTGATGGCATACACTTCACATGGATGAACTATTTGCGATTAGCCACAACAAACTGAAATAGTTAGATAGATCAACATGTGTGCACTAGATGGGCACACACATTCAATATACACACGTGCGCTAGACAGCTGCGTACGTGTGTGCGCTAGGCGTGCGCGATGGTGCTGACATTGCCTATTGCGGTGCACCTTATGGTGCAAACACCACGTACGCAGCCGAGAAGGCGTACGTGCCCACGTTACGCCTTCCGGGAATAGTGCCGCACTTATAACCATCAGTAAATTTTGAGCATGCGTCCCGTCACATTTCAAATTGCAAACCTATTCACATCGATCAAAACCTAATTGGTTTCCCACTTAGGAGCATATTACTATGCGGTTATAAATACTACTACTCCAAGATGACTGCACATTCCTCCTCAACTCCTCATCCACAAAAATTCAAAAACAAACAAGTCATTCATCATCGTTCCCTTGCATCCGCCATGGCCAACGTGAGTTCTGGGTCGAGAGATTGCCACCAGGGAGAGGCGAGCCTGGAAGCGGGAGCACGAGAGATGTCCTGCCTTGCCATGAAAGCAGCCAACATGTCCCGCCGCACGGCCGTAGCAGCAGAGAGGTCCCGCAGTGCCGCCGAAGCAGCACGGAGGACCCGCCGCACCGTCGATGCAGTAGACTGGTCCGGCCATGCGGCGGAAGCAGAAGAGATGTCCCGCCGCGCCGCGAATGCAACAAAGATGTCATCCCACACCGCGGTGGCCTAGGAAATTGCCTCGCGGGCAGGCGAGGACTCTTACAGGTGCATGCGTGCCCTCGTCCTTAGGCAGATGGATCAGATCTCCAGGTGGGCTAGGTTGCAGGATGACCTGCAAGCCTTGTTTGAACAGTCTACCGATGTCATCCGACAACTAAATGAGAGCAATGCGAAACTCTGGGCCGAGCGCGACCTGATGAGGGCGAAGATCGTCGGAAGTGCGGAGCAGCTGGAGCAGACCACTACCTTGTTCAAGAGGACCGACGTCATCGCCGAGAAACTTATGGATGAGAATGCCATGCTGCGCATCGAGCGCAGAAGGCTGGTGGAGGAATCCGTGGATTCTCTCAACCAGCATCTTGAGGACAAGAAAGAGCTCGTCGCCACCCGCTGCGAAGACTAGTTCATGCTGTGGCTTCCTTCTTATTTTGCCCTTGTGTATACCGGGCGTTGCCGCATCCGCATGTGGCTTTTTTAAATTATGTTTATAAATATGTAAGACAATTATTATCCAATGTCATCATCTTTATATTCATCATGCTTGCTATAAGTCGCAGTCGATGCTATATAGGTCCGTCGGATCTTACATCAAGATCCGTGCAAAACTTTCTTTTCAGATTTTCATTTTTCTTTCTTAAGTCTCAGTCCAGTGAGACATATAGCCACGCCGTAGAACAGGTGCTCGGGCGCAATTAATGGAGAAATTGGGAGGGAGGTGCGCGATGGGTAGCGGTCAAAGGTCTCTCCTCCCAATGAGCATGCGCAGGGGTCTGATCACACACCTCCCATACTCAAATAGCTACCCCGCACGGCACCTCCTAGCCAATACAAAAGGGACGCGTGGCCGTACGTAATTGGTAACTCGAACGCCCAAGGTTTCAATAATACTTGTGTTTCTGATTTGTAACGTGGCAACACTTGTTCCAAAATGACTTTGTTGATTGTTAATGTGTGCGCATTCGCAAACCGGACAGAAAAATTACCACAGCATGTTGGTGCCATGTCATGAGACCATGCCAAGTTTCATGATTTTCAAGCATGTTTTGGAATTACAGGAATTAAAAAACCAAGTTTCTCAATATTTCCGGCCGAGCCACGACGCCCACATGTTTGAATTTCACTCCCATCTCTTGCATGGGACCTAGAAATTCACCCAAGGACACACATGTGATTTTTCAAACAACTTTGGTGCACTGGAGCATGTGCTTGTAGTTCAAATTTGAATTATGCACATTAAATGCCCAGAAACTCAATTGATGTATTAAAAAGGCCAAATGAAACTAGAATAATTCCAAAATTTAGCAGGGTAGTTCTATTTGGTCTAATCTGGCTGTGTAAAAAAAATTAAGGCGTGAGAAGGTAGTGTACGTATGCCATTTCGCACACGGAGGTGGCACGTCCCCTCTTGGAACCATGAGCCTTCTTGGGGGAAGCTCCGGTTTGCATGAAGCTTACACCAAAGCTTGTCCCAATTCGGCCAAAAAAATTACCGCGGCATGTTGGTGCCATGTCATGACACCATGCCAAGTTTCATGATTTTCAGGCGTGTTTTGGAATTACAAGAATTAAGAAAGCAAGTTTATCAATCTTTCCGGTCGAGCCACGACGCCCAGATGTTTGAATTTCACTCCCATCTCTTGCATGGGACCTAGAAATTCACCCAAGGGCACACATGTGATTTTTCAAAACAACTTTGGTGCACTGGAGCATGTGCTTGTAGTTCAAATTTGAATTATATGCATTAAATGCCCATAAACTCAATTAATGTATAAAAAAGGCGAAATGAGCCCGGAATAATTCCAAAATTTAGCACGGTACTTCTATTTGGTCTAATCTGGCTGTGTAAAAAAATTAAGACGGGAGAAGGCAGTGTACGTATGTCGTTTCACACACGGAGGTGACACGTTTCCTCTCGGAACTAGGAGCCTTCTTGAGGGAAGCTCTGGTTTGCAAGAAGCTTACACCAAAGCTTGTCCCAATTCGGCCAAAAAAATTACTGCAGCATGTTGGTGCCATGTCATGACACCATGCCAAGTTTCATGATTTTCAGCCGTGTTTTGGATTTACAGGAATTAAAAACCAAGTTTCTCAATCATTCCGGCTGAGCCACGACACCCAGATGTTTCAATTTTATTCCCATTTCTTGCATGGGACCTATAAAAGTCACCCAAAGACACACAAGTGATTTTTCAGCAAACTTTTGTGCATTGGAGCATGTGCTTGTAGTTCAAATTTGAATTATGCACATTAAATGCCCAGAAACTCAATTAATGCATAAAAATGCCAAACGAACTAGGAATAATTCCAAATTTAAACACGACACTCATGTACTAGTTGCATGTTCACTGTACGTAAATGTTCTACCAATTCAAACACCATCCTTTCCCTTCGTAACACCATTTTGTCTTTCAAAACATAATGAAAAAATCAGGTATACCACAAACAGTTTACTAAAAAGAATCATGTGGGATGCGATATAAAATATCTTGGCGCACCGTCTTGTCTAGCTTACGTAGGAAGCTTCATCGTCTACAGTCCACCGCCCCCGCTTGAACCACACTTGCGAGCCAGTTTCACGCGGCACCGAGCGAATTTGTTTTGCCACCGCGGAAATATCTATCTCCCCGCCCCCTCCCTCCTACCAAAAGCCACATTTCCACTGTTCCTCCTTGCTTTCCAAGTTCAAACCTTCACTACTGCTTACTGGCAGCTAAGTCTCCTCACCGGCGACCCTTCTTCTTGCAGCGCCGCCTCCTCGCCGGCTACCCTTCTTCTTGCAGCATGGCCTCCTCGTCGGTGACCCTTCTTCTTGCAGCGCCGCCTCCACGCCGACGACCCTTCTTCTTGCTGCGCGGCCTCCTCGCCACCGACCCTTCTTCTTGCTGCACGGCCTCATCGATGTGGTTAGGTAATCCACACGCACCCACACCATCCTCCTCCTTTCCCGACCACATGCCCCGATTGACGGAGCGACACCTTCCACCAAAATCATTGACCCCTCCTCCAATTAAACGCCGCCCATAACCATTTTACACGCAGTATAACGTGGAGCCGAGTAGCATGCGGCCGCACACGCGAACAAGGTCGCTATGGCTGACTGACATGCGTGTCAACCGCCAGATCTTGGAGGAGCACCTCGTCTTTGAGGCCACCATTGACACCGCCACGCGGTTGTCTACTTTAAAAGATAGTTCGTGATGTTTTCTCGAGGCCACCTCCAGTGCCTTCTAGTGATTTGTCCTCTGTAATGTTAATATGCAATCTGATGTTCAGTTAACAGTTTGGTCCTCTGAAATGTAATGTTCAGTTAAAACTTTGGTCCAACAATTGCTACATTTCGTAGTACTGTTCTCAAGCATTCTTTGTTTTAACTGTTTTATCTTCTGGTACATGTTTCTATTCTGCAATGTTGTGCTCAGTTAACTATTTTGGTCCATTTGGTCTGCTGTCCATTTAACTGTTTGGTTCAGTTCTGCAATTTGATTTTCATTTGCTGTGGGTACAATTTTGTATTGATATGCATGTGACACCAATCAAATTTGGTTGTACTCAATACATATTCTACTGATAGTATGGAAACTCTCAGTTAACTTGATCAAGATCTTCCTTATGTGTGTTGCAGGGAAACAATGGGAGACACTACGGTTTACCATCGAGGTTTGTTCAAGCAGGGTCCTTTGGCTAATAGCACATTATTGTGCAGTTGCAGGAATCATTCCAATATTTAGGTTTCTTACAATTTGGTCTTGCACATGTAGGTCCTGCTGTCAGAGGCTTAGACCCACTGTTCGATCCATTTTTCATATGGGGAAATGAGATGTCCATGAATACCAGTCAAGTCAAGAAACTCAGAAAGATTGTTAGGATGAAAAAACTTACGACGAATAACATCTTTGTTTGCACAATGAAGAAGACATCAGTCAACTATAGGATGGTACCAACTCTTTTACCTTGTTTTTACCCCTTGCGCCATTTCAAAATTTACAACAGCGATTTATGCATAGCTTTGTTTTCAGTACTTTTCAAAGCAGTTCACCAATGATTACCTCTCAAACCACCTGCATGGTCAAGATGCGAGGAAGGTATTCATTCAACACCCACGGTACAATATTGAAGTCTTGCTAAAGTGGACGAAGGTTGGGCAGGAAATTATCCATAGTCACTAGCCTAAAGTTGCAAGGACATTCAACATGACTAAAGGCTCAATATTTGCCTTCCTCTTCTGCAGTTTCCCAGACGAGATTCATCTGTCTATTTACCATGTATGATGCTACTTTCCAAAGGTTTTTGATGCTTTATGTGAAACTTGGTGCTGTTGTGTAATGCTGTAACTGAGTGCCGAAGCTATCTGATGTAACTCGATTATGAAATCCTGGTTGCTTTTATATGGATATGAAATATTTGGCATGTTTTATAAGAAATGTCAGTTTGATTAGTACATGGATTATCAATAATAGCTAATTACCCTGCTTATTGGGGTTTTTTATTGCAAACGGTTACTCAGACAGCACCGTGAGTGATGAACTCAAACAACCTCCATGGTTTCTAGAAAGTAGGCGTGTTCGATCAACTAACAATCACACACGGCTTCCGGCAGCGAACTATTTGCGTTAGGCCACCTTGCACAAGCGTTTCCACACAAAGAACTGTGTGGGATGTACATACCTACGGAAATGATTTTCTGGGATTCACCGTGTGGGATGTACATACCTACGGAAATGATTTCTGGGATTCACCGTGTGGGATGTACATACCTATGGAAATGATTTCTGGGATTCACCATGTGGCATGTACATACCTATGGAAATGATTTCTGGGATTCACCGTGTGGGATGTACATACCTATGGAAATGATTTCTGGGATTCACCGTGTGGGATGTACATACCTACGAAAATGATTGGGTTGCGATGCCTCGCCCGATCGCTCACGGCCCCAGCCTGGGTCCCAGGAGGGCCTATCCCCGATGATTTCTGGGTCGTGTGGGAAGGACACCCTATTGCACACACTCACTTGGCGACGGTTCCAAATGCTGTTGCGGAAAGGGGTTTTAAGCTGTTTGTTTAGGACGTCGTTGTACCAGTGTAGTATCATGAATATACAGTACATATGATACTAGTGTATGATACTACCTTTAATTAATTATAGCGCATAGTATCATATATAGATCATATTTATTGCCATGCATGACACAAATTAGCATCGCATTTAACATGATATGGTATCTACCTATATGTTACTCTAACCCTCTTTATATATATATATATAATTCTTTGCCACATCAGCATACTTGCTATTTCCGAGTGCATGACATAGTCGGCTATGATACCACCACTATGGCCAACCTTATATTGTTGGGAGTATCATATACTATATATATATATAGTATCATGCATATGATACTAGTGTATGATACTACATACGTACCTTCATAGTGCATATATAGTATCATAAAGCAGTACTAGCTCCCTCTGTAAACTAATATAAGAGCGTTGAGATTACTAAAATAGCGACTTAAACGCTCTTATATTTGTTTACGGAGGGAGTATATATCATAGATGACCGTATTTATGGTCATGCATGACACAAAGTAGTATAGCATTTATTATATATATGTTACGGTATCTACATATGTTACTACTTCTTTGCCACATCATCATATTTTATATTCCTGAGTGCATGATACCGGCTATGATACCCACACTATGGCCACCCTAAGACTAGTCACAGTGGGGAGTAACTTAGAGTAGTAACATGCATAGGTTACTAGTCTATGTTACTACCTCCACAGTGGGTAGTAACATATGTGTTGTGTCATGCATCACTTCATTTATTAGGTTGTAGACTCATTTTTTCTTGATATGTGTGATGTTACAATAACTAGCTATGTTACCACATGCCTCTCTTTCTTCATTAATTACATGCCACATCATCTATTTTGCCTAGATAAGTGTGATGTTACCACCTATGCTACTCCCACCGTGGGTAGTCTAATAAGGTTGGTCGTAATATGAGAGTATCAAGCGGTACGATGCATGCCAACTAGACTTTTTGGATGATGTGGGACACAGTTAAATGATGAAAGAGAGGGTGTGGTATCATATCATGATACTGTATCATATTAAATGTTGTACTACTTTGTGTCATGCATAGCAATTAATAAGCAACCTAAGATACTAACTTATGATACTATGCATGCGCGCATTACAGAGGTATTGCCGATCATATACTAGTATCATGCATATATATACTCCCTCCTTTACGGTTTATAGGCTTATCTCAAAATTTTAGTCTTTCCATTTTATAAGGCTGGTCATAGTGGGGAGTAACTTATACTAGTGTCATGCATATGACAGTAGTCTAAGTTACTACCTTCATAGTGCAAAGTAACATACTAGTAGTGTCATATGTGGCTTCATTTAATGGCTTGTAGACTCATTTTGTCTTGGGAAGCGCTATGTTACAGCAACATATTATGTTACTACATCTCATTAACTACATGCCACATAAGCAAAAATTTCTCGAAGTGCGCTATGTTACTACCTAAGTTACTCCCACTATGACTAGCCTAAGGCTCAATTTGGTTGTTCCCCATCACATGTCCAGATTCCAAGGTGCATTAAACCATTGCATGCAAGTATTAAGAGAAAGTTGACCAATGCATGTACTTTATATATGCATGCATGTATTTCTATTAATACATTTGAGAACATAATTTTTTTGAGGAAAGCAAAAGCATTAATTGGGTGTTTTTGCAAACTACAAAAATTATTCCACCACTCACCATCTACCTTGGTTGGTGAGATATTTGAATTGAGCCCTATAAGGCTGGTTGTAATGGGGATTATCATATACTAGTATCATGCATATGATAGTGTAGGATACTACTTCCGCAATGCATAGTATCATAAGTTAGCATCTTAGGTTGCCTTACTAATTGTCATGCATCACACAAAGTAGTGGTACAACATTTAATATGACACGGTATCATGATATGATATCACATCCTCTCTTTCCTCACTTAATTGTGTGCCACATCATCCAAAACATGTATCCATTTATGTCATATGCTTGGTACGTCAGCACCATAGGTGATGGCTTTTGTGCCAACCACGTAGCAATGACATCGATGGATCCTTGTGCCAAACGATTCTTCAGCCATTCGGCGTAGTTATTAGTGTGCTCCTTCATCTCCACATCTGATGAAGGCACCATTGCTAAGAATCTTTGGCATATCTCCACCAAGTGTTCTTCGGCACAAGCGATGAGAACTGGGCTGTTAAGCAGTACCGTCAAATGGGCTTTCTCTGCCAATTCTCCGGGTGCAGCCATTTGCGTGCCAGCAAGGACCGGCTTACCTTTCAGCCTTCCCTCGTGGCAAGAGAGGGGAAACCTATAGGTCTTTGTTTCATGTATTCGGTGCAAAACTCAACCACCTCCTCCGCGGTATAACCTTGTAGGATGCTTGCCTCTGGATGGTTTCGGTTCCGACAAAAGCGCTTCAGTATTCCCATGAACCGCTCGAAGGGATACATGTTGCGAAGAAACACCGGACCACAATACTTTATCTCGTTGACAAGGTGCACAATGAGATGGACCATGACATCAAAGAATGACGGTGGGAAAAACATCTCTAGGTTAGATAATATTCTTGCAATAGCATATTGCATATGATCCAACTCTTCAGGATCTACAACTTTCTACCATAGTTGGTTGAAGAAATCACAGAGGTCAATGAGTGTGTTTCTTATATCTTTGTCCATCAGATTCCTGATGGCCACCGGGAGGATTTGTGTCAACATTACGTGGCAATCATGTGACTTCATGTGTCCCAACTTCATTTTACCTAAGCTCACATCCCCGAGACTTCTGATGTTTGAGCAGTGGGAAGAGGGTGTCTTAACTGACAACAAATAGGTGAAGAACTATGTTGCTTCTTTTGTACTGAATTTGTAACTCTGGCGAGCTTTGATGAATTTCTCATCATCTTCTGCTTCACTCTTGCGTTGTGATTGATTAGCAAGCATATCGAGCCATGAACCGTCACCATCCTTTCTTTTACCTTTAATCTTGAGCAGAGTACCAAGGATGCTTTCACATACGTTCTTCTCTATGTGCATGACATCGATGTAGTGACGTACACGTTGAATCTCCTAGTAAGGTAATTTCCAGAACACCGATTTCTTCTTAAACACTTGATCCTTGGGTGTTAGTTTCACTGTCAAAGGGTGGTTCTTGCCAAGCACAACATTATTTTTTAGCCATGTTGTGGACCACCTCCCCTTCATAGGGTCTTGGGCCCGCACTTGCCTCTGCCGTACCATCAAATTCAGCTTTCATCTTTCGACACGGGTGATTTTACCGTAAGAACCTACGATGACGGAAATACACTGTTTTGCGCGAGTTGGGAAGTCTTCTGCTAGCTATCCTATCCATGCATGTGACACACCCTACATCTCCCCTTGTTTTCTACCCCGATGTGTTTCCTAATGCCGGCATATCTTGATTGGTGTGCACCAGCATCGCATGAAGATCGAAAATCTCCTTTCTGTAAGCATCATAACATTTTACAGCACGCACATCTATCCACACTGTCAGCAGCTCTTCTACCAGTAGCTGAAAGTAAGTGTCGATGTCATTTCCAGGTTGCGTTGGGCCTTGGATAATCATTGACATCATAATTTATTATTTCTTCATACACAACCAAGGAGCTAGGTTATATATGCACAGAAGCACCGACCATGTGCTGTGATTGGTGCTCATATCGCCAAAAGGATTCATCCCGTCAGTACAGTCCCCGAGCCTCATACTTCTAGGATCCTTGGCAAATTTTTCAAATTTTTGGTCGATTAATTCCCACTGAGCCCCATCTTTCGGGTTCCTCATAAACCTATCCGCAATTCGCTCATCATGATGCCACCGCAACCTCTTTGCCTCTCTAGGGTTTGCACACAAATGCATCAACCTTGGAATTAAAGGCAAGTACCAAACAACCTTGAACGGGATTCCTATCTTGATCTCGTCGTCCAATTTGGATTTGTCCTTTGCTCTCCTGCGCTTGTATCATGCATGCTTGCATGTGGGACATGCACGAAAATCTTTGTACTCACCACGGTACAATATACAATTATTCACACAAGCGTGTATATTCTGTACTCCAAGTTCCAATGGGCAAACAATTTTCTTTGCTTCATTCGTGCTTCTGGGGAGCACATTATCTTCCGGAAGAATTTCTTTCAAAATACCTAACATCTCTATGAAGCCCTTGTTTGATAGACCATTTGCTGCTTTAAATTTGAGAAGTGCCAGGGTGGCACTCAACCTGGAATATTTATTTTTGCAATCGGGATACAATTCTTTCTTGGAGTCCGCATCGATGGTTGGCGGATCCTTGTACCCAATAATATCCTTTTCTGGGCCCTCGAAATATGCAATCATAGCAGCAAAATCTGGCATATCAAGATCGTCGTCATCTGCGTCGACGTCTTGGTTTTCCAGTGGGCGTTTCGGCTTTCCAGTGTTCCATTGGTAGCTTGACGCCTCTGCCCCAATGTTAGATTCAACATCCATGTGACACTGATCGGGGTTTGGCATCTCGCTACCCTGGGTATCTTCATCCTCGACCTCCTCTTCACCGTGTCTCGTCCAACGTGTATATCCATCCATGAATCCCCTAGAGACTAAGTGCATCTGGACATCTACAACTTCATGTGACTCTGTATTGGCACAATCAGTACATGGACACAGGATGTAATCCGCATCACCAATTCTCCTCTTTGTACTTTCAGCCAAATTCATGAACTCTGTCACGCCACTGATAAAATCTACGGTTTTCCGATTCTTCATCCATCGAGATCGTTCCATCTGCAGCACACGAATGGTAATTAGAAACAAAATGACAACATTAATACACGGATTAACTGCTGCCCAAAGATGCGTGCATAAATCACAAGGTTTTTTTAATAATTACTGAGGGCGCTCCATGTTGTTATCCAGACGTGCAATGACAAAAATTAATGGCCAGTCAACTTACACGCAGAGTACTAGTACAACACTATAGTTAGGATTGAATACCTTAATTTAGACACTCACGAAAAGAATACCTTAATTAATTAGCCACGTGGCGACCTCCACCCAGAAGACAGACAAGCACGATGCGGCGGCACACCGAGACAGCAGGGTCGAGGAGCAAAGCTTAGTGCGGCTGCCGCTTGAAGTTCGACCTCCACTATCCCGCCATCGACCGTGATGGATGTGCTCGAATCACGCCGCTGCTGACCTCGATGGTTGATCTCCTCCAATCTCCCACTGCAGATCAAGGATTGACCTCCTATGACGCCGGCACCGCCCGCCGACCGAGGATTGACCTCTTCTCCGGTAGTCGCTGCCTAGGCCGCCGCCGCCATCTCTATATGCAGAGCGGCTATTTTTTTGATGGATATTGGCGGAGCGGCTGTTGACACGGTATCTCACCGTAACTCAATTATATGGACAGGGTAGTACATCACATACGGTTATGTAACGGCAACCGTGTCTAACCTATGTTGTCTTCTCACACGGTTTGGTGCGGAAATCGTGTGTGATGTTGTAATACCTAACACAAATGACATGTACAAATAGTCTGCCGTATACAACATATATATAGTACCATTAGTAGTTCCCGACCGTTAGCTTATCTCCACAGTTTCCCCATTTCGCCCAAATCCCTACATAGCCTCCAAATTCCCTCGCGTGGTGCTAACATTTAGGGAATGCGGACAAGTGGTGCTGATGGTTTCGGTGCCGCTTGATATGTCTCCAACGTATCTATAATTTTTGATTGCTCCATGCTATTATATTATCTATTTTGGATGTTAATGGGCTTTATTTTACACTTTTATATCATTTTTGGGACTAACCTACCAATCAGAGGCCCAGCCCAAATTGCTGTTTTTTTGCCTATTTTAGGGTTTCGAAAGAAAAGGAATATCAAACGGAGTCCAAACGGAATGAAACCTTCGGAACATGATTTTCTCAACAAACGTGATCCAGGAGACTTGGAGTGGCCGTCAAGAAACAAGCGAGGAAGGCACGAGGCAGGGGGCGCGCCCTCCACCCTCGTGGGCCCTTGCTACCTCTTGAGCGTTGCGTTGGTTTTCCCTTGAAGAGGAAAGGGTGATGCAGTAAAGTAGCGTAAGTATTTCCCTCAGTTTTTTAGAACCGAGGTATCAATCCAGTAGGAGGCCACACATGAGTCCCTCGCACCTACACAAACAAATAAAATCTCGCAACCAACGCAATAAAGGGGTTGTCAATCCCTTCACGGTCACTTACGAAAGTGAGATCTGATAGATATGATAAGATAATATTTTTAGTATTTTTATGATAAAGATGCAAAGTAAATAAAGCAAAATAAAAATGGTGCAAGAAATAGCTTGTTGATGGAAGATTAATATGATAGAAAATAGACCCAGGGGGCATAGGTTTCACTAGTGGCTTCTCTCGAGAGCATAAGTATTACGGTGGGTAAAAAAATTACTGTTGAGCAATTGACAGAATTGAGCATAGTTATGAGAATATCTAGGTATGATCATGTATATAGGCATCACGTCCAAGACAAGTAGACCGACTCCTGCCTGCATCTACTACTATTACTCCACTCATCGACCGCTATCCAGCATGCATCTAGAGTATTAAGTTCATGAAAACAGAGTAATGCTTTAAGCAAGATGACATGATGTAGAGGGATAAACTCATGCAATATGATATAAAACCCATCTTGTAATCCTCGATGGCAACAATAGAATACGTGCCTTGCTGCCCCTACTTTCACTGGGAAAGGACACCGCAAGATTGAACCCAAACTAAGCACTTCTCCCATTGCAAGAAAGATCAATCTAGTAGGCCAAACCAAACTGATAATTCGAAGAGACTTGCAAAGATAACCAATCATATATAAAAGAATTCAGAGAATATTCAAATATTGTTCATAGATAAACTTGATCATAAACCCACAATTCATCGGTCTCAACAAACACACCGCAAAAGCAGATTACATCGAATAGATCTCCACAAGAGAGGTCGAGAACATTGTATTGAGATCCAAAAAGAGAGAAGAAGCCATCTAGCTAATAACTATGGACCCGAAGGTCTGAGGTAAACTACTCACACATCATCGGAGAGGCTATGGTGTTGATGTAGAAGCCCTCCGTGATCGATGCCCCCTCCGGCGGAGCTCCGGAAAAGGCCCCAAGATGGGATCTCACGGGTACAGAAGGTTGCGGCGGTGGAATTAGGTTTTCGTGGTGCTCCTGGATGTTTGGGGAGGGGGGGGGGTAGGCGTGCCCTCCTACCTCGTGCCTTCCTGGTTGCTTCCTTGACGTAGGGTCCAAGTCCTCTGGATCATGTTCATTCCAAAAACCATGTTCCCGAAGGTTTCATTCCGTTTGGACTCCGTTTGATATTCTTTTTCCGCGAAACTCTAAAATAGGCAAAAAACAACAATTCGGGGCTGGGCCTCCGATTAATAGGTTAGTCCCAAAAATAATATAAAAGTGTGTAATAAAGCCCAATAATGTCCAAAACAGGATATAATATAGCATGGAACAATAAAAAATTATAGATACGTGGGAGACATATCAAGCATCCCCAAGCTTAATTCCTGCTCGTCCTCGAGTTGGTAAATGATAAAAACAGAATTTTTGATGTGGAATGCTACTTGGCATAATTTCAGTTTAATTCTCTTAATTGTGGTATGAATATTCAGAGCCGAAAGATTCAAGACAAAAGTTGAATATTGACATATAAATAATAATACTCCAAGCATACTAACTAAGCAATTATGTCTTCTCAAAATAACATGGCCAAAGAAAGTTATCCCTACAAAATCATATAGTTTGGCTATGCTCTATCTTCACCACACAAAGTATTTAAATCATGCACAACCCCGATGACAAGCCAAGCAATTGTTTCATACTTTTGGTGTTCTCAAACGTTTTCAATCTTCACGCAATACATGAGCTCACGCTTTTTTTGTGATTTACATGGGCTGTTTCCAGCCCGTGATGATACGTGAGCTCACGCTTTCTCAACCCCGATGACAAACCCATAATGAACAGTAATTTTCTTTATACCCGTTAACGGCCCGTGATTTACATGGGCCGTTTCCAGCCCGTGTTAGCTTTCGGCCTATTGACGGCCCATACGTTCTTGGGCTCCTTGTCGGCCCTCGATTACTTCCGGCCCGTTACTGGCCTGTTCCACTAATGGGCAAATTCGGCCCATGGCAAGAGTCGGCCCATTACTGGCCTGTTACCCTAATGGGCCAAAATCGGCCCATGGCAAGAGTCCGCCCGTTTCTGGCCTATTGACCCATTGCCCCGTTTCCAGTCCGTCCTATATTCTGGCCCATTAATGACCCGTTATGCCTGTGACGGAATGTGATGCCCCCGATTTGACCGTACACTAATCATACACGCAAACGTGTACGATCAAGATCAAGGACTCACGGGAAGTTCTCACAACACAACTCTACAAATAAAATAAGTCATACAAGCATCATATTACAAGCCAGGGGCCTCGAGGGCTCGAATACAAGAGCTCGATCATAGATGAGTCAGCGAAAGCAACAATATCTGAGTACAGACATAAGTTAAACAAGTTTGCCTTAAGAAGGCTAGCACAAACTGGGATAGAGATCGAAAGAGGCGCATGCCTCCTGCCTGGGATCCTCCTAACTACTCCTGGTCGTCGTCAGCGGGCAGCACGTAGTAGTAGGCACCTCCGATGTAGTAGGAGTCATCGTCGATGGTGGCGTCTGGATCCTGGGATCCAACATCTGGTTGCGACAACCAGGTAGAAGGGATAGGGGGAAAAGAGGGAGAAAGCAACCGTGAGTACTCATCCAAAGTACTCGCAAGCAAGGAGCTACACTACATATGCATGGGTAAATGTGTAAAGGACCATATCGGTGGACTGAACTGCAGAAAGCCAGAATAAGAGGGGGATATCTAACCCTTAGGAAGACTACGCTTCTGGCAGCCTCCGTCTTGCAGCATGTAGAAGAGAGTAGACTGAAGACCTCCAAGTAGCATCGTATAGCATAATCCTAACCGATGATCCTCCCCTCGTCGCCCTGTGAGAGAGCGATCACCGGTTGTATCTGGCACTTGGAAGGGTGTGTTTTATTAAGTATCCGGTTCTAGTTGTCATAAGGTCAAGGTACAACTCCAAGTCGTCCTGTTACCGAAGATCACGGCTATTCGAATAGATTAACTTCCCTGCAGGGGTGCACCACATAACCCAACACGCTCGATCCCATTTTGCCGGACACACTTTCCTGGGTCATGCCCGGCCTCGGCAGATCAACACATCGCAGCCCTACCTAGGCACAACAGAGAGGTCAGCACGCCGGTCTAAATCCTATGGTGCAGGGGTCTGGGCCCATCACCCTTTGCACACCTGCACGTTGCGAACGCGGCCGGAAGCAGACCTAGCCTAGTGGCGTTCCAGTCCAATCCGGCGCGCGCCGCTCAGTTGCTGACGTCACAAAGGCTTCGGCTGATACCACGACGTCGAGTGCCCATAACTGTCCCCGCGTAGATGGTTAGTGCGTATAGGCCAGTAGCCAGACTCAGATCAAATACCAAGATCTCGTTAAGCGTGTTAAGTATCCGCGAACGCCGACCAGGGCCAGGCCCACCTCTCTCCTAGGTGGTCTCAACCTGCCCTGTCGCTCCGCCTCAAAGTAACAGTCGGGGGCCGTCGAGAACCCAGACCCACCTCTACCGGGATGGAGCCACCTGCCCCTTCAGCCCCCATCTCCGAACAGTATCACAGGTAAGGTAACTGTGTAAAGTATATTGTATATGCCCGTGGTCACCTCCCGAAGTGATCACGGCCCAGTGGTATAGCATGGCAGACGGACAAGAGGGTAGGGCCACTGATGGAACACTAGCATCCTATACTAAGCAGTAGGATAGCAGGTAATGGTAACAACAGTATTAGCAAGGATAGGCTATGCATCAGGATAGGCTGCCTCCGCGACCCTGGGCGCCAGCTCAGTGGGAGCAGGCGGGGGGGGGGGGGGGGAGGAGAAGCAGCGGCGAGTGCAGCCGCCGTGGCAAGCAGCACGCGAGCAGGGGAGAGCGGGGGTAGGGTGCGGGGCAAATACTACGCGGTCGGCGGCAGGCCGGAGCAGGCGTGGCCCGGTGGTAACGAGCGAGGCGAGCGCGGGGCAGCCGCGGTGCTACAGCGAGCGCGGCTGCGGGCACGCGGACGCACGCTGGGGCGCAGTCAGAGGCGAGGCGGCCAGAGGCCTGTACGCGACGGTGGTCAACGGGCGGAGCTCGACGAATCGGTGCCTAAGGGGCATGGGGAGGAGGAAGAGGGGGTCAGGGAGGACCGGATGCTCACATTGGTGCTCGTATTGGTCTCGGGGAAGCCGGGGAAGCACGAGGTCGAGTGGATCGACGAAATCGGCAACGACGACCGTGGTGACGAAGACAGGTCGATGGCGAGGCTTGGAACTCCGCGGTACAACTCCTTCTACTCAGGTGTCGAGGACACTGGTGCCCACCTCCTGGTCTTCTCATTTTGGCTCGTGGTGGACGTCGACCACGACAACGATGGCGGTGCGACGACGGTTGCGCCCGGGCATGGACGAAATTAAGAGGGGGAGAGACGAGCGAGGGGAAAACGGTGGGCTAGGGTTTCGCAGGGGGGGAGGGAGCAACCTTGTAGGTCGCCAAGGGGAGTGGATGGCCGCCCCGTGGCCATCGGCGCCGTGTACGGCCGCCTTCTGTCCACAAGCTCCCGATGAACAGAGGAAGGGGAACGACCTGGCGGTGGGCTGGGCCTGCCTAGTGGCCAAGGCCCAGGGGAATTAGTGGGGAGGGGTTTTGTTTTCTTTTGCTGATCGGGTTTTTCCTTTTCTTTTGTCTAACTCCTTTTTTCTGCCTATGTTTGCATTTTCTTTTTGTACCAAAAGAGTTTTGTTTTGAGCGAAACGTGGCACATAATTCTAACACAATAAATTGAGATGGAAAAAAAAGTATTGGGTCAAAATGAGTTGTCTAACCATTTTTAGAAATTGAAAAGGTCAACTTCAAAAGATGCTGGACCACTAAATAATTTCCAGGGGCAGCTTCGGAATCCAAAAGAGGTTTGTTCCAACATGACAAATATCCATCGATTATTTGCCACACATTGAACATTTTAGCTTTCATGTTTGAAAACTTTTATTTTGGACTTTAAGTTAAATTTGAATTTGGACCAGGTTTGAACTAACGAGAGTTTAACAACAGTAATCAAAGTGACGTGGCATCATTAGGAGAGGATTACTGTAGCTTAATTATCCGGTCCTCACAATTCTCCTCCACTACAAGAAATCTCGTCCCGAGATTTAAGAGGTGGAATAAGGGGGAAAGTTTTGATTAAGAAATTCTATTGGATCTTCTCGGTCTTGGTTGCTCTTCTCAAAGAGTTTGCTCCATGATATTGATCCCTCCATTCCTCTACTCCTATGTATCGGGACAAAGTTGTCATCCTTTCTTCGGGAACTCCATCGTACTTACGTAAAAGGATAATGGGTAACTCGAAAGAACGGAACTCTACACGGTTGCTTATCCGGTAGATAACATTAGGGAAGGTGGCAAAAAGTAACTCCAAGAGTTATAAATGTTGGTCTTTATACGGCCCGGTAAGGTGATGTCATGCCTAGCACACCTGGCTGGAGGGCCTATTGGTATAGTTCTTCCTTTTTAGCAAGATTATCCATTCTTCCATGAGGAAATTGTAAGACTTATTCTATAAGTTGTTCCTGATGGATCCTTTGTGTATCCAAAATCCGCCCTTTGCTTGAAAACCATGTCAATGCTATCTCGAAGCATGTTTGTGGTACTCCGATTTTCAACAAGAACATTTGAAGCCCAATGCTAAATGTTTCTTTCTTAATTATCCTAAACACCGTTGTATGGGTAATGTCATGAAAATTCTCTCCCCTACCCAAGGAGTTTTCTACATTATATCCTATCATGGATATCATGCTCTGCTTGTCCTCGGGAAGGATATACCCTTGAAATATGTGTTTCTAACACATTTTCCTTTACATTGTTCTGTTTAATCTGATGATCACCTTTCCCTTTCCATTTGTTTTGTTAATCTTTCTTGGGATCTATATGATCTAAGCAGTAATAATTCACTGCTTATGTAAACACCTTGGTGTACAACTCTGTTAGTAAGATTCTGTTACTATTGTTGATGACATTCTGGTAACCACCGATGGACGAGAACCTTGCCTATTGGTCCGCCTCGTTCAACGAGCAGGAAAATGGTTCTCTTCGTCCCTCGCCCTTGGTACCGACGTTGTTGCCGACATAATCGACAGGCTACACTCTGACATGCCTTGCTTGCATGATCACGCAAGACGTCTCCGCCCCTCCTACTTTTAACCCACATGGTGGGCCCATAACCCACAGTTCCACAGGATTGAAACCTAAATCTACTGTACACCCCCTCTTCCCAAGGTTGTTCCTCACGCGTGGCCTCATATGTAATTCTTGAGCCACCCCCGAGAGATCATCAATTCTGGTATCAAACACGATACTTATCCCCGTTGCTTTGAACCCCTTTCATGCCCTGTTTCAGGCATCGAGCGATTGCCTACCCACTCGAAACTTCCCATGATACCTCCTTACTTTGCTCTCGATAATTTCTTAAGTTTCAATTCGAAAATATGTTCCAACCATCATATATGACCGAGATTTAGATCTGATTGGTGTCAGGATACCTCAGACTCAGGATGCCTGAGAAGAAAAGGTGCAACACAATTGACGAGGCGACATTGTAAGATTCTCGGGAAATGTACTATGGTAGCGAGTTCCGAAACAAGAGTTCATCATTAAAACCAAGGAGAGGATGAAGAGGTGGCTGATGAACTCAGCGACAATTCATTGAGATTTTCAAAAGATGGATTTCCACAATTATGTGAACAAGGAGATAACATTTGTCGGATCAAATGATATAAGGATGTATGCTCGAGGAAAACATACACAATTAAGCATTGGTTGAAAAGTGCACCCAAAATATGGCCTTAGGTAGCATGACCAATGTTAGATAGGTTATTCAACAACCAATAGTCTAAGAATGAATTATCGACCATTAACTTGAAAGCAATAGGGTTGCTAGAAACACAAACAAGTTGGTGTTGAACAGAAGGAAATAAAGTGGTCGATGATAACACAAATCATCGAGGGCAAGGAGGTACTTCTCATCATGAATTCAATAGATATCCTGGAAGGGGTCAAAATGTTGATGATGATCACGACACATTTGTCGAGAGGTTTCAAGAAGATGTAACCGATCGGCGATGACATCAAGTCAACAGAATGATGAAGCGAGAAGTTATTCAAAACATAGGTACAACACAAACTTGAAATCAAGCTTGTCATTCAAGGACAATTGCTATGACGAGGAAGATCGACGTAAGATTAGCTCACCTCGAAATTTTTGCTCTGGGAAGAAGGACCAAGTAGCACAGTTAAAATTTAGCACAATGATGATATAGCCGATCAGGCTAGGAATGACTTAAGTGATTATTAACTCGTAAGCAACAACAATTATTTAAGAGTTATTGAACCAAAGTGCAGAATCGATTCAGTTATTTGTGTCCTCGGTTGATGACAACCCAGAACCCGGGAAAATTGGAATCGGTGAGAAATAATAGTTGATGAAGAACCCATAAGAAGTTATGCAGTTCTATGATATTCTTGAGATACCAGAGTGTAATACACAACGGTAGATCAAAGTAAAGGTTGGTCGGGTGCAATGATCTGTAGAAGACAATTACTTCAACTTGTCCGAGAAATGGTATTTAAAGGAGAACATGGTCGGAAACACTATTGCAAAAGGCCAGATCCCGGATATAAGATGAACTTATACCAAAGGAATAATTTAATTTAAGAGAAGCTTTAATGATAAGATCTACATCGTGTCCATGGGCATGAACACAAAGTTCAAGGTCAACTCCCACTTCTCCAATGCATAACCTTTCATTCACTTCTCACTTTCGAAGAAGTGGTAGTGTTGAAATTTTATTTGGCAAAATACCAGAAGTGTATGACTCGTGAAAACTTTCGAGTTCACACAGTTTAGAGAAGGCATATGTTCAACCCATAGGGGCTTCTTAGAAACATATACCACAAATTTCAAGAGTAAATATCACAAGCTCGAAAGTAGAGCAAGGTTGAGAAAGTAGATGATACCATTTACCAAAGGCATTATGTATCCGAGGGAAGGCTCACAAGGTTATTGAATATGAAGGACGTTGTCGGATAAAGTCCATTAAAGGATCTGCCGGTCCATAACAGAGCTGACGTGAGCATCGGCACACAACCAGAGGAAGTAACAATGCAAAGGCATTGGATTATGGAAACAACTGACTAATCCAGAGCTCAAATGCAAAGTAATTATGATTTTCAAATCAAGGGATCAGAAGCAATGTTCTGATTAGGGATGGATAAGTTGAATAGCCTTAGGGGTACAATCGACGGCAATTGGATTTGTTGAGAACCAGCTCATGTTTAAAATGACGTCTGAGCCGGAAAGATAATTTAGTAGGATCAACTGATGATTGCGTGCATTCGCACTCATGTTGAATCAAAGGGATCAAAATGACGGTGTCTAAGGATACTAACGAATATTGCCAGACATACAGAAAGCATCCATCATGCAAGCAAACAAGTATTGCAGAGCAATAAGCTACTAAGGATTTTTGGAGGATCGAATAGTATTTCGATGACCATTGTGAAACACATGAACAACTGGGGGATGAGTGGATACTCGATAAGTGCGAGAATTATCCGTAGGGGTATTCAGGTGACAAAGAACAGCAATGCAGTAAGCTCAAAGGATTATCGAAACAACGACGAGTATTTCGGGGTATCTTGTAATAACAAGACCAACTGGGAATAAAAGTAAGAACGACAAGTGTAAGTATTTATCCATAGGGATTTTTCGGTGGTAGGGAATTGCAAAAGCAATGGCACCAAGTTTTAGGAGAACATCGGAAAGTATTATCAGAATCTTCTGTTGAAGCAGTCGATCATCTGTAATGAAGGGCTCTCCGGGAGAAAGTAATAACGAGATCCTAATGTTAGATTTTAGCAAAATTCATTTAACCCGAATAGAAGAGAGTTCAGAGTCCCAGAGTAAGGATCGAGGAGTAAAAGATCCTAATACCACCCAGAGGGCGACGTGGGCCCGTAAGCCGCACAACCATGTTAGTAAAAGTTTTTCAATGACTAGACTCGACTTCGGCCAAGGAGTTGGAAAGGTGGATTCCTACAGGCAGTCGGCTCTGATACCAACTTGTGACGCCCCTGATTTGACCGTACACTAATCATACACGCAAACGTGTACGATCAAGATCAGGGACTCACGGGAAGTTATCACAACACAACTCTACAAATAAAATAAGTCATACAAGCATCATATTACAAGCCAGGGGCCTCGAGGGCTCGAATACAAGAGCTCGATCATAGACGAGTCAGCGAAAGCAACAATATCTGAGTACAGACATAAGTTAAACAAGTTTGCCTTAAGAAGGCTAGCACAAACTGGGATACATATCGAAAGAGGCGCAGGCCTCCTGCCTAGGATCCTCCTAACTACTCCTGGTCGTCGTCAGCGGGCAGCACGTAGTAGTAGGCACCTCCGATGTAGTAGGAGTCATCATCGACGGTGGCGTCTGGATCCTGGGCTCCAACATCTGGTTGCGACAACCAGGTAGAAGGGATAGGGGGAAAAGAGGAAGAAAGCAACCGTGAGTACCCATCCAAAGTACTCGGAAGCAAGGAGCTACACTACATATGCATGGGTAAATGTGTAAAGGACCATATCGGTGGACTGAACTGCAGAAAGCCAGAATAAGAGGGGGATATCTAATCCTTACGAAGACTACGCTTCTGGCAGCCTCCGTCTTGCAGCATGTAGAAGAGAGTAGACTGAAGACCTCCAAGTAGCATCGTATAGCATAATCCTAACCGATGATCCTCCCCTCGCCGCCCTGTGAGAGAGCGATCACCGGTTGTATCTGGCACTTGGAAGGGTGTGTTTTATTAAGTATCCGGTTCTAGTTGTCATAAGGTCAAGGTACAACTCCAAGTCGTCCTGTTACCGAAGATCACGGCTATTCGAATAGATTAACTTCCCTGCAGGGGTGCACCACATAACCCAACACGCTCGATCCCATTTGGCCGGACACACTTTCCTGGGTCATGCCCGGCCTCGGAAGATCAACACGTCGCAGCCCTACCTAGGCACAACAGAGAGGTCAGCACGCCGGTCTAAATCCTATGGTGCAGGGGTCTGGGCCCATCGCCCTTTGCACACCTGCATGTTGCGAACGCGGCCGGAAGCAGACCTAGCCTAGTGGCGTTCCAGTCCAATCCGGCGCGCGCCGCTCAGTTGCTGACGTCACGAAGGCTTCGGTTGATACCACGACGTCGAGTGCCCATAACTGTCCCCGCGTAGATGGTTAGTGCGTATAGGCCAGTAGCCAGACTCAGATCAAATACCAAGATCTCGTTAAGCGTGTTAAGTATCCGCGAACGCCGACCAGGGCCAGGCCCACCTCTCTCCTAGGTGGTCTCAACCTGCCTTGTCGCTCCGCCTCAAAGTAACAGTCGGGGGCCGTCGGGAACCCAGGCCCACCTCTACCGGGATGGAGCCACCTGCCCCTTCAGCCCCCATCTCCGAACAGTATCACAGGTAAGGTAACTGTGTAAAGTATATTGTATATGCCCGTGGTCACCTCCCGAAGTGATCACGGCCCAGTGGTATAGCATGGCAGACGGACAAGAGGGTAGGGCTACTAATGGAACACTAGCATCCTATACTAAGCAGTAGGATAGCAGGTAATGGTAACAACAGTATTAGCAAGGATAGGCTATGCATCAGGATAGGAATAACGGAAAGCAGTAACATGCTACACTACTCTAATGCAAGCAGTATAGAGAAGAGTAGGCGATATTTGGTGATCAAAGGGGGGGCTTGCCTGGTTGCTCTGGCAAGAGAGAGGGGTCGTCAACTCCGTAGTCGTACTGGGTAGCAGCGGCATCGGTCTCGGTGTCTATCGAGAGAAGAGGGGGGAGAAACAATAAATATATAAGCAAGCATATGCATAGTGATGCATGACAAGACAAGTAACGACGTTAGAGGTGCCCTAACGCGGTAGTAGGTGATACCGGTGAAGGGGGATAACATCCGGGAAAGTATCCCCGGTGTTTCGTGTTTTCGGGCAGAGGAGCCGGAGGGGGAAAGTTGCGAGTTTGACATGTTAGGGGTGCGTGGCGGACGAACGGGCTGCGTATCCGGGTTCGTCTTGTCGTTCTGAGCAACTTTCATGTACAAAGTTTTTCCATCCGAGTTACGGTTTATTTTATATGAATTTTCAAAGGTTATTGTATTTTCTGAAATAAATTTAAATTCGAAATTAAGTAGAAAATTCTATGTGCACACACTGTTGGGTAGCCACAGTGGATGACAGATGGGTCCAGAGGGCCCAGTTGACCCAGTCAACATTGACCGTTCAACAGATGAATAGTACAGGGGGGTCCCACATGTAAGTGTCCTAATGACTTATGAAATGATTTTCCTTTAATCTAAATAAGGGGGACCCACATGTCATTGGTTGTATACTTTAACAGAGGGATTTGGTGAGCTGTTTTATCTAAGGGGCCCACTAGTTAGTATGTAATTAGCAGGGGGTAGCCTAATCAGAGGGGGGTTTGTCCCTAAGCTAAACAGGGGCCGGGCGGGCACGCACGGGCGTCGAAGTGTGCCGGCGGCCTCGGCCACAACCAGCAGCGGCGGCTGCCTCCGCGACCCTGGGCGCCAGCTTAGTGGGAGCAGGCAGGGGGGGGGGGGAGGAGAAGCAGCGGCGAGTGCAGCCGCCGTGGCAAGCAGCACGCGAGCAGGGGAGAGCGGGGGTAGGGCGCGGGGCAACTAGGACGCGGTCGGCGGCAGGCCGGAGCAGGCGTGGCCCGGCGGTAACGAGCGAGGCGAGCGCGGGGCAGCCGCGGTGCTACAGCGAGCGCGGCTGCGGGCACGCGGACGCACGCTGGGGCGCAGTCAGAGGCGAGGCGGCCAGAGGCCTGTACGCGACGGTGGTCAACGGGCGGAGCTCAACGAATCGGTGCCTAAGGGGCATGGGGAGGAGGAAGAGGGGGTCAGGGAGGACCGGATGCTCACATTGGTGCTCGTATTGGTCTCGGGGAAGCCGGGGAAGCACGAGGTCGAGCGGATCGACGAAATCGGCAACGACGACCGTGGTGACGAAGACAGGTCGATGGCGAGGCTTGGAACTCCGCGGTACAGCTCCTTCTACTCAGGTGTCGAGGACACTGGTGCCCACCTCCTGGTCTTCTCGTTGCGGCTCGTGGTGGACGTCGACCACGACAACGATGGCGGCGCGACGACGGTTGCGCCCGGGCATGGACGAAATTAAGAGGGAGAAAGACGAGCGAGGGGAAAACGGTGGGCTAGGGTTTCGCAGGGGGGGAGGGAGCAACCTTGTAGGGCGCCAAGGGGAGTGGATGGCCGCCCCGTGGCCATCGGCGCCGTGTACGGCCGCCCTCTGTCCACGAGCTCCCGATGAATAGAGGAAGGGGAACGACCTGGCGGTGGGCTGGGCCTGCCTAGTGGCCAAGGCCCAGGGGAATTAGTGGGGAGGGGTTTTGTTTTCTTTTGCTGATCGGGTTTTTCCTTTTCTTTTGTCTAACTCCTTTTTTCTGCCTATGTTTGCATTTTCTTTTTGTACCAAAAGAGTTTTGTTTTGAGCGAAACGTGGCACATAATTCTAACACAATAAATTGAGATGGAAAAAAAAGTATTGGGTCAAAATGAGTTGTCTAACCATTTTTAGAAATTGAAAAGGTCAATTTCAAAAGATGCTGGACCACTAAATAATTTCCAGGGGCAGCTTCGGAATCCAAAAGAGGTTTGTTCCAACATGACAAATATCCATCGATTATTTGCCACACTTTGAACATTTTAGCTTTCATGTTTAAAAACTTTTATTTTGGACTTTAAGTTAAATTTGAATTTGGACCAGGTTTGAACTAACGAGAGTTTAACAACAGTAATCAAAGTGACGTGGCATCATTAGGAGAGGATTACTGTAGCTTAATTATCCGGGCCTCACACGGAATTAAGCCTTTGCTGTCCTACGGCCTGTTAACGGCCTGTTACCGTGCTGGGCCGATACCATTACGCCCGATTATGGCCCATGTAGACACATTTATCCGACGGCCCGAGGCCCACCGATTACAGGCCCATTTATCGACGGCCCGTAGGTGACCCATGGATCCTATGGCCCGTATATGGCCCATGGTAGTTGTGGCCACTAGAAAACCAGGGAAAAAGAAGACTAGGAAATAAATAAGGCCGAAACTAACGCTAGGCTATTAAGGCGATTGCACAGATTACATCCACTCGGCATCAAAGATCGCCACCAGTGCAAATATAGGGAACACCCTACACTATACAAAAATGGCTTGCTATTTTCTTCAGGATGTGGCTGCACGTTAAGAATACATTTTGTATTGCACCAAAACAAATTACAACTATATAACAAAAGGATGGTTGGCATAAAACTTAACAGTCTAGTAGATAAATGCACCACCAGAAGTTCAGAAGCTCAGTTCATTTGACCTGACTGTTACATTTTCATGCTGTATTATCCGATGGAGCACCATAACCCTCGCTTTCATTTCCCCTAGGCTCCTGAACAACATAGCAAATGTCTGATAGTCTGGTTTCAAAACCATGCATATCTTGACGACATTGAGCAATGTTTCTCCTTGTTTCACAAAGGGTCTCTGTTAGGGAATGGACTTGTGTCTGGAGCACAGATACAACATTGCTTTGAGCTTGCATATCTTGATCATGAGGCAGTTTGGACGATATTGCCTTAACAACCAACCCAGTATTACGCAGGAACGTGCTTTTGGCACTGTTAGTGGACAGGTACTGACCCACTGCAGCAAGAGCTGACATTGCGGTTATAGTTGCCTCGCCACCTTCAGAAGGTGGCGGTTCCACCATTTTTTTCCATAGCTCGCTAAAAAGTTGAGGTTTTACATTAGTAGTACCAGAACAAAAGATATTAAGGAGGCAGCAAAACCAAACAAAATAGCTTTGGTCTATATACATAACTTATTCTGGTGACCCCATGTAAAATATTAGTTGTATTTTATTGCAAAGTACATAATAAAACCAGGTTCCAAACATATGACCATGTACCATCGCTAATGTATTGTCTATTTCTTCACATTGTATTGAGGGCTAAGGATGAAGAGATGAATTTTATAATACGGTAAGCATAGTATGACGTCATTCATATCACAAAACAACTGAGAACAGACAAACAAGCAATTGTAACGTTGTGTGGGCAAGTCCAGCATGGAACTAGATTACGGGTCAAGATGAAAGGAACATCACTCCTCTCTTTTAAACCTGGTAAGGTGCAATGATACGCTAAGACAATCGTGTATAAAATTGAAAAGAGTAATAGATATTGGCTGCAAACCATGCAGTTCAAGGCACAAGTGAGAGTAAGTAGTAGTTAAAAGGCATGAGGGTTAAGGACTTACAATAGTGGCTTTGACTGGTGTAGTCATGCCCTTCTTCTTGCTGGTGTGACAGTCCTTGAAGATTTCCACAGCATTTGGTTCAGGTACTTTTTGGTCCTTGCGGGCTTTCCTCTGCATTTGGAACAAGTCAATATAGATCTGATAATATGGTACAGCGAAAAGAGTGAAACAGCTGCTAATTACAAGAGCCTCGCAGTGTGCAATATAGCTACGAGATCCTGTCGTCTGTTGGAATTTCACTTTCGTACGGTTGGCCTTGTTCTTTGAACAGTTCACCTACAAGAAGATATATTTGTATGGCACATGCGTAAATAGGACTTCAACATGTGATCTGATGACATATATATAATGTACCTGATACTTCGGATCGGACTAGTGTTTAACGAGGCCTCTCCAGTCTTCATCAGATATATTTTCCACTGGAGATGTTTGGGCAAGTTCACAGTTAGCCTTGCCTTCAAAGTGAGTTTTCCTCAAGTTATACCGATACTGTCGCAGAGCAGACTTGAAAACATGGGTGCAAGCTTGTCTGGTTGCATCATCTTGGCTATCCAACTTGAACCTCATCTGTTGAAAATTATGGGAGTCTCATTATCAGCAACCTAGAAAGTATTGGACAGAGCAAGACGATATTACTAGTTTCCATACATAACCATACTTACAGATAAATGGTCGAGGAAGGTGTTGAACTGGGTTTCGTCTTTGTCATTCCTGTACTGAATCCATGTTGGGAGGATACGTACATGGCACCTAACAGCAACCGTTGCCTCTGATACTAACTTGGCTGACTCTGTAGCATCACGTGGCCTTTTAAAACCTACCTCAAAACGGATCTCCATTCTTCCTCCTCTAGATTTAGTTAACCTATCGAGCATTATCCCTGATGTTTGTTTCCTCTTGTGCCTAGGTGCTAGTCCAACAACAAACATAGGAAGTGTTAGTGTACATCAAACAGTGAGACTATATATAAAGAAGCATGCAACTGTAACTTGACTCCAGCAACTACCTTCTTGCTGTTGAAGCTCACAACGTTCATCTGATATTGCCAACTCATCTTGTGTCAAGAGTGCTTGGGAAGTAGTGTCAGGTGGCAAGGGATCTTGGGAACGTGCTGCTAGCTCAGTTGACGCACGAGTACGTCGTGCAGCTGGTAGTACTGTGGTAGGTGTTGCAAGAACTAGGGTTGTCTCTGCTTGTTTGGTGGCAGCTATTTCTTTCTGTTTGTCTTTTTTTGCAACTCGTGTAGCATGGGATGCCATGTTTGTAGAATTTTCTGCTGGACTTTGACCTTCTATTGCACCATCAGTACCAGCAGAATCTGCAGGATTCATCCGCTTCTCATTCCCTGCCATTCTGTGTTTCTTCCTCTTTCTCTGTGCCATGTTAAGTCAAGCCGACAAGAAAAATGAATAACAATTTAGTTCTTCAGAACAAATTGATGCGTGATGCAGACGAACTGAACTTTGATGTTAGACAACAACATGATAGGAGGATGTAATATGTATGAAAAACAGGACGGAAGAGATAACCAGAACTATGATGTGTAAACTAAGAAGAAGACATTTCACCAAATTAGAAGCAATGCAATGGAAGGTAGACACCATATGAAAGATGCTACAAATATCGCTCTGCCAAGTTAACAGTGTCTCATCATAAATGGCGATTAAACAAATGTGAAGAAGTACAAGAAATAAATCATATGCAAGATGCAAACAACATCACACTACCATGTTAGAGGTCTCTCGTCATTAGTGCCATTGCATATTCACAGCTTATGATGTGTAAACTAAGGAGAAGGCATTTCAACAAATTAGAAGCAATGAAAGCTAGACACCATATGAAAGATGCAACGAATATCACTCTACCAAGTTAAAACTGTCTCGTCATAAGTGCCATTTCAACAAATTAGTAGTACAAGCTAGAAAAGAATGTGAGATGTAACCTATATCACACTCCAAAGTCAAACGTGTCTTATGATAAGTGATTGTTGCAGGTTACACAACAGTAGTAATATGATGTAAGAACATGGTGTGATAGACAAATATTGTATCTTCTAGAAACAGGAACACGTGTCTTACTCAAGTATAATGTGTAAAGTAAGCAGATGGAATTCAACAAAATTAGAAGCAATACAAGCTAGACATCACACATAACATGCAACCGCATATAACAGTGCCAAGTTAGTGGGAGCACCGGTGATGCTGCACTAGGGGAGACGTGATCATCATCAACACAACTTTGTTGAGTGTCTATGCATGTGTTGTCTTGGAAATCATCTTGGGGTGTGGAGGAGTAGAAACTGTAGAGGCCCTCCGTTCGGAAGGAGCACCTTTATCCGCTGCCTTGCTAACTTCCTTCCGCTTTATTGATTTTGAATTGTCAAGTAAAACCGACCAGAAAAAGCAATAAAATTGTCTCTTCAGAACTCATTCATGCATGATACTGACCATCACTACTTTGATGTAAGGCAAACACATGATACCAGGATGGAATATGTACGAAAAACAGGACGGCATGGCATGTTCACAACTATTTGTGTAAACTAAGCAGAAACCATTCCAGCAAATAAGAAGCAATGCAAGCTAGACACCACATGAAAGATGCAACCAATATGACTCTGCCAAGTTAAAAGCGTCCCATCATAAATGGAATTTCAACAAATTAGAAGCAGCGCATGCTATAAATCATATGAAAGATGCAACTAATATCGCACTGCATATACTAAAGGTGTCTCGTCATGTTGATTGATGCGGGATACAAAAAAAACAATAGTTTTATGTAAGGACATGCTTAATAGACAGATGTACTATGTACTAAATACAGGAAGGCATGTCACATTAACAGGTATAATGTATAAGCTAAGCAGACTAGCACATGCAGTTTAACCAGATTGGAAGAATTACAATCTAGACACCATATGCAACATGCAACCACATATCATGCTGCCAAGTTAGAGCAAGCACATGCGATGCTAGTGTAGGGGAAATGCTGTAATCAACTATGGAGCTACGTTCACTATCTTCATGTAGCATTTTTGTTTCTTGAGAATCATGTGGGGAGGTTGACGCTGCATTCTTTAAATGAGGAGTAGTCCCCTTGCCTGCCTGCCTCGTCATAAGTGATTGATGAGGGATACACAAGAACATTAGTTTGATGTAAGAACATGGTTAATACACAGATGTACTAGTATGTACCAAAAACAGAAAGGCATGTCATATTCAAAGGTATAATGTGTAAGCTAAGAAGATGCAATTTAACCAAATTGGAAGCAATACAAGCTAGACATCCGGTTGGAGTGGTGAGCATGATCATCTAGGACCTGAGAGCCCGGTGGGAGGCAAGCTGCTTCGCCACCATTGCAGCTTTTTAGTTGGCTTCCAGGTGATGCCTATCTTTGCTAGGCTTGTCACTGGCTCGGCCAGTGCCCTGACTAGCTATTTGTCTTCTGGTGCTCACGGGATGGTGGTTCATGTAAAAAATATCTTTCCTTATCTTATCGACTTCGGCCTTTCGAACACAAGCTAGACACCATATGGAACATGCAACCACATATGACACCGCGAAGTTAAAGTAAGCACCTGGGATGGTGGTTCATTGCGAGCGAGGTCATCAACTCCAGAGCTACGTTCCCCGTCTCCATCTGCTGACACTGCACCCATTAAAGCGTTGAAACGTGTCTTGCCTAGCCGCACAACAAGCTGGAGCGACTTATCTCTTTTCTTTTTGGCTTCTCTCATGGCAGCAGAGTCTGAAATACCCTTGCATAAAAACACAACAATGAGAGTAAGGGTGAAGTGTGTGCAGAACTAGTGCACTGTAAAAGTAGCAGATAGCAGGTGGCTGAAAAATAAATGACAGGAGACATATGATAGCTCTACAACATTGCATGACAAACAAAATTAGATTCTACTCTGTATGATTTTGTAATATATGAGCACAGGAAATGCAGGTACTCCTCCAGCACACCACCACATGTGGTCATATCTAAGATAACTGTTGACTGAAAATAAATAGGTCAGTCGATTTTTTTAATCAACCGTCCGATCTATAAGGAACGGGCAGATGGCCTTCGTCTACCTCCCACCAGTCACTATTGACGACCTTTCTCGAACTGCCAGCGACCACCGGCCCAGACCCCTGCCTCCGCCGCCCCGCCCTCCCATCGACCTCACACCACCGCCGTGCTTGGCAGCGCTCCCAGTCCATCCCTTTAATCCTGACCGACCTGCAGATCGGGCGCCAGTAGCTCTAGGCCGCACACGCCCCTGTGATAAACACCAAGGCGCTGCTTCCCCGGCGTAACAGGCATACAAGCGCCTGTTACCCCGGGGAATGCTTCCGATAATTGGGAATCAAGTGGCCAGAAATTGAAATTCAGGGGGGCGACGGACCTTTAGCAAAGGTGAAATAGTATATGAGGAGAAACCTTGTGCATTGCGAGTTACTAGGAAGATCTAGTATCAAGAAGAAGCAGTCAACTAGTGTCTTCTGTGGGATGAATACCGTGCAAGCAGAGACGTAAGATTTGCACGAATAAGGGAAGAGGAGTACCTTTTTTGGTTGCCGGTGTGGTCACCCCCACATGTCGCACCAATCTTCTTGTTTTTACCGGGGAAACCGATGTTCTGGAGGGTGCATGCTTGGACGAACCCATGGCCAAATTGTTGACTGTGTTGCCGTGGCCGTATGTTGATGGAGGGGAAGCAGATCCGAGGTGGCGAAGGATGGCGTAGCAGGATCAACTCCGGTGCGGTGGAGGGTGGCGAAGTTGGAGCGGCAGCAGTGAGGCGCAGGACGGCATGGTTGAACTGGCTCGGGTACGGACGGCTCGGCCTCGGCTTCAACTACTAGCCGTGGAGGGTGTTGCGGTTGAGGTTGCGGTGGACGACGACGTCGGGGTATCGGCTCCGGCGTGATGGAGGGCGGCGGTTGATGGGCGGGATGGGGTGGCGGACGGAGGACGCCGGGGTTTCGCGACTGGTGGAGAGGTAGTTTTGGCGCCCACGGAGTACGAGTGGGGAATCAGACGGGTGGGGGGACCATGTTTCGGTCTGGGATGCGCTTGTTTTTGGATTTTTTGAACAGAAGATGGGACGCGCTTGTTTGAAATTTGGGGAAAGTACAAACTTTGCCCCCCTCTTAAATTTGGGACCTGCTGCGGGTCGGGGGTAGGATGCTAATCCCAGGTGTCCCAAATAGTGGGCGGGAGCGATTTTGGCCGCGCGCATGTGTGCTTAGGCGCCATTGTGTATGAATGTTTTTCGGATGCGGTTGCGTGGCGTCTAGATGAAGCTACAAACCTACCCCGGTTTAGACCTTTGGACGTCGGGCCGGTAGGTTTCACGGGCCGGAGTTATTAGAAAAGTAATTTCCTTGTACTACCAAACATTGGTCTCACGCGGTTTCGGGTGAGTAGAGGCTCTTTTGGCGCTTCGTTCGAAATTTTGAAACACAAGCATTCACGTTTAGAGTACTCTTGAACTATGAGGATTGACCTAAATATACAACGTTATATTTGACCTTGTATGTTTGAAAACCTCACTAAATTATCCGCTTCTTTTTGAAATTTTGACACTTGAAAATCCTATAACTACGATTATTTTGGAATGGAGGAGCTAAATTTGAATCTATTTTGTACACGACTACATATGCTATTATGTACAAAATCAGAGCAAAGATTGGTGCCCCCATAATTTAGGTATGGTTTACAAATGCCATGATATCAAATTCAAATAATTGAATGGACTTCATGTTGAATTTGATTTTTTAAACCACCTTAAGTTGAATTCAAATGTATGCTAGTTCATAGGTAGTAGCTATTTATAATGTCCATTGTGTAACTTTCGTATGTATAATGTGCTTTACACACACAACATGAACTATACTCACGTTTATATTCGATTGCTAAAGCGATGCATTGTCTGGAGTTCAAAATACTAACTATGTGGATCAATTGTGTCGAATAATAACATAGACATGCTCAAATTCGATAGAATCTAGATGTCTGATGGATCAATGACCGCTCCTTACGCGAATTGCAAATATCATGATCCCATCCTAATATTTGGATACAATTCATATCTTTAATGAATGTGTAGAGCAGTCTTTTACGTGTAGTTTCACTCTCCATCGGTGGTCTCTCACACATGCTCACACACTCTCTCCCGAGGTGTCTTTCTCACACACATGCTCTAGATATAACCCTCCCTCTCTCTCGTAACCATTTACAGCTGATTTCACTAACCTTTATCACAAGCACTCTTCCTCTCGCAAACATACACACGCGCAATCCTCATCGACCCTTTCTATATACATGGACCTGCCTACGTGTCTCATGTACGCACATTATCTTTACGCCTATCTCTCACGCATTGTCTCACACCTCTCTTCCTAATCGACGAGTATGATTCTAGCAGAGCATTCTGTAGGATGCCCCTTAAAGTTAGGTGGACACAGAGTCCTTCACAATTATGCTATCTTTGTCTTGTACGACTAGTCATCCATGGGTCTTCCTAAATGCGTCACGGGCCAACCAATGTGGCGTAGGACGGAACAGAACGAAGGGCCTCATCTCGACCCACCGGACCTCACGCGGTGACACACCCTCTGCCCCCACGTCTCATTATCTTCTCACACCCACAAATACCAACACAAACACCACACACATAGAAAATTTCTCCTGGTGCCTCTATTTCCTCCCCCCTTGCATATACACACTCAACGGAATGGAATCTCTTGTCGTGACGTCATATTCGTCTCTCTCTTTCTCCAGACCACTCTCATTTCTCATGCTATCTCTCCCACGCCCCCCCGTCAGCCCCTCTATCCATGCCTCTCTCGAATACGTAATACACACACATACCTCTCTAGGCCCCGCCAAATGCATCAACTACACATTCACACATGTTACATCACGTACCCCATTGATCTAAAAAGCCCTCTCTTCACGTTTATTTCGCATCCAACATTCCTTTTGAATAAAGAGTGGCCAAAAAATATTTTAGAGTTTCTACATATATACAACATTACAAAGTTATATGGAGGAGTACGAACGCTAATTTGCATTGCATGGTGCCCACAATGATATTTATTCCGCACTGTGAATTTGTATATTTTTATACTATATACAAAGTTAGTCATAATAAAGAGAAACGAAGAGCATCTCTCTCTTCATCGCATACCCCCCTGTACGCCCTTTCATGTATGCATACAAAACTATCTCCAGGTCCTCTAAAAGTAAGCCTCCCCCCAGAAAATTCAGGCATGTTTCATTTTTCTCTCGTGATATATGCAATGACGATCATTGTATTTGAAGCGAAAGCACGATACGTACATTGGACTTCAGAATCCACTCATTACGGTCACCATTTATGTTTAGTGGTTATTATGCAGTCACGGGCTCACCGTACAACTCTGTATTTGCTCATGACATGACTAGTTGACCAGTTAAACGCTCCACGTGGCACCTCTAGTGTTGCATCACATTATCTCACTACCATCGTGCCCACCTGTCGACTTGTATCCACTCTACATCTACACTCTTATAAAATACATAAAATACACTCTTATAAAAAAACAGAGTTGGTGATGATGGTGTGCCTGCCATCCTGCAATATAGGCCGTCCGATTTATATCTGACAGATTGGAAAGAAACTATGGCAATTTTTGCAAAAAGGTACCCACACACCTCTCCACATTTGCAAATAAGGCCTTCCCTCGTTCATACTTTTCTCACACAAGATAAACAAGTCATACAAATGCATCTTGATGTTACGTGCAACGCACGGGCATCTTGCTAGTAAGAATGAAAACAAACGACAAAAAAATATTTGGACGGTGGTTCGAAGTCATGACCGCGGGCACAACGGACAAGGTGGCCTTGTATTGGTATGCTGAGCCGTCTGTTTTAACACACAGGAGCTGGTGTGGTGATTATACACACACGCACGCATGGACACGAACTGCATCCACGCAACACTCACACAAACACATGCACCCACACACACACTCAACACTCACACGTACACACGCAGCCACGCACGCACGCAACACTCTCTCTCTCTCTCACACACACGCATACATGCACACACCAGTACACCACACGACCAACACACACTCTCATGCTCAAGTGCTCAACCTACACGTGCATGCGCAGACATCAGGCCCTGACAGACACATACACAACCAGGTGATTCCTGCGCACGGGTTGGAGCCTTGTCGCGCCTGCGTAAATTTGTGTTTATCTGACCTTTTGCCTATGCGAACTCACAGGTGGGACCCACAACGAACATGGTCAATTTAACTAGTCAACATGGCGCCACGCAGACTATTTGGCCGGTCAACAGAGTGCAATCCGATGCTGAGCTGTGAGCAAGTGACCATATAATCACCGCAAAACGTATATAGTGACCGTAATCAGCTTATTCTGAAGATCGGTGACCGTATTACGCTTTTCTCTCTGTAGGCCCTCCAAAACTACATCTCTACACGTTCTCGCATGTTACATCTAACAACTATGCAATACAGCACTACTACTACACTCTAACACAATAAATCATATGTGTTTTTAGTTTTGCTAGATATCATATTGTTACTTATAATTATTCAGTTTGCATACATTAAAATTGCCTTTGAAATGTATGGCCAGTATCATCTACCGCGCGGGAAAAATCCCGCCCTTTCCTATTTAATCAGGTTTGTATCGATGGATCGTGCGAAACAGAAAAACTATACTAGTACTATACAGTACAAGTGACAGTTCACTGGGCCATCGTGTCGTCTACTCCTCCGTCGTAAGAGTGGAGCGCTCGCTTTCATAAATCTTCTAGTCCCTTTCGCCGACATGTGGGACATCAAGCTACCGGGTCCATGTGCCATACCGGAATACAGTGCAGAGCAGCCGGGGTGAAGCACCCCAGTCATGGCGCCGGCGTAGTAATGAGCAGTGAGGCGTCAAATCACAAAGCTGCACCTTTCCCGCAGTTAAGTTGGAGGGACGAAGCAACCATCATTTCACTCGTTGCTGAATCCACTTCTCCCTCATCTTCTTCAACTTAACCACGTGTTGCTTCTGCCGTTGTTCTGCCTCATGTGGGACGTGGATCGGCTTGGTAAAGCACTGACACGTCGGACCACATGTTAGCAAACCGCCAGGACAACGTCCTCAGAAAATAAGAAGCCTAATCCTAGACTTAAAAAGGGCTACGTAGCTACTACGTATACTTTCCATCTAATCTATATATGCCCCCCTGATTTTCAGGTGGGGTGGGCCTAGTCCTCTCCTTTAATCCAATCAAATAGTCCCACATCACATCATTTCGTAACTTTACGTAAACCATTACGTGGATGTAGCATTGCTCAAATAAGAAACCTCCCCCGCCATCCGCGCGGCAAAATCACCTCCTTATTACTAATCTCAATTCTATAATTTTTTAGATCAATATAATTGAGATTTGTATAGATAGCACACAGGAGCAAAACCAAGTAGTACGATTAAGGGCATCCACAATGTGTAGCCAAATGTGAAAATAGCTTTTGGCATCGTGGGAACCATTGTGGACGGTGTTGCCAAAGTGAAAAAGATGGAACTGAAGGTCCGTGATTGATTGATTGAAGGAATAGAAAAATGCAACGTCTCTCCTCTTTCTCCCATGCTTGGACGCATGTAGTACTACAGTATAGAGCACAGAGTCTACTCCCCTATCCCTTCTATCACAAATCACAAAGCAGTGAGGCGTTAAATCACAAAAGCATGGACGAAGCAACCATCATTTCACTCTTCGCTGACTCCGCTTCTCCATCATCTTCTTCGAGAAGCCATCTCACCGCATTAGTTACTCCTAGTAGTACTAGTAAAGGACTTCCTCGATGCAAATGGTGTTCTCCATCGAACGCACTTCGCCAAACCACCACAAAAAAATATCGTCGACGTCATCGCAATGGGGAAGGAAGTCAAATATAGTTACTACCTCCATTTTTTTGTACACAAGGCCAGTATATCAAAATTACAATTTGGAAAGGGCCACTAACACTAATCGAGGCAAAATTGATGGGGTTGGCAACCAAGGATATTAATATCCCCTGCATGCATGCGGAAGTGAGAAGGTTGGTTTGCATGGCGCTGCATTAATCAAGCGATGAGGAGTGAGATTGTTAGCTCTTTGGTCTTTAGAGAAGAAAATACTCATTAATTGACACGTGAAACAAGGATTTCTATCGATTAAATCCCGCGAAGGAAAACCCAGCCTTTCTTTTTTTAACACTAGTACTCCTAGTACGTACTAAAAAGAAACGGAGGGAGTACGTACTTATCCTGTTTTGGTCTAGGCCTTGCATTGCCAAACTTTGCCACACATTTTTGCCAAGCTTGCCTAAAGTTTTCAAAATGAGAAGGAGGTACACTTGCGCACGGCTATCGCGGTCGCACTGCACCCTCACACGGTCGCTCCTGCACGCCGCGGTCGCACCGCACCCTCACATAGTCGCTCCTGCACGCCGCAAACCCAACCAAGGGAACGCACCCTCACGGACACGTGCTGTCGCATGTGAACACACCAAACACAGCCACCCTATCGCTGACACATAATTTTCGTTCATAGAGTATGTTTATCCAACGCATGTTGGGGAGTATCCGTACGGCCCGTGCGGTGGTCTGTTGGGGAAGAAGAAGAGGTGAGGAAGAAGGAAAGAAGGGTTAGGAGACGTAGGACATTCATCCATCCGCCTGAAATGGTAGACTGGCCCAAGTTAGGCGACTTGCATAACAAATATATGTTTTTACACAGCAAAATATCCATGAAAACAATAACATAAAGAAAAACTATCACTGCTCGCGGAAAGAGTCGGCCTCGTTGTCTTTGGCTGCCGGCGCGAACCAGCCGTCGCTGCCAACGTGTGTCTCCGCACCGTGGTTGTCCTCGGCCTGCAGCTACTCATTCAAGCGGAGCGTGCGGATGCTCTGCACGGACGAGAGCACGGCCTGGTTCAAGTCGAGGACGTCCGGTTCCGCCTGCAGGAGGGCCTCGATGGCAGCGGCATCCATGCACTCTGTGTCGAGTCGAGCCTCCGCCGACTAGTTCAAGTCCAGGACGTCCGGTTCCGCCTGCATGAGGGCGTCGATGAGAGTGGCATCCGCGCGCTCTGCGTCGAGTCGAGCCTCTGCCGCCCGGTTCAAGTCCAGGACGTCTGGTTCCGCCTGCAGGAGGGCCTTGATGGCAGCGGCATCCGTGCGCTCCGCCTCAAGTTGAGCCTCCGCCGCCCGGTTCACATCCACGATATCCGGTTCCGCCTGCAGGAGAGCCTCGATGGCAGCGGCATGCGCACGCTCCACGTCGAGTTGAGCCTCTGCCTCCCGGTCCTCCTTTAGTATCGCCATGTTGAACCGCTGGTCCGCCTGCACCATGCGGGACTCGGACGCCGGCACGAAGTCGACGTCCATCATCTCATACCCATCGGGGGCCTTCTGCGCCGTGACCTCTGCCATGAACATTGGATCGGCTTCCTCCTCCTCGTAGCTTGGCTCCAGAGAACTCGGGGATTGGCCCGCCGCAAAGCGAGCTTGGGAACGGAGGTTTGTGGCACCGACCGCCACCGCGATTTCTGCGCGGCGCTCCGGCGTCAGCATCTTGTAGTAAGTGATCTTGCGGCGCACGATGGCTTTCCGGTGAACTAGGGGACGCTTGATGCGGGCTAGGGGATCGAAAGGTGGAGGAATGAGCTGGAGATTTGGTGTGGTTTTAGGGCAGTGGCTGGCGTAGGCCGAGCAGCGAAGGTTCTGGTGTGAAAAGTGGTTCCGGTGACGACCGGTCAATCGATTTTGACTGTACATCGCTCTTGTCGCGTTCGCATTGCAGCTCGGCACACTGGGCCCTCCACGTCGCCCACCGAATGGAACGCGCTTCGTCTTGCGTTTTCGCTCGCTTGTGGGACCGTAGTTGAGAGCAAACCGACGTCCCTCCCCCTCCCCCGCCCGCATCATTTATTATACCACCACTCCCTCCGTTTTAGGCGGAGTAAATAAAAATAGAGGGAGTATTACTACGGATGAGGATCCCCTGACGTGGACGAACCCATTGAGTAACTGACATGCGGGGCCTAGCAAGCATGGGGTCCGCCAGTAAGTGACCAAAAGGGAGGGTAAGGCAGGGATACCTACGTCAGAGGATCCACTTCCACTATACTACTTTGACCAAATGTTAGAGTAATAATATATGACATGCAACTTACACAAATGTTAGAGTAATAATATATGACATGCAACTTACACAATGCATACAGGGTCTAATGCATTTTTTGAGGCTAACTTTGACCAAATGTTAGAGTAATAATATATGACATGCAACTTACACAAAGCATACGGTCAAATTCATATGTGAAAGGAGTTTCCAATGATATAATTTTCACATTATACATCTCATGTGCTATTAATCTTGTCAATAGTCAAATTGGAAACCATCTCGAGTACAAATCTAGGAGTACGTATGAATCTAACAATATTGATTGGGCGTTGTTGAATGTTGATACCTTTTTTATCAAAGTAGATATACTTTGACTACACATAAAACTTATATGTAAACTACTCCCTCCTTCCATCTGTATAGGGCCTAATGCGTTTTCGAGGCTAACTTTGACCAAAAGGTAGAGCAATAATATATGACATGCAACTTAAATAAAGCATACCATCAAATTCGTATGTGAAAGGAACTTCCAATGATATAATTTTTGCATTATACATGTCATGTACTATTAATCTTGTCGATAGTCAAAGGCGGTCTTGAAAAATGAATTAAGCCCAATATAGATGGAAGGAGGGAGTACAAAGGATAGTAGGTGGTATATTGTACGTTCAAAAACGAAACGAACATTGAATACCCTTTATATATGATTTGCCGATGCTATGATCACCGGTTCAAAATTTTGAATCCCCCTTAGGTATCACGTGCCCCCACTCGTTCCCTCTCGATTTCATCCCGAGGTCCGGAGATCTATTGAAAGAGGACTAGGGTGGGTACATGCGAATGATACTCGGCGGAATGTTCAAATGAGGCATGCGAGAGGATGGACTCGACTGGAGGGCGACATGATCGATGGAGAAGAGGGTTGGAGAGGAATGAGAAATAAGCAAATGCCACATGATTATACTTGAACGGCTCAAATAAACAATAAGTTGTCTCGCTTGGCCTACATAGTGAAAGGCCTAATGCGCAACGCGGAGTACTGACGCTCGAATATGGCCGGGAAAACAGGGAAACAGACATGTGGCGCACAACCGTCGGGACGACGTAGCGCAGACTAGTCCAATGGAGGAGCTGGCCCACGACCTCCTCGCCACCGACAACCATTCATGTGGGTCGTTGGGGCCAACAATGGGGCGCGGCTCCAGCACCGCCTCTGGACACGGCGACCGCGATGAGCGACACGCTCATATCGTCGCTAGACACGGTCGGTTTCAGTTTGCCGAGGCTGGCGTTAGTGCTGTGGCACGACCAACGGTATGTTTGGTTTGTGCCCAAGGTTGCCCCATCAAAGCATTGGGTATCCAAAATTTTGTTTGAGTTATTGGTTGCCCATGATTTGGCCGACATTGGCAAGAAAAATGAACTTGAGTTGGCTAGAGTTCATTGGCATGCCAAAGAAATGGCAACCATCCAAACAAAGACCAATCTTTGGGTCATGACCAAAATTTTGGTTGAGGTATTGGTTGCCCATGATTTGGCTGACATTGGCAAGAAAAATGAACTAGAGTTGGCTAGAGTTCACTGGCATGCCAAAAGAATGGCAACCATCCAAACAAACACCAATCTTTTGGTCATGACCAAAATTTTGGCAAGGTGCACTTTGGCCACAATCCAAACACACCCCAACACCTGGCTCGTCGAGGATGCACGGGGCGCCACGACGCGTCCGCGGAGTGGTGTAGCGCGGCCAACTGCATCCTATGGACCTGAGACCATGCCGGGTCGTCTTGCTTTTTCAATGACATGCGGGGATCGCATGTGAGCAAAGGGCATCTCCAACGTTGCCACGACCGCAGCTGACTACCCTGGCACACCAAAACCCTCGTCCCTCGCGCCATCGCGCGGTGCGTTCCCAGCCGGCGCCAGCTGCCCGCATTCATGCCGTCCGTTCGTATGTCGTCATTAAGAGGCTCGGTGCCCGAGGAACAACTCTGGCGACTTAATGACGCACCCGGACGCTTGGCCTCACCGGAATGCGCTACTTAAAGCGGCAATGCCCAGCTAATCTCCACACCATAGCGCATCGTCCTCCTACCTGGAACCACATCCGCCATGACCGCAAGCGCGAACGCTCTGCAGGAGAGCTTGTCTTCGGTGATGGAGCTCGAGGTCGCCGCCCTCGCTGAATTCGCCGCACAAGCGGTGGCCACGCTGGCGGCCGACGACGAGAGCACCATCAGCCACGCGTCCTACTTGCCGTCGTTCAACGTCCGGCACCGCCGAGGTCGGGGACTCCTCCGAGGATGAGTAGGGCATGGGAGGTGGCATGGCATGGTGTGCCAACTGGCCGGTCCGTCTCCCGTGTTCTACTTTTCCTCGCCAGAGACCGCACCTTCACTTCACGGGTCTTGAACCCCGCCCCCGTACATGGAGATCATAGATGGAGGACATCGGTCGCCACTGTAGAATAGGTTTAGGGTCTGGTTTCTTTTATTTTTTTTGTCCTATAAAAGTTCGAGATGTAATGAAAATCTGCCGTGTTTGCATTAATCTTGGCCGGTGTATATGAACTTTCACAATAATATACATATTGTAGGAGTACTAGCAAGATGCCCATGCACACGGCTCACGCAAACGGAACGCGCTTCAGCTTGCCTCTTCACTGACACGTGGGACTGCACTTGGAGAAACCGACTATGCGCCAAACTCCCCCCGCGCGAAAATCCTCCCCCCCTCCCACACCCAAAAATTCCCCCCAAATCCGATTCAACCGCCCTTCGGCCAACTAGCCAATAATATTCCCCAAACCCCCTCCCCCCTGTCCTCCTCCACTCCATTCGCTCCGCCAAAGCCGCCCTCCCCGCCGCGCCGATACGTCGGCGCCGCGGTTCGGCGATCCTCTCGCTCCCACAGTACGCTCTCATAGACTGCCGTCCTCTAGCTGCGCCGCCACCTCTGGCTATGTTCTTGTGGAGGCGCACGGCGGTCAGCGCCGCCACCGCTGGCGACGTTCGTGTGGAGACGCACGACGGTCAGCTTCTCCCACGGTACGCGCATTCTAGACTGAGGCCCCGTTCATGTCGGTGTAGCGCTGAATGTTAGCTGATAGACGCTGTTAATCTCACTGTTTGCCGAAGTAGTTTGCTGTCAATATGCTCTGCTTAAGAAGCTTCCTTGCCCTGTTCTGCACTCAATCTGCTTAGCTGAGATGGCATGTGAAGGCCGATTAGTTGCTAAAATATCCTGCCATATATTTATTGCGACGTAGATTGCCATGGTCTAGTAGCCAATCTGTTAGGTGAAATATCTCTACACCGTTTTATACTCGATCTTTGTTGCTGCGATGGCCTTCGATAGTTCAATGGCTGTGTGCTCGGCCTCATTGACTGCTGAAACAGCCTGCCATAATTTGGCACTCAACTCTGTTTGCTGAATTAGCTTTACATATATTTCGTTACTTAGATCTGCTCGTCCAAATATCTCGCCATAGCTTTAGACATCGACCTAGGTTTTTTTTTGGACTTCATAAAAAAGCATATATGTTTTTCCTGTAATATCTAGTAGAAGAACTAATTTGTATGTCTAACAGATGGACAGGACTTGGATAACTTCTGCTCGAAGATTCTCCGCTGCATATGTCGAGGGGGTTGAAAACTTCATGAACTTTATCAGAGCTGAGTATGGTGGTCCAAAATCAGAGGTGCTCTGCCCGTGTAGCAATTGTATGAATTCAGTTACAAGACCCCAGTCAACTGTGCAAAATCATCTACACTTGTATGGGATGTCGGTCACATATACTAGGTGGGTTCATCATGGTGAAGCTATGAACGTCAATGTTATTGACTATGTGGAAGCAGTAGATCACCATCTTGATCTGCCTGATGCTCAGGTGGAAGAGGAGGAGGAGGTGGTGGTGGCGGAGCCAGTGAGTTTGACCAACATTGAAACAATGCTACGAAATGCTCGTGCATCCCGTGAACTCACCTACAGAAGAAAAACGGTGGGCCCGCATGTTGGAACAATGCAACGTTGCTATCACCCCAGGAAAGAAGCTGTCAGTATTCTCAGCTATGGTCACCTTTCTTCAGGTGAAGACATCTGAGCGGATGACCAACAAATCATTCGATGCGATGTTGGCTGCTTTCCGCGAATCTTTCCTAGATGTGTCTGAGCTGCCACACACCTACAGTAAAATGAAGAATTTCCTTCGTGCAGTTGGAATTTCATATGATATGATCCATGTTTGTAAGAATAATTGTGTTCTGTTCCGGAAGGATTATGCCAACTTAAGTGAATGCCCGAAATGCAAATCATCAAGATGGAAAGATGGCGACGCTGTGAAGAGGATTCCTCATAATGTTCTAAGACATTTTCCAATTACACCAAGATTGCAGAGGTTGTTTCATGATGCTGAAACAAGAGAGGATGTACTGTGGCATTCTAGGAACCAGGAGTACAGAGATCAGAATGTAATGAGCCATCCATCTCATGGTAGTGAGTGGAAAAGCTTCAATGATAAACACAAAGAGTTTGCTGCTGACCCGAGAAACATTAAACTTGGATTAGCTTGAGATGGATTTAACCCATTTGGCCACCAGAGCGCCACATATAGCATGTGGCCAGTGCTTGTTATCCCTTACAACATGCCACCAAATGTCTGCACCAAAGAATCAAACTACATGATGGCCTTGCTCATCCTAGGTCCAAAAAGTCCTGGAAAGGATTTTGATTTGTTCATAGAGCCTCTTGTGGAGGAACTTCAACATCTATCGAAGGGTGTTCTCACTCGAGACCTATATAGCAGCCCACCAGCTGATTTCTTCCTGCGTGTTGTTATAATTTGGTTCATCCATGATTATCCGGCTTTGGGCACTATGTCAGGGCGAACGACACATGGTTACAATGCATGTGTTCGCTGTGACAGGAATCCGCTGTCATACGCAATACTTAGCAAGATCTGTTACATTGGACACCGCCGTTTCCTTGCCAAGGACAAGCCGCTTCCTAGAAAATACCGAAGACATGTGTTCAATGCAAAGCATGAAAATCGTGATGCGCCAAAGAGGCTTACCGCCGATGAGTTGCAAGTGGAATTAGAGAAGGTCAGGCATATTACAGCAGGAAACCATCCTGATAATGGTAGCGGGAAAAGGAAGCGTGGCAGGGCAGAAGAGAGATTATTGTTTACCCACAGGTCCACTTTGTGGGACTTGGAGTATTGAAAAGATTTGGATCTGCGGCATAATCTTGATGTGATGCACATCGAGAAAAATATATGTGACAACATTATCGGAACACTTCTTAATATCGAAGGCAAGACGAAAGATACCTTAAAATCTAGGATTGATTTGACACACGTGGGTATGAGACAGGATTTGCAGGTGCAAGATGATGGTAAACCACGGGATATGGCACCAGCTGTGTACGTCTTGGACAAGGTAAAAAGAAAAGAATTCTGCGAGGTCCTGTCACGTGTGAGATTCCCACATGGATTTGCTTCCAACCCTGCAAGGAGAGTCAGTGCAGATGGAAACAAGGTACAAGGGTTGAAAACTCTTGACTTCCACGTCCTACTTCAAAGGGTTTTACCTACTATCCTTAGAGGATTGGGCCGCCCTAACTTATATAGAGCAGTTGCAGAGTTGGGACAATTCTTCAGGGAACTCTGCAGTAGGAATATCAGGATAGATGCTTTGGAGCATCTTAGAGACAAGATACCAACTATCCTATGCAACCTTGAGAAGATATATCCTCCAGCCTTCTTTGATGTGATGGTGCATTTGGCTGTTCATCTACCTGATGAGGCACTACTTAGAGGTCTAGTACAGTATGACTGGATGTACCCTATTGAAAGGCGGCTAGGCACTTTCAAGGGCTATGTTAGGAACAGAGCTAGACCCGAGGGTTCCATTTCAGAGGCCTACATTGCTACAGAAGCGTTGACATTCTGCTCAAAATACATTCAAACAGTTGATCAGCTTAGCAAAGAGGTGGGTGAAGACAATCCTGGGCTCAATGTTTTCGATTATTCTGTTCGAGTTACAGGGAAGAGTCGACAAGAGGACAAACCTAAAGATTTGTACAAAATGGTTTGGTATGTGTTGAATAACTGTCCTCAGATACTACCTTATATCAAGTAAGTGCAGTACTGCAGCTTAAACATCGTAATCTACCGAACTTGCATCACATTCTTATATATTTAGATGTTTGACGCGATCACTATGTTGTGCAGCATCTAAAAAGAGGAGTTACTGCCGCAAAATCCAAGAAACATTGACAAACTGGTTATGTCAGGATTTGCGAAATGGTTCAAGAACCATGTAAGCTTTTGAAGTACATTGTTAGTTTTTTTTAATATATTGAGTACATAAGATGATCAGCTTGTCTATTTTCTAACCATAGGTTAAGAAGATGCGGGAGGATGGGCAGGAAATTGATGATGCCCTTTACTCACTAGAAATGGGTCCTGATACTCGGGTAAGGCATTATGAATCTTGCATTGTTGCACGAGACGAAGGCAGGAAGACACAAAACAGTGCCATCATGAGCACGGATACATATGACAAAGAGACAACTAAAATGTATGCTAACATAACAGACATTGTTCACTTGCAGTATATCTCCAATTTCGAGGATCATCGGTGTGTGGTTCTGTTGTGCTGTCGTTGGTATAACCTGTTTTCCACGATCGCAAAACCCAGAGCTGATGATTATTTCAAATCCATCAATGTCAAGGCGGCGTACCAGACCAACGAGCCTTTTATTTTGGCAAATCAAGCAACACATATATTTTTCTTGGAAGACACATTTGCACGTAGCGATGACTGGAGAGTATTGCAAAGGTTTGAGCAGGGGAATTCATTTAATGAAGTTGCACAACAAGATGATGCTTACACTGCTCCTGATGTACAAGATAACACAGATGTTCCTAATATCTTTGAGAACCATCACGTCAATGACGCCGGCGAAAAGATTGCCTGTTGTGCTGTGGACATACAAGAGTTGATCAAGAAGAAGCCAACGTTCGAGGACGTTGAGGACGAAGAAGAAGATGACACCGTGGGGAATTACGATTCAGACTGATACACATGGCGAAGATGTTGAAATTGCTGCTGTGGATGATGATTACATTGCTTTTGTCGTATTTGCCTGTCAGAAGACGTTTTTTATCTACTATGTGAAATTATGTTTGCTATGACAACTGAAACCTGATGAACATGTTGTTTAGTATTTTGCTGTGAGAACATCACTTGTTATGTATGCTGATTTGTGTTTGGTGATTGTATGACAACAAAAACATGATGACATTGTTGCTTAGTTGTACTCGTATTTGGCTGTGAAACTTGAATTTGATGACATAGTTTGTTGTTGGACTGCAATTTGCTTGACGTCTTCGAATGAGAACAAAGCTGACCCAAGAGGGCCTCTGCTATTTATTTATTTATTTATTTATTTATTTATATGAGCGAAAGGGGATACCCCCTGATTTCCGTTAATAGAAATCATTAGATTTTCAAAACACTATGCCCAGCCTGCTACACAGGTTTCATTCATTACTAGTTTCAGCAAAGTGCTCATGTCGTAGCCACTGGATACATCACGAGTGCTACATACACTGCAAATAAAGAGACAATCATCCTACAGAGCACATCGATTTTGCCCGTTATCTTCACAAGCTCTTTCATCTCCTCATTGCTGTCAAGGCCATTCAACCGCTGTTGCTTGGCCATGATCAGAGGAACTGCATCTTTAACCTTCTGCTCTGCATCTTCCTCTTCTGCCGTTCCTTCAGTTACTTGTCCAACACCCCAACCTACTGGTATTGGGATTCCTCGGCTAACCAAATAATCAGCGTAGTTGCATTGCCCCACATCAGCAACTTCCCAGAAATACAAATCACACGAATCTTCCCTTTTCTGCACGAATCTAATTGGTAGATCATCAACCAAACTATTAAAAAAATTAGCAACTGAAAGTAGCAGAACAACACTTAAACATATTATTACCCCATGATTCGGGTATTTGTAGAAGACTCGGCCAGGGTTGCGGATTGTGGTTGAGACGCGACGGATGACTCTGCGTGATTTGCAGCAGTGGCACCACACCAACGGCAGCGGGTTGCGATGAGCAATCGGCTGCGGTGCGCGTGCCGGCGAGGGTGTGATGAGACCCACAGGCGATGGTACGGGTTACGACTTGGCGCATATCTGCTTGTTGCCTGCTGAAGAGCAGGTGGACAAGCAGCCAGCGGACATGGTTGCTGCGGTCAGAGCTTCTGATGCTAGGCAGAGTAAGTAGAGAACAGGAGAAGCGAACGTTGGATATGTCAGTTTCATTACTTGTAGAGTAGCATAACACCATATATAGTCATAGTCTAGGTTTGGATTCGAACCAGCTATAGGAGCACGTCTTTCTTTTTTCTAAAACTCGGCAACATCTCTTTACTGGTACACTAGCTTGTTCTGTACGCCTTCCCAAGTCTTTGATTTTCTTTCCCTTCTTTTTGCGAGGACCTGACAGCTGGGACCCACCGGAAGGGCCTCTGTATTTCGCGAAAAAAACGTTCCCCCCGCTGACATGTCGGACCCACCAGCTATATCTTCGCACGCAAGGAAGTGCCTCCTTATTACGCACAAAAAAATGAATACCCCTTGCTAGCTGGGATCCACCATAGTGGGAGGATGACTTGTGGGCCAACAAAGTTGACCGGGACGGAGGGCTTTGTCAACTTAGTCCAGATGAACGATTCTAGCTCCAGTGACCGTACGATGTCCATCCAACGGGCGTAGTGCGTCTTCAACCTCTGGTCTTCTTGCTCCAGCCGCCCAAAGCAGTGCCGGTCGTGCCGCATGCTCCTACCTCCCGTGGCCGGATATGCTGCCGCGGAGGCCTCACTGCCCCCTACTATTCCCACCGGTGGCCAGGCCCTGCGGCGACGGTAGCCTCACACCGCAGCCGAACCAGTGAACCCTCGTACTCCTCTCCGCGCGGGCTTCCACTGCCGCGTCTTCCCCGGCTCCGCGTCGTCCCCTTCCCAGGCCTTGTCGTCGTCCACCGCCGTGGTGCTCTCCGCGCGGCGTGGTCAACGTGGTCAAGGAACGACTTCCATCGGAAGAGTACTGTACGTGGAGAGGCTGACAGCTGGGTCAGTGGCCACATCCCAGTTTTTTTGTGATTTGCCAAGTAAGTCGCTTTGTCAGGCCTATTGGGCTGCAAATTTTTCAAGACGAGGAGTGCTTTCATTCGGCTGGCCGAGAAAATGGCCCGTCAGTAACGAGAAATGGGCTGTACATTTTTAAAACACATCAAACCGGCAATTAGTTTCAAATATCATTTTTTTCATTTCAAGATTTTAAATTACATTAATTTTTATGCATGGAGAATTTGTTGGATTTTATATTGATATACATTTATTTTTAAAATCAGTTTGAATGTGAGTCGAAATTTCGGGATTAAAAACAGTTCGGACTGCACCGAAATATGCAAAATTTCGTATAATTTTTTTAACCGTGGCCACAATATGGGCTGTAATGCTAACAAAAAGAATATGGGCTCCAAAAAAACCTTAAGAATTAGCAAATGGGCTGAAAATTATTAGAAATAATGGCAGATGGGATGTATGCTGTTTTCCACAGATTTGAGGCTTTCCTAAAAAAAGGTTGACGCACAAGCAGTGACTGTTGGATGTCCATCCAACGGCCGTCGTGCTTTTTCAATCTCTGCTCTTCCTGCTCCAGCCGCTCAAACAGGCGTCGGCGGGACTGCCTACTCCCTCCTCCCTACGGCCGGCTCTGCTGCCGCACAGGCCTCACCGCCCCACCGTACTCCCATCGCTGGCCTAGCCATCCCTCTACTAACCCACACCTGTTGTTATTCTCCAGCGACGGCAGACGAACCAGTAAACCCTCGTACAGTCGTACTCCCCTCCGCGTGGGAAACAACTGCCGAGTCTTCCCTGCCTCCATGTCGTTCCCTTCCTAGGCCTCGCTGTCATCCACCGCCCTGGTGCTCTCGGCGGGGCCTAGTCAACATGGTCAACAACCGACATGCATCTGAAGTGGACTGTAAGTGGAGAGGCCGACAGCTGGGTCCACGGCCACACGCAAGGAAATGCCTCCTTATTACGCGCAAAATAATGATTCCTCCACCTGACATCAGGGACCCACCGAAAGGGCCTCTGTATTTCACGAAAAAAACGTTACCGCTGCTGACAGCTCGGACCCACCAGCTATATCTTTGCACGTAAGGAAGTGCCTCCTTATTACGCACAAAAAAATGAATACTCCCCCTGTTAGCTGGGACCTAGTATAGTGGCAGGCTGACTTGTGGGCCTACTAAGTTGACGGGGACGGAGGGCTTTGCCAACTTAGTCAATAATGCACGATTCTAGCTCCAGTGACCGTACGATGTCCATCCAACGGCCGTAGTGCTTCTTCGACCTCTGGTCTTCTTTCTCCAGCCGCCCAAACTAGCGCCGGTCTTGCCTCGTGCTCCTGCCTCCCGTGGCCCGCTGCGATGCGGCGGAGGCCTCACCGCCCCCTACTACTCCCACCACTGGCCAGGCCATCCCTCTACTCACCCACACCCCCTGTTACTCTGCGGCGACGGCAACCTCACACCACAGCGAACCAGTGCCCTTGTACTCCTCTACGCGTGGGCATCCACTGCCGCGTCTTCCCCGGCTCCGCTTTGTCCCCTTCCTAGGCCTCGCCATCGTCCACCGCCCTGGTGCGCTCGGCGCGGCATGGTCAACGTGGTCAAGGAACAACTTCCATCGGACGTGGACTATACGTGGGGAGGCTGACAGCTGGGTCCACGGCCGCAGCAAGGAAGTGCCTCCTTATTACGTGCAAAATAATTATTCCTCCACCTGACAGCAGGGACCCACCGGACGGGCCACCAGTATTTTGCGAAAAAAATCGCTTCCCCCTGACTGCTGGGACCGACCGGACGGGCCACCGTATTTCGTGGAAAAAACGTTCCCCCCGCTGTCATCTTGGACCCACTGGAAGTGCCTCCTTATTACGCACAAAAAAATGAATACTCCCCCGGCTAGCTGGGACCCACCTTGGTGGGAGGCTGACTTGTGGGCCTAGTAAGTTGACGGGGATGAAGGGCTTTGTCAACTTAGTCAATATGAACAATTCTAGCTCCATTGACCGTACGATGTCCATCCAACGGCCGTAGTGCTTCTTCAACCTCTGGTTTTCTTTCTCTAGCCGCCCAAAGCAGCGCCGGTCGTGCCGCATGCTCCTGCCTCCCGTGGCCGGCTGTGCTGCCGCGGAGGCCTCACCGCCCCCTACTATTCCCACCGCTGGCCAGGCCCTGCTGCGACGACAGCCTCACACCGCAGCCGAACTAGTGAACCCTCGTACTCCTCTCCGCGCACGCGGGGGCTTCCACTGCCGCGTCTTCCCCGGCTCCCCGTCGTCCCCTTCCTAGGCCTCGCCGTCGTCCACCGCCCTGGTGCTCTCGGCGCGGCGTGGTCAACATGGTCAAGGAACGACTTCCATCGGACGTGGACTGTACGTGGAGAGGCTGACAGCTGGGTCCACGGCGGCAGCAAGGAAGTGCCTCCTTATTACACGGAAAATAATGATTCCTCCACCTGACAGCAGGGACCCACCGGACGGGCCACCGTATTTCGCGAAAAAACGTTTCCCCCCTGACTGCTGGGACCCACCAGCTACACCTTCGCACGCAAGGAAGTGCCTGACAGTCGGGACCCACCTGGTCGAAGCGTACGTAGCGTTGTCATTCTGGTCGCGAACGTGTACGTACATATATACTGGTGGATGTAGAGGCGCGCACGCGTCGTAGTAGAGGCGCGCACGTAGCATGTACACGTACGTACATCGGCCAGGGTGCAAGAAAGAAAATATGGCCACGTATGTGTACATACGGGCGGGGTCTCGAACGCCTACTCGCGCATACGTACAGCGAGGGCTCGTGTACATGGTTGGGTTGGAACGGAGAAACAGCGTCGTCATCGTGTTCATGGGGAGGCAACGGAATGTGTCGTGTTCATCGGGAGGCAACGCGGCTGGGTCAGAACGGAATACATGGTCGTGTTCATCGGGAGGGCTTGGACGGAAGAGGCGATGGAAACGAGGCCTGGCGTACCGCACAACAGAGGAAACGAACCTCCTACGGTCGACGGGGGTCCTGTTGATCGGAAGGGGTGTGGCGTACCGCAAAACGGAGGAAACGGACCTCCTACGGTCGAAACGGGGGTCCTGTTGATCGGGAGGGGTGTGGCGTACCGCAAAACGGAGGAAACGGACCTCCTACGGTCGAAACGGGGGTCCTGTTGATCGGGAGGGGTGTGGCGTACCGCAAAACAGAGGAAACGGACTTGTGTTGGAGCGCTACGGTCGAAACGGGGGTCCTATTCATCGGGAGGGGTGTGGCGTACCGCAAAACGGGACTCCATGGGATACTGTTCATCTCCACCGTCGACCCCCTCCAGCCTCCACGAGCTACTGTTCATCCACCGTCGACCTCCTCCAGCCTCCACGGGCTCCTGTTCATCCAGCCTCCACCGCGCGCTACTCCACCGGCTACTGTTCAACCACCCCTCCACCGTCTACTGTTCATCCAGCCCTCCACACCATGGGGTCCTGTTCAACTACCCCTCCACAGGCACCCCTCCACCGTCTACTGTTCATCCTGCCCTCCACACCACGGGGTCCTGTTCATCCACCCCTCCACAGGCATCCCTCCACCATCTACTGTTCATCCAACCCTCCACCACACCACGGGGTCCTGTTCATCCAAAGGCAATGCCACCGCTCACTGTTCATCCACCCCCCCCCCCCCGCAACGCTCACTGTTCATCCCATCGATCGGCTTCAGTTAGCAGCAGTAGCCAAGGAATCGCTCGATCGGGTTCAGTTAACAGCCATCGATCGATCGCTCGGGTTCAGTAATGCGTAGCCTGCAGTGCAATCGCTCGGGTTCAGTTAGAGCCCAACGCCTCGCTCGGGTTCAGTTAGAGCCAACGCCTCGCACACACGCGTGTACGTGTACGAGAGAAATGCGCATCGCTCAGCCCCCAACCTCCCACCGTAACCGGGAACTCCCCGAATTTTTCCTCCCTCTCGCTTCTACCACGGTTTTTTCCGTCATGGACGGCCCAAAGAATGTCATGCAGCTGCGTCTCCGGCCCGCCCAGGACGAAAAGCCCATTTTCTGTCATGATTTTTTGTCATAGAAGTAGGAGCCCACCACATCTATGATGATACCGGGTTTTGTCACAATTATCGTCATAGAAGTGTCATATGTATGACATAATTTTTTTTCGTTCGGCCCAAAATGTCATGATGTGTCTTTTTTTGTAGTGACTATATGTGGAATAGAATGGTGGTTGTGGAGAAGAAAAAAAGGGAGAAGATAATCTCACATCAACTAGGCGTATTAACGGGCTATGGAGATGCCCATTAATAGATATCAATGCGAGTGAGTAGGGATTGCCATGCACGCCTACCCCCCCGGCGCGCCCACCACCCTCGTGGGGCCCACATTGCTCCAGTGACGTACTTCTTCCTCCTATATATACCTATGTACCCCCAAACTACCAGATACGGAGCAAAAACCCTAATTCCACCGCCGCAACCTTCTTTACTCGAGAGATCCCATCTCGAGGCCTTTTCCAGAGCTCCATCGGAGGGGCATTGATCATGGAGGGCCTCTACATCAACTCCATGCCCTCTCCGGTGATGTGTGAGTAGTTTACTTCGGACCTACGGGTCCATAGTTATTAGCTAGATGGCTTCTTCTCTCTCTTTGGATCTCAATACAAAGTTCTCCTCGATTTTCTTGGAGATCTATTCGATGTAATCTTCTTTTGCGGTGTGTTTGTCGAGATCTGATGAATTGTGGGTTTATGATCCAGATTATCTATGAACAACATTTGATTCTCCTCTGAATTCTTTTATGTATTATTGGTTTATCTTTGCAAGTCTCTTCGAATTATCAGTTTGGTTTGGCCTACTAGATTGATCTTTCTTACAATGGGAGAAGTGCTTAGCTTTGGGTTCAATCTTGCGGTGTTCGATCCCAGTGACAGAAAGGGAACCAATACGTATTGTATTGTTGCCATCGAGGATAAAAAGATGGGGTTTATATCATATTGCATGAGTTTATCCCTCTACATCATGTCATCTTCCTTAAAGCATTATTCTGTTCTCTTGAACTTAATACTCTAGATGCATGGTGGATAGCGGTCGATGTGTGGAGTAATAGTAGATGCAGGCAGGAGTCGGTCTACTTGTCTCGGACGTGATGCCTATATACATGATCATACCTAGATATTCTCATAACTATGCTCAATTCTCTCAATTGCTCGACAGTAATTTGTTTACCCACCGTAATACTTATGCTCTTGAGATAAGCCACTAGTGAAACCTATGGCCCCGGGTCTATCTTCCATCATATTAATCTTCCAATACTTAGTTATTTATTTTGCCTTTTATTTTACTTTGCATCTTTATTTCTCTTTATCATAAAAATACCAAAAAAATTATCTTATCATATGTATCAGATCTCACTCTCGTAAGTGACCGAGAAGGGCTTGACAACCCCTTTATCGAGTTGGTTGCGAGGTTCTTATTTGTTTGTGTAGGTGCGTGGGACTTGAGCGTGATCTCCTACTGGATTGATACCTTGGTTCTCAAAAACTGAGGGAAATACTTACGCTGCTTTACTGCATCACCCTTTCCTCTTCAAGGGAAAACCAACGCAGTGCTCAAGAGGTAGCAAGAAGGATTTCTGGCACCGTTGCCAGGGAGATTCGGGCCAGGTCAAGTCAAGATTTGACTCCCACAATGAGTCATTTCTGGCGCCATTACCAAGTCATAATATACCAACTACCCATCACAAACTCTTATCCCTCGCATTACATTATTTGCCATTTGCCTCTCGTTTTCCTCTCCCCCACTTCACCCTTGCCGTTTTATTCGCCCTCTCTTCCTCTCTCCCTCTCTTTCCGTTCCCCTTCTCCTTCCCTATTTGCTTTTTGCCCGTTTCTTGTTTGCTTCTGTGTTGGATTGCTTGCTTGTCACGATGGCTCAAGATAATACTAAATTGTGTGACTTTGCCAATACCAACAATAATGATTTTATTAGCACTTCGATTGCTCCTCTTACCGATGATGAATCTTGTGAAATTAATACTGCCTTGCTGAATCTTGTCATGAAAGATCCATTTTCTGTCCTTCCTAGTGAAGATGCCGCTACCCATCTAAACAACTTTGTTGATTTGTGTGATATGCAAAATAAGAAAGATGTGGATAATGATATTGTTAAATTGAAGCTATTTCCGTTTTTGCTTAGAGATCGTGCTAAAGCTTGGTTTCTGTCTTTGCCTAAAAATTGTATTGATTCATGGAATAAGTGCAAAGCTGCTTTTATCTCTAAGTATTTTCCTCCCGTTAAGATCATCTCTCTTAGAAACGATATTATGAATTTTAAGCAACTTGATCATGAACATGTTGCACAATCTTGGGAGAGGATGAAATCAATGATACGTAATTGCCCATCACATGGTTTGAATCTTTGGATGATTATACAAAACGTTTATGCCGGATTGAGTTTTGCTTCTAGAAATCTTTTAGATTTGGCCGCGGGAGGCACTTTTATGGAAATCACTTTAGGAGAAGCTACCAAACTCCTAGATAATATTATGGTTAATTATTATCAACGGCACGCCGAAAGATCTACTAATAAAAAAGTGCATGCAATTGAAGAGATTAATGTTTTGAGTGGAAACATGGATGAACTTATGAAATTGTTTGCTAATAAGAGTGCTCCTATAGATCCTAATGATATGCCTTTGTCTACCTTGATTGAGAATAATAATGAATCTATGGATGTGAATTTTGTTGGTAGGAACAATTCTGGTAATAACGCGTATAGAGGTAATTTTAATTCTAGGTCGTTTCCTAGTAATTCCTCTAATAATTATGGTAATTCCTACAACAATCCCTATGGAAATTATAATAAGATGCCCTCTGATTTTGAATCTAATATTAAAGAATTTATCACTTCGCAAAAGAGTTTCAATGCTTTGATTGAAGAAAAAATGCTTAAGATTGATGAGTTGGCTAGGAACGTGGATAGAATTTCTCTTGATGTTGATTCTTTGAAACTTAGATCTATTACACCTAAGCATGATATCAATGAGTCTCTCAAATCCATGAGAATCTCCATTGATGAGTGCAAAGAAAAAACCGCTAGGATGCGTGCTAAGAAAGATTGCTTCATAAAAGCGTGTTCTTCTAGTTTTCATGATAATAAGGATGAAGATCTAAAAGTTATTGATGCGTCCCCTATTAAATCTTTGTTTCGCAATATGAATCTTGATAATGATGGGGCTGAAGATGAGCCACCTTTACCTAGAAGGCATTCCAAAAATTCGGAGTCTTTAGATCTTGATGCTAAAACTGTTAAAAGTGGGATTGAAAAGGTCAAAACTTTAAATAGTAATGAATCCACTATCTTGGATTTCCAGCGATTTAATTCTGATAATTGCCCTTTAATAGATTGTATTTCCTTGTTGCAATCCGTGCTAAATTCTCCTCATGCTTATAGTCAAAATAAAGCTTTTACTAAGCATATCGTTGATGCTTTGATACAATCTTATGAAGAAAAACTTGAGTTGGAAGTTTCTATCCCTAGAAAACTTTATGATAAGTGGGAACCTACAATAAAAATAAAAATTAAATATCATGAGTGCTATGCTTTATGTGATTTGGGTGCTAGTGTTTCCACGATTCCAAAAACTTTGTGTGATTTGCTAGGTTTCCGTGATTTTCATGATTGTTCTTTAAACTTGCACCTTGCGGATTACACTATTAAGAAACCTATGGGAAGAATTAATGATGTTCTTATTGTTTCAAATAGGAACTATGTGCCCGTAGATTTCATTATTCTTGATATAGATTGCAATCCTTCATGTCCTATTAATCTTGGTAGACCTTTCCTTAGAACGATTGGTGCAATTATTGATATGAAGGAAGGGAATATTAGATTCCAATTTACGTTAAGGAAAGGCATGGAACACTTCCCTAGAAAGAAAATTAAATTACCTTATGAATTTATTATGAGATCCACTTATGGATTGCCTACCAAAGATGGCAATACCTAGATCTATCTTCGCTTTTATGCCTAGCTAGCGGCGTTAAACGATAGCGCTTGTTGGGAGGCAACCCAATTTTATTTTTATTCCTTTCTTTTTTCTCCTTTTTAGTAATAAATAATTTACCTAGCCTCTGTTTTTGTTGTGTTTTTTGTGTTTAATTAGTGTTTGTGCCAAGTAGAACCGTTGGGAAGACTTGGGGAAAGTCTTTTTGATCTTGCTGTAGAAAACAGAAACTTTGGCGCTCACGAGAATTGCTGCCATTTTTATTTGGAAGGTGATATTTATTTAATTATTTTTTCAGATGATTAATACATAAATGCCTCACGTCCAGCAATTTATTTTAGAATTTTTGGGGTTCCATAACTTGCGTTAGCTACAGATTACTACAGACTATTCTGTTTTTGACAGATTCTGTTTTTCTTGTGTTGTTTTCTTATTTTTATGAATCTATGGCTAGTAAAAGAGTTTATAAACCATAGAGAAGTTGGAATACAGTTGGTTTAACACCAATATAAATAAATAATGAGTTCATTACAGTACCTTTAAGTGGTGTTTTGTTTTCTTTTGCTAACGGAGCTCACGAGATTTTCTATTTTGAGTTTTGTGTTGTGAAGTTTTCAAGTTTTGGGTAAAGATTTGATGGATTATGGAACAAAGAGTGGCAAGAGACTAATCTTGGAGATGCCCATGGCACCCCAAGGTAAAATCCAAGGACACCAAAAAGCCTAAGCTTGGGGATGCCCCGGAAGGCATCCCCTCTTTCGTCTTCATTTATCGGTAACTTTACTTGGAGCTATATTTTTATTCACCACATGATATGTGTTTTTCTTGGAGCGTCTTGTATGATTTGAGTCTTTGCTTTTTATTTTACCACAATCATCCTTGCTGTACACACCTTTTGAGAGAGACTCACATGATTTGAAATTTATTAGAATACTCTATGTGCTTCACTTATATCTTTTGAGCTATATAGTTTTTGCTCCAGTACTTCACTTATATCTTTTAGAGCACGGTGGTGGATTTGTTTTATAGAAACTATTTTTCTCTCATGCTTCACTTATATTATTTTGAGAATCCTTTAGAACAACATGGCAATAATAAAAACTTTCATATGAGTGCATTGAATACTATGAGAAGTTTGATACTTGATAATTGTTTTGAGATATGGAGATGGTGATATTAGAGTCATGCTAGTTGAGTAGTTGTGAATTTGAGAAATACTTGTGTTGAAGTTTGTGATTCTCGTAGCATGCACGTATGGTGAACTGTTATGTGATGAAGTCAGAGCATGATTTATTTATCGATTGTCTTCCTTATGAGTGTCGGTCGGGGACGAGCGATGGCCTTTTCCTACCAATCTATCACCCTAGGGGCTTGCGTGTAATACTTTGCTTTGATAACTTTTAGATTTTTGCAATAAGTATGTGAGTTCTTTATGACTAATGTTGAGTCCATGGATTATACGCACTCTCACCTTTCCACCATTGCTAGCCTCTCTAGTATCGCGCAACTCTCGCCGGTACCACAAACCCACCATATACCTTCCTCAAAACAGCCACCATACCTACCTATTATGGCATTTCCATAGCCATTCCGAGATATATTGCCATGCAACTTTCCATCGTTCTGTTATTATGACACACTTCATCATTGTCATATTGCTTGCACGATCATGTAGTTGACATCGTATTTGTGGCAAAGCCACCGTTCATAATTCTTTCATACATGTCACTCATGCATCATTGCACATCCCGGTACACCGCCGGAGGCATTCACATAGAGTCATATTTTGTTCTAAGTATTGAGTTGTAATTCTTGAGTTGTAAGTAAATAAAGTGTGATGATCATCATTATTAGAGCATTGTCCCAAGTGAGGAAAGGGTGATGGAGACTATGATTCCCCCACAAGTCGGGATGAGACTCCGGACAAAAAAAGAGAGGCCAAAAACAAAAAAAGATGGCACAAATAAAAAAAATGAGAGAAAAAGAGAGAAGGGACAATGTTACTATCCTTTTTCCACACTTGTGCTTCAAAGTAGCACCATGTCCTTCATACACGGAGTCTCCTATGATATCACTTCCATATACTAGTGGGAATTTTTCATTATAGAACTTGGCTTGTATATTACAATGCTGGGCTTCCTCAAAAATGCCCTAGGTCTTTGTGAGCAAGCAAGTTGGATGCACGCCCACTTAGTTTCTTTTGTTGAGCTTTCATATACTTATAGCTCTAGTGCATCCGTTGCATGGCAATCCCTACTCACTCAGATTGATATCTATTGATGGGCATCTCCATAGCCCGTTGATACGCCTAGTCGATGTGAGACTATCTTCTCCTTTTTGTATGCTCCACAACCACCATTCTATTCCAACATAGTGCTATATCCATGGCTCACGCTCATATATTGCGTGAAGATTGAAAATTTTTGAGAACATCAAAAGTATGAAACAATTGCTTGGCCTGTCATCGGGGTTGTGCATGATTTAAATATTTTGTGTGGTGAAGATAGAGCATAGCCAGACTATATGATTTTGTAGGGACAACTTTCTTTGGCCATGTTATTTTGACAAGACATGATTGCTTAGTTAGTATGCTTGAAGTATTGTTATTTTTATGTCAATATTAAACTTTTATCTTGAGTCTTGTGGATCTGAACATTCATGCCACAATAAAGAAAAAATACATTGATAAATATGTTAGAAAGCATTCCACATCAAAAATTCTTCTTGTATCATTTACCTACTTGAGAACGAGCAGGAATTAAGCTTGGGGATGCTTGATACGTCTCCAACGTATCTATAATTTTTTATTGCTCCATGCTATTATATTATATATTTTGGGTGTTAATGGGCTTTATTTTACACTTTTATATATTTTTTGGGACTAACCTACTAATCGAAGGCCCAACCCAAATTGCTGTTTTTTTGCCTATTTTAGGGTTTCGAAGAAAAGGAATATCAAATGGAGTCCAAACGGAATGAAACCTTCGGGAACATGATTTTCTCAACAAACGTGATCCAGGAGACTTGGAGTGGCCATCAAGAAACAAGGGGGGAAGGCACGAGGCAGGGGGGCGCGGCTACCCCCTGGGCGCGCCCTCCACCCTCGTGGGCCCTCCGTTGCTCCACCGACGTACTTCTTCCTCCTATATAAGTCCACGTACCCCCCCAAACATCCAGGAGCACCACGAAAACCTAATTCCACCGCCACAACCTTCTGTACTCGAGAGATCCCATCTCGGGGCCTTTTCCGGAGCTCCACCAGAGGGGGCATTGATCACGGAGGGCCTCTACATCAACTCCATGGCCTCTCCGGTGATGTGTGAGTAGTTTACTTCCGACCTACGGGTCCATTGTTATTAGCTAGATGGCTTCTTCTCTCTCTTTGGATCTCAATACAAAGTTCTCCTCGATTTTCTTGGAGATCTATTTGATGTAATCTTGTTTTGCAGTGTGTTTGTCGAGATCCGATGAATTGTGGGTTTATGATCTAGATTATCGATGAACAATATTTGATTCCCCTCTGAATTCTTTTATGTATGATTGGTTTATCTCTGCAAGTCTCTTCGAATTATCAGTTTGGTTTGGCCTACTAGATCTTTCTTGCAATGGGAGAAGTGCTTAGCTTTGGGTTCAATCTTGCGTTGTTCGGTCCCAGTGACAGAAAGGGAACCAATACGTATTGTATTGTTGCCATCGAGGATAAAAAGATGGGGTTTATATCATATTGCATGAGTTTATCCCTCTACATCATGTCATCTTCCTTACAGCATTACTCTGTTCTCTTGAACTTAATACTCTAGATGCATGGTGGATAGCGGTCGATGTGTGGAGTAATAGTAGTAGATGCAGGCAGGAGTCGGTCTACTTGTCTTGGACGTGATGCCTATATACATGATCATACCTAGATATTCTCATAACTATGCTCAATTCTATCAATTGCTCGACAGTAATTTGTTTACCCACCGTAATACTTATGCTCTTGAGAGAAGCCACTAGTGAAACCTATGGCCCCGGGTCTATCTTCCATCATATTAATCTTCCAATACTTAGTTATTTATTTTGCCTTTTATTTTACTTTGCATCTTTATTTCTCTTTATCATAAAAATACCAAAAAAATTATCTTATCATATCTATCAGATCTCACTCTCGTAAGTGACCGAGAGGGCTTGACAACCCCTTTATCGCATTGGTTGCAAGGTTCTTATTTGTTTGTGTAGGTGCGTGGGACTTGAGCATGATCTCCTACTGGATTGATACATTGGTTCTCAAAAATTGAGGGAAATACTTACGCTGCTTTACTGCATCGCCCTTTCCTCTTCAAGGGAAAACCAACGTAGTGCTCAAGAGGTAGCAAGAAGGATTACTGGCGCCGTTGCCAGGGAGATACGGGCCAGGTCAAGTCAAGATTTGACTCCCACAACGTGTCATTTCTCGCGCCATTACCAAGTCAAAATATACCAAGTACCCATCACAAACTCTTATCCCTTGCATTACATTATTTGCCATTTGCCTCTTGTTTTCCTCTCCCCCACTTCACCCTTGCCGTTTTATTCGCCCTCTCTTCCTCTCTCCCTCTCTTTCCGTTCCCCTTCACCCTTTCCTCTTCAAGGAAAAACCAACGCAGTGCTCAAGAGGTAGCACGGTTGCTCCTGCTCTTATCGCCGCCACGACGACGGTCGCCGCTGAGCACTTGCGTAAGGTCATCAAAAGGTAGGTGTACTAAAGATCCGAATCATCCTGTCAGGTTCCAATCTATCCCGATATTTTTAGCACGTCCAAAGTATAGATCCTTGCTGAATCCGTCCTAAATGACCCCCCCCCTGGAAAGCGATCTGCCGCCAGATCCGGAGCTTGACTAGAGACTCTCGCAACATGAGTTCGACTCTGAGTTTTGCGCCACCGAGAAGTACCAAAAGTTGAGTCATGTGCACGGGCACACTCCCGCTCGACGTGTATTGTAACGCCCTCGATGCGGCTATATCTCCCACGTGTCGAGGCACGACTTAGAGGCATAACCGCATTGAAAGCAATGTCGCAAGTTAGGCAATCTTCACAACATCCCATGTAATATAGATAATAAAAGGGGAGATACATAGTTGGCTCACACCCACAGGGACTCAGCAATCTCGCACCCTCGCGATCAAGACTATTTAAGCTTATAGGTAAGGCAATGTAAATATGTGGAGCTGCAGCAAGTGACTAGCATATATGGTGGCTAACCTGTTCGCAAAAGAGAGCGAGAAGAGAAAGGCAAAGCACGAACGAACAACTAGAGAATAACCTGCGGCAAGCATTACTCCAACATCATATTCACTTCCCGGACTCCGCCGAGAAGAGACCATCACGGTAACTCACACGGTTGATTCATTTTAATTAAGTTAAGGATTCAAGTTATCTACAACCGGACATTAACAAATTCCCATCTGCCCATAACCGCGGGCACGGCTTTCAAAAGTTCAAATCCCTGCAGGGGAGTCCCAACTTAGCCCATGACAAGCTCTCACGGTCAACGAAGGAATAGACCTCCTCCCGAGACGTTCCGATCAGACTCGGTATCCCGGTTCTACAAGACACTTCGACAAGTTAAAACAAATCCGGCAACACCGCCCGAATGTGCCGACAAATCCCGATAGGAGCTGCACATATCTCGTTCTCAGGGCACACTCAGACTGTCTTAGGTACGGGTAGGCCAGCCCAGAGTTGCCCCTGGTGGCCACCGGCAGCTGACAGGTGGACCAACACTCAGAGGAGCACTGGCCTGGGGGGGTTTAAATAAGATGACCCTCGGGCTCCGGAAACCCAAGGGAAAAAGAGGCTAGGTGGGAAATGGTAAAACCAAGGTTGGGCATTGCTGGAAAAGCTTTAATCAAGGCAAACTATCAAGGGGTTCCCATTATCACCCAACCGCATAAGGAACGCAAAATCCGGGAATATAACACCGATATGACGGAAACTAGGGCGGCAAGAGTGGAACAAAACACTAGGCGAGAGGCCGAGCCTTCCACCCTCTACCAAGTATATAGATGCATTAAGATAACAAGATAATATAATGATATCCCACCAAGTAAAATAATGTTCCAACAAGGAACGGTCTCCAATCTTCACCTGCAACTAGCAACGCTATAAGAGGGGCTGAGCAAAGGGGTAACATAGCCAATCAACGGTTTGCTAGGACATGGTGGGTTAGAGGTTTGACATGGCAATTTGGGGAGGCATGATAGGCAAGTGGTAGGCATCGTAGCATAGGCATAGCAAAAGAGCGAGCATCTAGCAAAGCAAAGATAGTAGTGATTTCGACGGTATGATCATCTTGCCTGCAAAGTTGTCAGACAAGATGGCGATGAGTCATGCCAAGTTTGGGGAGTGTTGCTCGTACCCTCATTGCATGTTTTCAAATTTGGCGTACTGCCTGTGATTTACTATTGAAAAACAAGTCGACAGGAGAACCCGCCCACAGGCATCTGTCTCTAGCACAAATCTTTTACTAAAATCAGGGAGAACCAACACAGGGGCCTCAATTAAAGCTTGCTTTGGAACATCAAAGGATTTCTTTGGTTTGTCCACACAAATGGTACTCCTTTCTTTAACAAGTTGAAGGAACAGACCATAGCAAAAGCCGAAGAAGATGCGAATCAGGAAAAGGATTGGCTTCAGCTTCCAGTCTACGTCATTTCTATCAAAATGATCTGGTGTCTATGTCCATGCCTGAGGTTGGTAAACTGCCAAAGCTTCTGCTGTAGTGTAGCACCAGGGTTCAGCCTTCTCCTTGCCAAGTTGCATCGCCCATCTAAAATAGTTTCATATCCCTTTCCATCGATCTTTCTTGGTGCTGTAGTACCCATTCCTGCTAGGCTTATTTAGCCTATGCGAAGCGCGAAGCATAAGAGAAGAGTGTAGCGAAGCTTCCAGACGGAGAAGCGAGAACCCTTTCTGCTTTGACCGCTTGCCCTCCTGGCACAGATGTGGAAAAGGTCTCAGTTGCTTGCTTATCAAAATAGGCCTTTCTGTAACCTGACCTTACGCTGAAAAACTGCACTTGTTGGCTCTGCGTCCACTGAAACTTATGAAAAAGAAATGTTATTCTATCGATATCTTCAAGAGTTCAGTAGTTCTAAGACCCTTCCTTCCCTTTTCAAGTGCTTGCTATCCCTGCCAGAGACAACAAAGAGGGGATTTTTGCTCGCCTCAGCTATGGATAAATCCAAGCGGTCTCTGTGGGTCTTGGGCAAGACGACTTCGGTTCACACGTGAAAGTGCTTCGAAAGGCACCGCATCTTTGAATCCTGGTGTGTTGGTTAGTACCAAAGCCTCTTGGCTAGTACAGAGTTGTCAGGTACAGGACTTGAAAAGGGAAAAGGGCTTGAGCTTGGCCTAATCACAGCAGCTGCTAAGCAACAGGTTGGGAAACCAAGAGAAGGCTTCGCCTTTTCTTATCTTCTTCCCGGCACAAAAAGAGGGATTAGCATTATTGAGGAGAATCCACTTCTGAGCGCCAAAGGCGGGCATCCGACGTCACCAAAAATAAGGAGAAAGGCATTCAGGCACCGCAAATCCAAGAAACTCCGAATACAGGCTGGCACGAAAAGCGAAATGACCAAAGGGATTGGGGCTATTTCGGCACCCAAAAAAGACCAAGAAATTCCTGTTTGAAGTCAGTATATCTCGATAGAACCAATTCCAATCCAGGTTCGGTAGTGTGAATCTTCTCGAAAGCGCACAACATAGTCCAGTCAGTGTAGCCAGGGCATCATGAACGGATTCCTCAAGAGGAAGGTAGGGCCATATCTATCCAAGAAGAAAGACCTGTCTTCCTGCTTCAAAAGCATGGCTTCCTGACCCGATAAAAGAGTGCACATGGAAGTAGTTCCACTCAATTCTCCAATATGACTTCGGGTGTGACCCCAACCCCACCAAATGGTGATCCTCGAGACCAAAGGGCATTGAACGAGAGTCTAAAGCGGATTAGAGTGCGACGACCAAAGCTATGGAGCGGCCTCTACCGCTTTCCCTACTGTTTTGGTTGAACTAGGGCTTTGGCTGAGCGACCACCTTCTTGAAAACAAACAATTGCCCGATGGCAAAGTCAGATGAAAGGCTAGGAGTGTAAACCACGTACGAGCGTGGCACAGAAAGCGAAATGTTTTGCAACGAGTACCAGGTTAGTAATTCAATTGTGATATCTTCTGCAGCGTTTTCTCTCTGTTGCTATTCTCAGCACTTTCCTGTTGGTTAGTGGTCCTACCCGTATCGATCCTTCTATTGAGAAGCACCATCCGGAAAATGAATTAGCCGCAGCTCCTCGAAATCAAACTCAACGGGCTCCTCATTAGCGAACTCATCTCCCGGCTCTACCGAAACAAGAAAAACAAGCAACAAGGACACAATCAACCACGTGCAAACTCAAATAACATGATGCAAAACATGGTATGCTATGCGGGATGCGATATGTGATGCATATACAAGATTTGACAAGGAATGAATGAACCTGGCCTCAACTTGGAAATCCAAGTGTGCCACTAGAAAGGTGAGGTGAAATCGCTTGAAAACGAATATAAAGAACGCCGGAATTGAAGTCACGGTTTAAAAATGGCAAGCAATTCAAATATGACACCGGTCTGCGATATACAACAAGTAGCCATCTAAATGCAACAAGATGAACATGCTACAACACTCAACCATGGCATCAAAATACATGGCAGGGATCCATTCATGATGCTTAACAAAAGATGAACACTGAGCTACGGCCAATACATCCATTAACAGGTTCAAACAAGCATGGCAAAAATGCATTTGGTAAACAGATTTCAGACTTAGTGAAATTAACACTTGTCTGGAATTTCAGATCAGGTAGCACACTTTGGAGCATGAAAACTATATGCTACAGGACCTGAACATGGCAAAGCAAAGCATGGCATGGAGCTACTCAAAGAGCTTAACAAAAGTCCCTTAGCGACCTTGAGCCAAAAGGGATCAGAAAATACAATTGCAAGCATGTGAACATGGCAAAAACATAATCAGTTCTTAGACTTAGTGAAAAACTGGAACATGCAAAATCAGATATCAAGTAGGCATGTTTACGAGCTCGATGCACTCACTACAGAGCAAGTCATGACAATCTAAGCATACACCCATCAAGAATAAACATTATACAAGCTAGACATGGCAAGAACAATATCATAGCATGCACGGATCAACTACAACATCCTCGGCAAAATCGCTAACAAGTAGACAATCTGCCCAGATTCACAAAATAGCAAAAGTAGAGCTCGATTGACTCAAGCTGGGGTGCCCCATAATTGCAAACAAAGACATGGATGGATAGAGCACTACAAGATTAACAAAACATCCTTACTGATCATCCTCAAAAGAGGCACGGATCACTAGGAAATAACATGAACATATGGCATATAGAGATAAATAGATCAAGGACTTTGTGGAATTGCTAAGTCCGTGAAATCAGCATTAATGAATGCACCACTTTGCAAGCTTGTGCTAGTCACAATACACATCACAAAAATACATGGGTTTGCACCTCTGGATAGATGGCAAAACATATAACAAAACACATGTAGAGTGCAGGGGCATATCATGCACACAATAATCATGGCAAAAATGACAAATAGCTAATTGGAGCAGCAGATCTGACAATTATCCCAAATAGCATTCTTCCAACAGCATTTCGAGCATCAAGATGAACTCAAATGAAAATGATGCAATAAGATGAAATGATGTACTCTCTGAGACGAACATTTTGATATGCTATAAGCCCAAAACGGATCTACGGACGCGGAGATATAGCATTATGAAATATGCAAAATAAACTGTAGACTTGGGAAAAAACGAAGTCAACCCTAGGTTTTTGAATCTGGATCTGAGATCCAACGGCACTGTTCACGCACGGAACCCGATGTTGGCCGGAAAGCTCGACAAGGCCGCCAGAGTCGTCGGAGGTCGCCGGACTTGGCGCTTCCCGGGGCGAGGAGGTGCGGAGGAGGCCGAGTCGGCGATGGCGGCGGTCGGGCGCGGCGCCAGCGTGGCTTGACGACGCGTCGGGCGACGGGGAAGGCTCGCCGGAGACGGAGCGCCCCGGTGGCGGCGCTCGCCGGCAGCGGTGGTGCGGCGGCTGGGTCGAGGAGACGCTGGCGGCGCGCGGGGAGGACGAGGGCGGCGGCAGATCTGGCCCGAGCGGCCGGCGGGGAGGGCCGGAACCAGGCCTCGTGGGCCTCAGCGGGAGTGGCGGCGATGTGGGGCGCCGCTGCCATGTGGCGCACCCCGGTTGGCCGGAGGCGGCGGCGGACGCTGTCCGGCCGGGTCGGACATGTCCGGCGCGGCGCGAGGTGGCTTTTAGGGTTTGGGGACGAAGGGGATCCAGATTTTTTTGAGGAGGGGTCTATATATAGAGGTAGAGGGAGCTAGGAGAGTCCAAATGAGGTGCGGTTTTCGGCCACGCGATCGTGATCGAAAGCTCTAGATGATGGAGAGGGTTTTGGTGGGTTTTGGGCCAAATTGGAAGGGTGTTGGGCTGCAACACACACGAGGCCTTTTCGGTCCCTCGGTTAACCGTTGGAGCATCAAACGAAGTCCAAATGGTACGAAACTTGACAGGCGGTCTACCGGTAGTAAACCAAGGCCGCTTGGCAAGTCTCGGGCCAATCCGGAAATGTTTAACCCCCACACACGAAAGAAAGGTAGAAATGACCACCGGTGGAGAACGGAGCGCCGGAATGCAAAACGGACAACGGGGAAAATGCTCGGATGCATGAGACGAACACGTATGCAAATGCAATGCACATGATGACATGATATGAGATGCATGACAACGACAACAACACATGGAGACAAAAACCCGAACCCGAGAAAATAAAATAACTTGACGCCGGAAACGGCAAGAGTTGGATTACATATTGGGAAAATCATATCCGGGGTGTTAGAACACTCCACCACTACGAAAGGATCTCGTCCCGAGATCTAGGACTGAAAGAACACCGGGTACTCAGAACGGAGGTGATCCTCGCGTTCCCAGGTAGCTTCACGGTCGGAATGGTGTGACCACTTGACTTTGAGGAATTTGATTGACTTGTTGCGAGTCTTGCGTTCAGTCTCTTCAAGAATAGCAACGGGGTGCTCACGATAAGAGAGATCTTCTTGGAGCTCAATGTCCTCGAAGTTGACAGTGCGGTCAGGAGTCTTGAAGCACTTTCGGAGCTGAGAGACATGGAACACGTCATGCACATTTGCAAAGTTTGAAGGAAGCTCGAGTTGATAGGCGAGATCACCTCTCTTGCCGACGATCTTGAAAGGTCCCACGTATCCAGGGGAAAGCTTCCCTTTGATACCGAAGCGACGAGTACCTTTCATTGGAGAGACGTGGAGGTAAACATGATCTCCGATCTCGAAAGCCAAATCACGGTGCTTACTATCATAGTAGCTCTTCTGGCGGGATTGGGCTGCTTTGAGGTTATCTCGAATGACTTTGCACATCTCCTCTGCCTCTGTGATTAAGTCATTACCAAGAAGCTGACGTTCACCGGTTTCAGAACAGTTGAGAGGGGTACGACACTTCCTGCCATACAGAATTTCAAATGGGGCCTTGCCTGAACTTGCTTGAAAACTATTGTTGTAGGAGAATTCAGCATATGGAAGACAATCCTCCCACTTCATGCCAAAGGAGATCACACAAGCCCTGAGCATATCTTCAAGAATCTGGTTGACACGCTCGACTTGACTGCTAGTTTGAGGATGGAAAGCTGTGCTGAAGCGGATGTTCGTGCCCATGGCCTTCTGAAAAGAATCCCAAAACTTGGAGGTAAAGATGCTGCCACGGTCTGAAGAGATCACTTGTGGAATACCGTGCAGAGAGACAATTCGAGAGGTATAGAGCTCCGCCAATTGAGCTGCAGTGATTGACTCTTTGATAGGCAGAAAATGTGCCACTTTAGTGAGTTTGTCGATGACAACGAATATAGCATCATTGCCACGCTTGGACTTTGGAAACCGAGTCACGAAGTCCATCTCAATGTGGTCAAACTTCCATTCTGGAATGGCAAGAGGTTGGAGGAGACCCGCTGGCCTTTGGTGTTCTGCCTTCACTCTTCTGCAGACATCACATTCATTCACGAACTGAGCAATCTTGCGCTTCATTCGAGTCCACCAATAAGCCTGCTTGAGGTCCTGATACATCTTCGTGCTCCCAGGGTGGATGGAGAGGAGAGAATTGTGAGCCTCGTTCATGATCACTTTACGAAGGTCACCTTTGGGCACAACAATACGATCCTCATAGAAGAGAGTATCCTTGTCATCAAGGCGGTAGCACTTGTACTTGGGTTGACTCTTGGCAATCCCAATCTTCACCTTTTTCACCATAGCATCAAGAAGCTGAGCTTGGCGAATCTGATCTTCCAAGGTAGGGGATACTTGAAGGTTGGCGAGGAAACCTTGAGGAACAACTTGCAGATTAAGTTTGCGGAAAGCTTCACAAAGCTCGGGTTGATAAGGCTTGAGAATCAGACTGTTGCAATAAGCCTTCCCGCTCAATGCGTCAGCAATCACATTGGCCTTTCCTGGAGTATACTCGATACTCGGATTATACTCTTGAATCATTTCGACCCATCGAGTCTACCTGAGGCTGAGATTAGGCTGAGTGAAGATGTACTTGAGACTCTTGTGGTCAGTGAAAATGTCCACTTTTCTTCCCAATAAGAGATCTCTCCAAGTCAAAAGAGCATGCACAACTGCCGCCAACTCGAGGTCATGAGTGGGGTAGTTCTTCTCGTTGGGCTTCAACTGGCGAGAGGTATAAGCCACAACTTTCTTATCTTGCATCAACACTGCGCCAAGACCTTGGAGAGAGGCATCGCAAAAGACCTCGTACGGTTTGGATTCATCAGGAGGAGTCAGAACTGGAGCAGTGACCAATTTCTCTTTCAAAGTGTTGAAAGCAATGTCACACTCTGGAGACCAAATGTACTTGACGTGCTTCTGGAGAAGATTTGAGAGAGGCTTCGCGATCTTAGAAAAGTTTTCAACGAATCTTCGACAGTAGCTTGCGAGACCGAGGAAGCTATGGAGTTGCTTCACGTTCTGAGGTGGTTCCCAATTCAAAATTGCAGACACCTTCTCCGGATTTACCGCAATGCCCTTGGCAGAGATGATATGCCCAAGATAAAGAACCTCATCGAGCCAAAATTCGCACTTGGAGAACTTGGCGTAGAACTGGTGTTCCCTGAGCTTATCGAGTACCAAACGCAAGTGCTTGGCATGATCTTCCTTGTTCTTCGAAAAGACCAGAATGTCGTCGAGATAGACCAAAACGAAGTCATTGGTGTAGGCATTGAAGATGAAGTTCATCATGCGAGAGAAAGTCAGAGGAGCGTTGACAAGGCCAAAAGACATGACAGTGTATTCATATGAACCATAGCTTGTCCTGAAAGCCGTCTTGGGAATATCTTGTTCACGGATTCGAATCTAATGATAACCCATACGGAGATCAAGCTTGGAGAATACTTGGGCACCTTTGAGTTGTTCGAACAGCTCGTTGATGTTGGGAAGTGGGTATTTGTTCTTGATAGTCTTCTTGTTCAATGGACGGTAGTCAACACAAAGTCAGTCTGTTCCATCCTTCTTCTTCACAAAAAGAACACCACAACCCCATGGAGAAGAACTAGGTCGGATGAGACCCATTCTCTCTTGAATATCGAGTTGCTTCTTCAGCTCCTACAACTCTTCAGGTCCGAGCTTGTAAGGACGCTTGCACACTGGTTCCGTGCCAGGCTCAAGATTGATGACGAATTCAACTGGCCGGTGCGGAGGCATTCCTGGAAGCTCTTCTGGAAAGACGTCTTGATATTCGCAAACGACTGGAATTTGCGAGATAGCATCCAGTTCACCCTTCTCATTGAGAGAAAACAGACAGATGGTATCATCACGAGCGGCAAAGACAATTACATCCTCAGACGAATGAGTCAATTGAATCTGCCTGGCGGCACAATCAAGATGCGCCTTGTGCTTAGAAAGCCAATCCATTCCGAGAATAAGATCAATATCCGAGTCACCAAGAACCGTAGGAGAAGATAGAAATTTGTAGTCACCCAAAGTGATAGTAACATCCAGAGGAATGGAGTTAGCATGCATGCGCCTACCGGGAGAGACAACTGCTAATTGACTAGGAAAAATTTGCAAGGCCAACCCATGCTTAGATGTAAACGGTCTTGAGATGAAACAATGCGATGCACCAGTGTCAAAAAGAACTTTAGCTGGAATATCGCTAATAGGAAGGTTACCCATGATGAGATCTGACGAGTCGTCTGCCTGAGCTGCATTCATCAAGTTGACCTTGGCGTACTTGGGGTTATGCTTGACCACAGTTGTACTTGCCGATCTCACAGGAGGAGGAGGAGGGAGACGCCTCTGGTTGAAGCACTTGTTGGCATAGTGACCCTTCTGTTGGCACTTGTTGCACGTGACCTCTGAAAGCGGGTGGTGGTACGGAGCACTTGATCTTGGAGCTTGAGACGAAGTCTTGTTCTGAAAGCCAGGGTTGGGTGGGTGGGAAGATCCACTGCCACCTTTGCTCTTATGCTGATACGGCTGACGGAACGGAGGAGGAGGAAGCCAATATTTCTGCTGCTTGGCCACTTGAGTAGAGGAAGAAGGAGTAGCATCTCTGACTCGCTTCTTGGAAGCATCACACCTTAGTTGAGCAGCCTCTTGCTTCAATGCCATGTTGTAGAACTCATCGTACCTCAAGGGCTCAAAAAGAACAAGAGCTAGCTGGATTTCTTCTCTGAGACAACCCCTGAACTGGTATATCATGCTCTTCTCATCAGGGACGTCCTGCTTAGCAAAGCGGGTGAGCTTCTGAAACAACTTGTTGTAGTCATAGACAGACAAAGAGCCTTGCTTCAGGTTGCGGAATTCCTCACGCTTGCTCTCAACCACGCTCTGAGGAATATGATGAGCTTTGAAGTCTTGACGGAATTCATCCCAGGTAATCACACGGCCTCCTCTGGAATCCTTGTACTGCTGGAACCATTCTGCAGCTTGGTCTTTGAGTTGGAAGGAAGCGAACTTGACAAAGTCCTCAGGCCTGATGTTACTGCACTCGAAATGCTTGCACAGATCCACGAGCCAATCGTCCGCATCAGTTGCCTCAACACAATTGCTGAAAGTCTTTGGCCCGTTAGCAAGGAACTGGTTGAGTGTAGCAAAGTGATTCTGATTGTTGCCTTGGTTGCCTTGGTTCGCTTAATTGCGCTCTTGAAGAATTTGCATGATCAACTGTGTGTTTGCATTGGTTGCGGCCATCACAGCTTGCCATGCCTCCGGAGGAGGTGGAGGTGGTGGTGGATCCTGATTCTGATTTTGATTTTGATTGCTGCTCTTAGCGGGAGCCATCCTGAAGAGGGTGACAACCGTTAGCACATTGACAGATAAAATGAAGCTAAATCAAACGGGTTGAAATTTCAACATAAGGTCTTCACATCCGAACAAAATGAACGAATGCATTCCACTTGAAATGGTCACATATCCATAAATTGAGAAGCCACTTAGAATTTAGGTAGAGGAATAAATCAACAAGGTACGGATCAAGAACGAATACTCGGTAAGAAATCCCCATCTCAAACCAAATATCCGTGGAAGAAGAACTAGAGCTACAAGAATTCCCACCTATGAAACTCCCGAACCTTTCCGGTTATGCAATCAGGTGTTGGGGATACAGGGGAAGCATAATATCTCACCCAAACTAGCAAATCCTACATCCAGTTGTATCCATCCTTCAACACATAACCGAGAAAAACTTCGGAAACCATCTACCTCAACCTTCGAAAAGCATCCATTATACAAGTTATGGCAATACTCCCGAACTCCCGCCCCAGTACTGGGTGGCGTCGAAGTTATCTCACCAACGAACTGCATAAAAGAGATTTTCTATGTCGGCGTACTAAACTCAGGTATTCCAGAACTGCAACGATAAAATTGTGACGACAACACCTCGGAGCTCAACTCCCCGGGACACTGCCACAACCCCTAAAGACAGGAGGCACCAAGAACAATGTTCTCGTCACAAAACCATCGAAATGATTCCAAGATACCCGCGTGATCCTAAATTTTTTTTAGTGAAATTTGAGAAGAGAAGAGTCAAAACTCTATGTTAGGATGCCTTACCAGAGCGATGAAGAGACTGGGGAGTAAAATGAATTCCTAAACTCTCCGATATATAATTCCTAAATGACTCAAAACCTCTTTCTAGACACAACTCGGCTGCTAAAAACGATCAAGCAATGGGGGCTCCTAAGGTCGGGGAAGGCTCTGATTACCAACTTGTAACGCCCTCGATGCGGCTATATCTCCCACGTGTCGAGGCACGACTTAGAGGCATAACCGCATTGAAAGCAATGTCGCAAGTTAGGCAATCTTCACAACATCCCATGTAATATAGATAATAAAAGGGGCGATACATAGTTGGCTTACACTCGCCACGTCAATCAAAGTACATAAATAGCATTACATCAACCAAACACTCATGGCCCGACTACGGCGCCAAAATAAAAGATAAACCCAACATGCGACACGGTCCCGATCGCCCCAACTGGGCACCACTACTGATCATCAGGGAAAGACACATAGTAACGGCGTGAGTCCTCGTCGAACTCCCACTTGAGCTCAAGCGCGTCATCTGGAACGGAGTCATCGGGCCCTGCATCTGGTTTGGAAGTAACCTGTGAGCCACAGGGACTCAGCAATCTCGCACCCTCACGATCAAGACTATTTAAGCTTATAGGTAAGGCAATGTAAATATGTGGAGCTGCAGCAAGCGACTAGCATATATGGTGGCTAACCTGTTCGCAAAAGAGAGCGAGAAGAGAAAGGCAAAGCACGAACGAACAACTAGAGAATAACCTGCGGCAAGCATTACTCCAACATCGTATTCACTTCCCAGACTCCGCCGAGAAGAGACCATCACGGTAACTCACACGGTTGATTCATTTTAATTAAGTTAAGGATTCAAGTTATCTACAACCGGACATTAACAAATTCCCATCTGCCCATAACCGCGGGCACGGCTTTCGAAAGTTCAAATCCCTGCAGGGGAGTCCCAACTTAGCCCATGAAAAGCTCTCACGGTCAACGAAGGAATAGACCTCCTCCCGAGACGTTCCGATCAGACTCGGTATCCCGGTTCTACAAGACACTTCGACAAGTTAAAACAAATCCAGCAACACCGCCCGAATGTGCCGACAAATCCCGATAGGAGCTGCACATATCTCGTTCTCAGGGCACACTCAGACTATCTTAGGTACGGGTAGGCCAGCCTAGAGTTGCCCCTGGTGGCCACCGGCAGCTGACAGTTGAACCAACACTCAGAGGAGCACTGGCCCGGGGGGGGGTTTAAATAAGATGACCCTCGGGCTCCGGAAACCCAAGGGAAAAAGAGGCTAGGTGGGAAATGGTAAAACCAAGGTTGGGCATTGCTGGAAAATCTTTAATCAAGGCAAACTATCAAGGGGTTTCCATTATCACCCAACCGCGTAAGGAACGCAAAATCCGGGAACATAACACCGATATGACGGAAACTAGGGCGGCAAGAGTGGAACAAAACACTAGGCGAGATGCAGAGCCTTCCACCCTCTACCAAGTATATAGATGCGTTAAGATACCAAGATAATATAATGATATCCCAACAAGTAAAATAATGTTCCAACAAGGAACGGTCTCCAATCTTCACCTGCAACTAGCAACGCTATAAGAGGGGCTGAGCAAAGCGGTAACATAGCCAATCAACGGTTTGCTAGGACATGGTGGGTTAGAGGTTTGATATGGAAATTTGGAGAGGCATGATAGGCAAGTGGTAGGCATCCTAGCATAGGCATAGCAAAAGAGCGAGCATCTAGCAAAGCAAAGATAGTAGTGATTTCGAGGGTATGATCATCTTGCCTGCAAAGTTGTCAGAGTTGACTGGATCCTCGAAAGCTAACTCAACGGGCTCCTCGTTAGCGAACTCGTTTCCCGGCTCTACCCAAACAAGACAAACAAGCAACAAGGACACAATCAACCACGTGCAAACTCAAACAACATGATGCAAAACATGGTATGCTATGCGGGATGCGATATGTGATGCATATGCAAGATTTGACAAGAAATGAATGAACCTGGCCTCAACTTGGAAATCCAAGTGTGCCACTGGAAAGGTGAGGTGAAATCGCTTGAAAACGAATATAAAGAACGCCGGAATCGGAGTCACGGTTTGAAAATGGCAAGCAATTCAAATATGACACCGGTCTGCGATATACAGCAAGTAGCCATCTAAATGCAACAAGATGAACATGCTATAGCACTCAACCATGGCATCAAAATAAATGGCAGGGATCCATTCATGATGCTTAACAAAAGATGAACACTGAGCTACAGCCAATTCATCCATTAATAGGTTCAAACAAGCATGGAAAAAATGCATTTGGTAAACAGATTTCAGACTTACTGAAATTAACACTTGTCTGGAATTTCAGATCAGGTAGCACACTTTGGAGCATGAAAACTATATGCTACAGGACCTGAACATTGCAAATCAAAGCATGGCATGGAGCTACTCAAAGAGATTAACAAAAGTCCCTTAGTGACCTTGAGCCAAAAGGGATCAGAAAATACAATTGCAAGCATGTGAACATGGCAAAAACATAATCAGTTCTCAGACTTAGTGAAAAAACGGAACATGCAAAATCAGATATCAAGTAGGCATGTTTACGAGCTCGATGCACTCACTACAGAGCAAGTCATGACAATCTAAGCATACACCCATCAAGAATACACATTATACAAGCTAGACATGGCAAGAACAATATCATAGCATGCACGGATCAACTACAACATCCTCGGCAAAATCGCTAACAAGTAGACAATCTGCACAGATTCACGAAATAGCAAAAGTAGAGCTCGATTGACTCAAGCTAGGGTGCTCCATAATTGCAAACAAAGACATGGATGGATAGAGCACTACAAGATTAACAAAACATCCTTACTGATCATCCTCAAAAGAGGCACGGATCACTAGGAAACAACATGAACATATGGCATATAGAGATAAACAGATTAATGACTTAGTGGAATTGCCAAGTCCCTGAAATCAGCATTAATGAATGCACCACTTTGCAAGCTTGTGCTAGTCACCCCACACATCACAAAAATACATGGGTTGCACCTCTGGATAGATGGCAAAATATATAACAAAACACATGTAGAGCGCAGGGGCATATCATGCACACAATAATCATGGCAAAATGACAAATAGCTAATTGGAGCAGCAGATCTGACAATTATCCCAAATAGCATTTTTCCAACTGCATTTCGGGCATCAAGATGAACTCAAATGAAAATGAAGCCATGAGATGAAATGGTGTACTCTCTGACACAAACATTTTGATATGCTATATGCCCAAAACGGATCTACGGATGCGGAGATATATCATGATGAAATATGCAAAATAAACTGCAGACTTGGGAAAAAACGAAGTTAACCCTAGGTTTTTTTGAATCCGGATCTGAGATCCAGTGGCACTGTTCACGCGCGGAACCCGATGTTGGCCGGAAAGCTCGACGAGGCCGCCAGAGTCGTCGGAGGTCGCCGGACTTGGCGCTTCCCGGGGCGAGGAGGTGCGGAGGAGGCCGAGTCGGCGATGGCGGCGGTCGGGCGCGGCGCCGACGTGGCTTGACGGCGCATCGAGCGGCGGGGAAGGCTCGCCGGAGACGGAGCGCCCCGGTGGCGGCGCTCGCCGGCGGCGGTGATGCGGCGGCTGGGTCGAGGAGACGCGGGCGGCGCGCGGGGAGGACGAGGGCGGCGGCAGATCTGGCCCGAGCGGCCGGCGGGGAGGGCCGGAACCGGGCCTCGCGGGCCTCAGCGGGAGTGGCGGCGATGTGGGGCGCCGCTGCCACGTGGCGCGCCCCGGTTGGCTGGAGGCGGCGGCGGACGCTGTCCGGCCGGGTCGGACGTGTCCGGCGCGGCGCGAGGTGGCTTTTAGGGTTTGGGGACGAAGGGGATCCGGATTTTTTTGAGGAGGGGTCTATATATAGAGGTAGAGGGAGATAGGAGAGTCCAAATGAGGTGCGGTTTTTGGCCACGCGATCGTGATCGAACGCTCTAGATGATGGAGAGGGTTTTGGTGGGTTTTGGGCCAAATTGGAAGGGTGTTGGGCTGCAACACACACGAGGCCTTTTCGGTCCCTCGGTTAACCGTTGGAGCATCAAACGAAGTCCAAATGGTACAAAACTTGACAGGCGGTCTACCGGTAGTAAACCAAGGCCGCTTGGCAAGTCTCGGTCCAATACAGAAATTTTTAACCCCCACACACGAAAGAAAGGTAGAAATGACCACCGGAGGAGAACGAAACGCCGGAATGCAAAACGGACAACGGGGAAAATGCTCGGATGCATGAGACGAACACGTATGCAAATGCAATGCGCATGATGACATGATATGAGATGCATGACAATGACAACAACACATGGAGACAAAAACCCGAACCTGAGAAAATAAAATAACTTAACGCCGAAAACGGCAAGAGTTGGATTACATATTGGGAAAATCATATCCAGGGTGTTACATGTATGCACGGAGGGATTCGACATTGGCACGTAGTTTCTCAGTTGCCCCTTAGAGGTTAGTGGTAAGTAAGTTCATCATTTTACTTCAGTTAATGCCACCGCTCATCCAGAATACTATTTAACATTGGGAGGGATATGAGGCTTGTGCCTTTGTTAACTGGCTAGATGAAGAATGGCATGGCAGGGCTCGGAGTGTTATCATCAAGCTTGTAGAAGATAATGTAAAGCTGAAGAAGAAACTAGTTGATCTGGAATGTACAATCAGTACGATGAAGCAAGAAAGAATCAATCACAGGCAACAGATGAAAGCAAGAGACAATAAGGAACTAACATGTGTAGTTGTGGTTGTCGCATTAGCAATGTTCTATGCGCTGTTTGCAATGATGATTAGGGGTTTTGTTTGACAGTATTGCTAATGCACATCTAGATGTGCTCTAAGTAATGCACATATAGGTCCTATGCCATTGATGTTACGTGAAGATTCGTGCAGATATTTTTCTTTGTCTTTTTCTTTTCCTTTCTAGTTTGATTATTACTGGCTTTATCAACAAGAGGATCTCAATGTATTGCTTGCCAACTGTCCTACTCCGTTCGTACCGGTACCGGTGCATAATCCCAAAACTCATTCCTTGTTTCTGTCCTGAAAAAGGAAACCATCCAAATAGCCAATAGGAGTCATGCGCTACCCCAGGAATTTGGAGCGACTGGGTACAAATAATTATGGTTGATTATATCACCGGGTAGATAATACGTCAACCCCCGCTTCAATCCCCGCTTCAATTGGCAGTTCCTCTTCTCTGCATACCCCGCTTAAGTGCCACCATATGCATCGTCCCCGACAGGCCGCGCTACACACTGGCACACACTCTGCAGCCATGTCGAGCAACAACGCAGACGGCAGTTCTGCCAGCAGTCTGGCGCCCGATGATAGGTCAACATCGGAATCATCCCACTCATTGTAGGATCGAAAGTATGTCTAGAGGGGGGTGATTAGACTACTTGACCAAATAAAAATCTAGCCTTTTCCCAATTTTAGTTCTTGGCAGATTTTAGCTATCTTAGCACAAGTCAAGCAATCTCCACACAATTCAAGCAAGCATGCAAAAGAGTATATGAGCAGCGGAAAGTAAAGCATGCAACTTGCAAGAATGTAAAGGGAAGGGTTTGGAGGATCCAAACGCAATTGGAGACACGGATGTTTTTGTCGTGGTTCTGATAGGTGGTGCTATCGTACATCCACGTTGATGGAGACTTCAACCCACGGAGGGTAACGGTTGCGCGAGTCCATGGAGGGCTCCACCCACGAAGGGTCCACGAAGAAGCAACCTTGTCTATTCCATCACGGCCGTCGCCCACGAAGGACTTGCCTTACTAGCGGTAGATCTTCACGAAGTAGGTGATCTTCTTGCCCTTACAAACTCCTTGGTTCAACTCCACAATCTTGTCGGAGGCTCCCAAGTGACACCTAGCCAATCTAGGAGACACCACTCTCCAAGAAGTAACAAATCGTGTGTTGATGATGAACTCCTTGCTCTTGTGCTTCAAATGATAGTCTCCCCAACACTCAACTCTCTCTCACAGGATTTGGATTTGGTGGAAAGAAGATTTGAGTGGAAAGCAACTTGGGGAAGGCTAGAGATCAAGACTCATATGGTTGGAATGGAATATCTTGACCTCAACACAAGTGTAGGTGGTTCTCTCTCAAAAAATGTGTATTGGAAGTGTAGGTATGTTTTGATGGCTCTCTCCACGAATGAAGAGTGGGTGGAGGGGTATATATAGCCTCCACACAAAATCTAACCGTTACACACAATGTGCCAAACTAAGTGGGACCGAATGGTTAAACTCGGTCGGACCGATTCAGCAAACCTAGTGACCGTTAGGATTTTCGGTGGGACTGAGATGCAACTCGGTAGGACCGATATGGTTAGGGTTAGGGCATAACGTAATCTCGATGTGACCGATTACACAAACTCGGTGGGACCGATTTTGGTAATAAGCTAACCAGAGAGTTGGTCAGGTAAACTCGGTGTGACCGATCGCTCATTTCGGTGGGACCGAAATGTTACGAAAGAGAAACAAAGAGTTTACATTGCAATCTCAGTGGGACCGACCGCTCATCTTGGTAGGACCAAAACATTACGAAGGGAAACAGAGAGATTACAACCCCATCTCGGTGTGACCGAGATCCCTATCGGTGAGACCGATTTGCCTAGGGTTTGTGGCAGTGGCTATGACATTTGAAACTTGATGGCGCCGGATAGAAAGAATCGGTGGGGCAGAGTTTGACTTTTGGTTTAGGTCATATGTGGATGTGGGAAGGTAGTTGAGGATTTTGGAGCATATCACTAAGCATTTTGAGCAAGCAAGCCATTAAGCAACACCTCATCCCTCCTTGATAGTATTGGCTTTTCCTATAGACTCAATGTGATCTTGGATCACTAAAATATAAAATGTAGAGTCTTGAGCTTTGAGCTTGAGCCAATCTTTTTGTCCTTAGTATTTTGAGGGGTCCACTTTCCTCATCCATGCCATGCCATTCATTGAGCTTTTCCTGAAATATTAATCTTGGAATAATGTTAGATCAATGAGCTATATGTTGTTAGGAATTACCAAAACCACCCAGGGATAGTTGCATTTTCAATCTCCCCCTTTTTGGTAATTGATGACAACATATAGATCAAAGCTTCGACAAATGATAATAAGAGTGAAAGATATTGTTGCTTTGAGAAGTATGTGAAAAGCAAGAGCTCCCCCTAAATTTGTGCATATCTTAAGATTTGCTTTGGGCTGCAAATGCACAATGAGTTAGGATCATGGGTTACTCTTCCATGTCACATACATCTTGGTGGAGCGCTCAAAATGATAAGAATTAAATACATGCACTCATCACCAAGCAAAGTGAATGATCATATAAGGATAAGTAAGATAATATCATTTAACAAGCAAAAGTGTAGCTTATGATCAACCACATGATCATCAAAGTCTCACAGATAATAGCATAGTATCTCAAGCAATCAAAAGACAAACAAAGTTCAACCACCAAAGCAAGAGAGAATAAAAAGCAACGCTCTCTCTCGAAGCCTATGATCTATACATTTTTCTCCCCCTTTGGCAACAAGTTACCAAAAAGTTCATAGAAAATGCATAGCACTAGAACGTCTCTCAAGCTTGGTCTTCAGGTGGTGGTGTCCGGAGAACGCCAAGGACGAAGGCTTCAGTTGATGTGTATGGAGCTGATGGAGTAGGTGCTGGAGCTGGTGGCACTGAAGCTATAGCTGGTGCAGATGAAGTGGCTCTAGTGTCTGGAACAGGCACTGCAGTTGATCTCTGAGCTCGAGGCACTCTGGCAAATGCATCAGTGGTTGTTCTACCCTTCCTCTCCTGCATATCATCTTGTAGCTGCTCCACAGCTGACTGAATCTCAGTTACTTTGACATCTAAATCATAGAATTTTTGCTCCCTGATTCTTTCCAAGCTCTCCTGGTTTTGAGTCAGGGTGGCCAGTCCCTTCTCAATCCTCAGAGTTGATGCTATCAAATAACCAAGCTAGTCCTGCTTGCTTTTCAAAAAGTACTCAGATGCCTCCTCTTGAGTTGGCATCTTGGCAACCTTCTCTTGCTTTGCTTTCTCCTTCTTCTCTTGAGCTTGTACTGATGATGGTTCATTCTCATTCATCACAACTTGATTATCCTCAAAGTCAGGATAGATAGGCAAGTGTTCCTTATCCAACAAGTATGTGCCTGTGCCTCTCTTTGAGTTTATCAACTCCTGGATTTGTGGGGCATATCCACAACTTCTTTTCTGGTCAGCTGCAGTCCTCTTGATAGTCTCAACTATAAGGCTCATGACCTTGAACTTCTGTGGCACATCAAATATATGTAGCAAGTTAATTGCATGGCCTCTGATCATTCTGTGATCACCAGACTTGGGCAAGAGAGTGTGCCTAAGGGTCCAATTGATTGTAGGCAGCCCTGACAGCAAGTGTTTTACTGACCCAAACTGGTGAGTCTCAAGATCATCTTCAGGAATCTCCTTGTACATGTTTGCCATAGAGTTGTGATCCATCTTCTTCTTGGCATAGACATCCAAGTCATCTTCTTCTTCCTTAGGAGCATTGATCAGATTTGCCCATTCCTCAATAGTTGAGTGGTACCTTGTACCTTCAGACATCCATACTATCCTGCCATCTGGATAGAAGTGTGATGTGGAGTAGAATTGCATTATGAGCTCCTCATTCCACTTTGTGAGCTTCTGCCCAACAAAGTCTGCAACTCCATAAGCACTAAAGCTTTCAAACACACCAGGATAGTGTTCCTCATTTTACTTGATATACTTCTAGTCGACCCACCTCATTTCACACACTATAGGCTTCTTGTCCAACAATACTGTCTCATAGAAGTCCTGTTGTTCCTTTGTGTGGAACCTGTAATCAATGGTAGTCCTTCTCCTGGTAGCATATGGATATGTCTCTCTCCATAGCCTCAACCCTGAGTCTCTCCTGATCTTCATGTTCTCAGCCACAGGATGAGCATCATTGTGGTCTGGAATCTTGGGTTTGAGCTTTCTCAGGACTTGTCCTTCATCATCTTCATCAGCAGCAACTTCAGGCACTGGGGCCTTGTTCTTCTCAGTAGCTGGTATACTCCTGGTATTCCTCTTAGGTGCACTCTTGGGCTTAGAGGCTGATTTGGGTGCTTCTTTGGGCTTTGATGAAGCAGCCCCTGACTTTATAGCATCACCCATCAGCTTTTGTGCCTTGTGTGTTGGTGCAGTAGCCTCTTCTTCCTCTTCCTCTTCAGAATCTCTCATGATTGAGGATCTCCCAAGCACTCTAGCAGTGGTCTTTTTGATCCTCTCCTTCCTCTTCTTCCCTTCTGCAGCAGCCTCTTTGGGTTCAGATCCCAAAGGGACTTGAGTAGATGCTCTGGCCTTAGACATTGGAATTCTCTTTGCAGGAACCTTTTGCTTCATGCCTGGCTTGGTGGCAGCAGCAGTGCTATATTCCTTCTTAACCACTTTCTTCTTGGAAGTGGCCTCATCCTCAATTGCCACATTGTCTTCATCCTCAGACTCTGAAGTTTTCTTCTTCCTTGTTCTGGTGGCAGCTTTGGGCAAGTTGCTGGGAGTGCTCCTGCTACCATCATCTGAACTGCTAGAGGGACTAGTGCCCTCACTCAGGTGAACCTGCTCCTCTGACCTGTTCTGGCTGTCACTCTGATCAGACATATTGCAAACACTGACAGCAGACCCTGTGAATAGATATAGATGAGATAGAGTGGATGAGCATCACAAAATGCAGAGTTTTTTGCAAAAGAATGGGTCAAAAACATAGTTTTAGTTTTCAACAGAAAGCGTTTCGGATCAACCGATTTGTAAACTCGGTGATACCGAAGCAGCTGTTGGAACCTAAACTAGTGAACTCGGTCAGACCGAGTCACAGTTCAGTGGCACCGAGACTGCTAGGGTTTCACAAAGTCCTGAACTTGGCCACACCAATTTGCAATTCTTGGTCAGACCGAAAATTACATGTGGAATGGCCTGAGCCGAATCGGTGGTACCGAGTTCCACAACTTGGGGGTCCGAGATGGTTTCGGCTGAAACCTAACCCTAAATTTTTAATTCAACTCTAATCTACGGAGTGTTTTGACTGGATAGAAGCGTTTCAATCGTGGTAAGAATCATAATGAACACAATGTGCTACGAATCGGACGGGGATAGCACTGTGATCGAGTCCATACCCTAGTTCGGCGATGAACTCGCTACAGCGGCAACGGCGGGGAAGAATTCTGTTGACGGTGGTGGAGTCCAGCGACTGGAGGTGGCTGGCGACGAGGAGGAGGATCCGGAGACCCAGGAGGCAGAGCGAGCTATGCGCGGGCGAAGGGGTTTCGGAGAAATTTCCAAAATTTTGCCCGTGAGTATATATAGCCCGACCCTGTCGGTGTGACCGAGTGGAACAACTTGGTGGCACCGAGATTCATAACTGCAAGCAGTTACTGAAACTCGGTGTGACCGAAAGGTTCAAATCGGTTGCACCGAGATTGAAAACCTAGATCGACTTAGTGATCTCAGTATGACCGAAATGGATGAATCGGTCAGACCGAAAAGCACAAAGAAGTTTTGGAAGTTTAAGTCTATGACGAATCGGGGACTCCGAGTGCTCCTCGCATAGAGTGGTTCGAATCTGACTTGATCAAATTTTGTGATGTAGCATGAATAGAGTTTGAGACGAGAAAAGCATAGATAGCTAGAGAGGGTTCTTAGGCATTCTTGTCCATCCACTTGGCAAGAGAAAAGAAAAACAATCAATCAAAACAACAAGTGGATGTCCTCGAATGAGTAAAATATGCAATCAACATGCTGACACAATAAAATGGCAATTGAAATATGTGGCAAAGCATGCACAACCAATTCTAGCATCTATCAAACAATTTGCGATGACTAGGTCATCTATATCTGAGTATATTGACTTAGGAGTCAAATGAGAACATTTGATCATAGGTCATACTCATCATTTAAGCACAAGCGGGGTTACCACTTTTACATAAAGCATTGTTGTGTTCACACCATTAGAGTTGCTTTAGCTCAATTCTTAGAGTAAAGCTCCCCCTAGATGTGAGATTCCCCCTAAGAGGGATGAACTATCCTTGGGTTTTGTCGATGATGACTTCATGTAGATGTTGAAGATGTGGATGCTCAATGTTGATGTAGATCATTTGGAGCTATCCATTGGACTGAGTTGCACTTTCAATACCTACACGGGTTAGTCCCACAAGGAACAAACAAGTATATCTATAGACATAAAGTGATGCACACACAAGATGATGTCTATGAAAGATTTTAGGTTACCTTGTCCCTTGTCTTACCAACAAGAGGGTTTGTGACTCCTTGAACTAGTGCAAGATGTGGAAGTTGATTGCACTTGTTCTTGCCAAGATGATAAGAGTGAAGTATGTTGGCGGAGTCACCCTCAAGAACTCTCTAGTTCTTCTTCGGGATCCACACCATCCTGATGGGAATCCTCGGTGTTGTAGTTGTACTTGATGAAGTGGAACTTGAAGTAGTCTTGGGAACCCACTTGACCAAGGCCTTAGGAGCTTCTTCAAATGCAACAATTTCCTCTTGAAGCTTGTCCTTGCCTTTTTGCTTGTGGTCTTGTGGTGGAAGATCATCTTGAGCTTGTGTCCCTTTGAGAGAAGTAGGATCATACTTCTCTTGTTGAGGAACAAACTTCGTCTTGGGGTATTGATCTTCTTCCCACTCAACTCCATTGGCATTGAACTTTCGTTCAAAACCAACACCTTGATTCTTCCGGTGCCTTCCTTGCTTGCGTACAATTTCCTCGAACTGCTTACTTCCGGCAAGGCTCTTGTAAACACCTTTCACTATAATTCCCTTCAATAAGCTATTTTCTTGCTCAAGTGTAACTTGGCTAAGAGAATCATTAGTGGAATCAAGAGAACTACTAGAAGCATCAATATTGGATTTAGCATGATTATTGTTACTACTAGAGGAAGAATCTTTCTTGTTCTTGTTACTAGACTTGACTTGAGGCATGTAAGTGGATAGGAGTAAACGCTTGGCAATGTAAGAAGAATTTTTCTTGCGAAGATCATCATTGATTGCTTTTAATAACTCATGCTCTTGCTCAAGGTTGAGCTTTTCAAAGCGTAATTTCTCATGAGTCCTTAAAAGTTCTCGATGATCTCCTAAGATAGTTTCATGAGCTAACTTAAGAGTGTTTAGTTCTTTAGTTAGAGACTCAATCTTATCCTTATCATTGTCATTCGTTTTATCTTGATTAGCATGATTAATTGACATTTCATCATAGTATCCATCACTAGAGTTGTCAACAAGTAAATCATCATCACCTAACAAGTCATCTTCATCACTATTGAAATCAACATACTCGGGGTGTGATACCTTTGGGCCTTTAGCCATGAAGCATGTTCCAACTCCTTCATTTGGTGAGTCAAATATGTCGTAGGAGTTGGTTGTCACAAGTGCTAGACTGGCAACACCTTCATCTTGAGTATATTCGGAGTCGGAGTGATAGCTTCTCTCGGAGTGGTTGTCGGAGTCAGAGTCGGATACCCATTCACCAACATGAGCTTGATGTCTTCGTTTTGTGTAGCTCCTTGATGACTTTTCCTTTCTTTCTGAATCCTTGCTTCTCCGTGAGGGTCTTCGTTCATAACGATCATCTCTACTCCTTCTTTCTCTAGATGGTGATTCCTCTCTTCTACTTCTTCTCTTGGGAGAATCTTCTCTTCTCTTGTAGGGGGCCGTACACTCATTGGAATAGTGTCCGGGCCTTCCACAATTGTAGCAATTTCGCTCTCGATTAGAAGATCTTTTGTCATTTTAGGACCTTAACTTGGAGCTTCTCTCTTTGCTTCTACTCTTGTAGAACTTGTTGAAGTTCTTCACCATTAAGCTAAATTCTTCATTCAAGGTTTGTTTCTCACTCGATGATGTGGGGGCTTCACATGAGGCTTTGTAAGCACCACTTGATTTGTTGTGAAGTTCCTCTATATCCTTGAGTGACATCTCATGAGCAACAATTCTTTCGATGACTTCCGTTGGCTTGAGATCTTTGTAATTGGGCATCATTTGGATCAATCTGCACACGGTGTCATATTTTCCATCGAAGGCTCTTAGGATATTCTTGATGATGAATCTATCGGTCGTCTCTTCACTCCCTAAGCAGGCAATCTCATTTGTGATAAGAGCAAACCTAGAGTACATTTCAGCGACACCTTCACCATCCTTCATTTTGAACTTGTCAAGTTGAATTTGAAGCACATCCAATTTGGATTCCTTGAAGGAGTCGGTACCTTCATGCATATCAGTCAAAGTATCCCAAATTTCCTTTGCATTCTCAAGACGGCTGATTTTGTTGAATTCGTCGGGGCACAATCCATTGAAGAGGATATCACAAGCTTGAGCGTTGTATTGCAGCATTTTCAACTCTTCCGTGGTGGCTTCACGGTTCGGTTCTTTCCCATCAAAGAATTCACCTTGCAAGCCAATACACACAATAGCCCAAACGGCGGGGTTATGTCCAAGAATATGCATTTTCATCTTATGCTTCCAACTAGCAAAATTAGTGCCATCAAAGTAAGGACCTCTACGGTGATAATTTCCCTCGCTAGACGCCATACTCTCCTAGGTTGTGAAACCAAGGCTATGATCACCAAAAGCTATGGAAATCAAAGCAAATGGAGACCAAAGCTCTGATACCACTTGTAGGATTGAAAGTATGTCTAGAGGGGGGTGATTAGACTACTTGACCAAATAAAAATCTAGCCTTTTCCCAATTTTAGTTCTTGGCAGATTTTAGCTATCTCAGCACATGTCAAGCAATCTCAAGAATGTAAGCGGAAAGTATATGAGCAGAGGAAAGTAAAGCATGCAACTTGCAAGAATGTAAAGGGAAGGGTTTGGAGGATTCAAATGCAATTGGAGACATGGATGTTTTTGTCGTGGTTCCGATAGGTGGTGCTATCGTACATCCACGTTGATGGAGACTTCAACCCACGGAGGGTAATGGTTGCGCGAGTCCACGGAGGGCTCCACCCACGAAGGGTCCACGAAGAAGCAACCTTGTCTATTCCATCACGGCCATCGCCCACGAAGGACTTGCCTCACTAGCGGTAGATCTTCACGAAGTAGGCGATCTCCTTGCCCTTACAAACTCCTTGGTTCAAATCCACAATCTTGTCGGAGGCTCCCAAGTGACACCTAGCCAATCTAGGAGACACCACTCTCCAAGAAGTAACAAATGGTGTGTTGATGATGAACTCCTCGCTCTTGTGCTTCAAATGATAGTCTCCCCAACACTCAACTCTCTCTCTCACAGGATTTGGATTTGGTGGAAAGAAGATTTGAGTGGAAAGCAACTTGGGGAAGGCTAGAGATCAAGATTCATATGGTTGGAATGGAATATCTTGACCTCAACACAAGTGTAGGTGGTTCTCTCTCAGAAAATGTGTATTGGAAGTGTAGGTATGTTCTGATGGCTCTCTCCACGAATGAAGAGTGGGTGGAGGGGTATATATAGCCTCCACACAAAATCTAACCGTTACACACAATTTGCCAAACTCAGTGGGACCGAATGGTTAAACTCGGTCGGACCGATTCAGCAAACCTAGTGACCGTTTGGATTTTCGGTGGGACTGAGATGCAACTCGGTAGGACCGATATGGTTAGGGTTAGGGCATAACATAATCTCGGTGTGACCGATTACACAAACTCGGTGGGACCGATTTTGGTAATAAGCTAACCAGAGAGTTGGTCAGGTAAACTCGGTGTGACCGATCGCTCATTTCGGTGGGACCGAAATGTTACGAAAGAGAAACAGAGAGTTTACATTGCAATCTCGGTGGGACCGATCGCTCATCTCGGTAGGACCGAAACGTTACGAAGGGAAACAGAGAGATTACAGCCCCATCTCGGTGTGACCGAGATCCCTATCGGTGAGACCGATTTGCCTAGGGTTTGTGGCAGTGGCTATGACATTTGAAACTCGGTGGCGCCGGATAGAAAGAATCGGTGGGGCCGAGTTTGACTTTTGGTTTAGGTCATATGTGGATGTGGGAAGGTAGTTGAGGATTTTGGAGCATATCACTAAGCATTTTGAGCAAGCAAGCCATTAAGCAACACCTCGTCCCTCCTTGATAGTATTGGCTTTTCCTATAGACTCAATGTGATCTTGGATCACTAAAATATAAAATGTAGAGTCTTGAGCTTTGAGCTTGAGCCAATCTTTTTGTCCTTAGTATTTTGAGGGGTCGACTTTCCTCATCCATGCCATGCCATTCATTGAGCTTTTCCTGAAATATTAATCTTGGAATAATGTTAGCTCAATGAGCTATATGTTGTTAGGAATTACCAAAACCACCCAGGGATAGTTGCACTTCCACTCGTCTTCCATGAGTTCGGCATCGATCCCAGACCTCGATTATATCCGGTTCATGGATGGGACGCCACCTTCGGAGTCCTCAGACGAAAACCAGACAGACGAGGAGCCGTCGGAGGACAAACAAGAGGACGATGATGAGTAGGAGGAATGGTCAAACGAGGAGGAGGAGGACGACGACAACAACGACGATGACGACGGCGGCGGCGATGAAAAGCCAACGGTCATCGGCAAGAAGCGTCCTCGCCAAGACGATGTCGCGGGGCCATCTAACAAGAACAGCAAGAAGAAGGACTAAACTAAGAAGACTGTATATATCTCTGTTTTTCCTGTCAATCTCATCGCAGACGGTTAGTAATATGTATTCGACAAAGATCTTCTACATTATCGCCAACAGGTTGTTTTGTTGAACTGTGTGCCCTGACGAGCACACAATACACAAACAAGATCATATGGGCTGTCAATAATGATCGCACACAATTCTTGTTACACCGAATCGTTTGTGTTCACCTCACTCATTCAAACGGTTCATCAGAGTGAACTGTATGCCGTATATCGCACACACCTTGATCTGGCTGCCCATTTATGTTGTTTTATCTCATCGCAAATAGTTCGTACAGATCAACCGTATCCCCCTCATCGCACACGCAACTAAAATCTGAACCATGTTTGATGTATCATTCATCGCAAACGTTTTGCATCTTTTCTGATGGTTTTTTTACATCACCGTTTGCGATTAATGCATCGCACATAGTTTCATCAAAGGGTCTCTGATCATAGTGTCGCGTTAGCAACATCCTGCAGTAGTGAGGTATTCAATGCCTTCAGCTTGGCGGATGCATACATCCGAGCTTCTCGGGACGGGCTTGCTGGAGCCACTTACCAGTTTTCAAAGGACACGCGGGTAAGATCGTAGTGCGTAGATTTTAATAATCATATACCAGTAGCCCTCGAGACTTGAAAACAGTTGAAGCAACTGATTTTAAAGATTTTTGTATAATCAGGTACTCACGGAGAAGAACAACATGCTGTCTCACGAGCTGGAAAATTGTCGGACCCAGTTAACTACTATTACCGCTAAACTGGAGAAGTCCAAGGAGGCATCGACTAGTAATGTCCCCTCCTGCCCGAAAAATATGATCATGTGCCAGTAATGTTTTTTTCCAAATAGACACCGTTGTATTTACGATGGCAGGATCATTGGGTCAACTGGAAGAGAAATTGAAGGCCGCGCAAGTGGCTAAACAACATGCCAAAAGGCAAGAGGCCGCTGGTCAGCGTGTACTGACACGAACCAGGAATGAAAAGAATAAGCTGCAGGACACCAACACCCAACTAGGCGAAGAGCTGAAAGACGTGCGGGCTCAACTGGAGAAGTCCAAGGAGGCATCGACTGGTAATGCTCCTCCTGCGCAGAAAATACGATCATGTGTCATAAATGTTTTTTCTTTCAAATAGACACCGTTGTAATTATGATGGCAGGATCACTGGGTCAACTGGAAGAGAAACTGAAGGCCGCGCAAGTGGCTAAACAACATGCCGAAAGGCAAGAGGCCGCTGGTCAGCATGTACTGACCCGGACCAGGAATGAAAAGAATAAGCAGCAGGACGCCAACACCCAACTAGGTGAAGAGCTGAAAGACGTGTGGGCTCAACTGGCGGACGCCTTGAAGGAGAACCGAAAGCTGAGAGGCGGCATATTCAGTATGCTTTTTAACCTACTTCTGCACATCTCATTAATGCGGATCCTAACAATTTTATTACTATAGGTGTGCTGACTGGGTGGCCCGAAGAAGAGGTGTCCGGATTTTAGGCGACCTGCTACAAGAGATATCAAAGGTGCACGAACGAGCCTGGAAAGCAACGAGAAACATCACAAAGGCTTTATGGCCAGCCGATTCTCCTCAATGAAGTATGGAGGAACATGTTAATTTGTTCAAGGGAGATCAGCGCCGTTTTGGGCTATGGAAGATATCAGTCTACCGAGAAGGTGTGCAGGAAGCCTGGGCCATGGTGAAAACACGGTACACCGGACTTGATCCGAATCATATGGCACGAGTCGTACCTCGAGGATCCGATGGGCAGGAAATTCCGGTCAGCCTGGTGTACGACCAAGTGAAGATAGCCGCCAAGTTTTCTCAGCAGGATTGTAAGCTAGACAACCTGTTAGAGGGTCTAGAGGAAAAAGAAGTTTTTGAGTCCCAGTAGAAATGTACTTTATTGAAAAATTTGTCTCCAGCCGAATTTGTAAAAAGATTGTCATGGCATACTTTCTGCTTCGACCTCCGAAAACCTTAGGTTTGGAGTGTTTCCTAATACTATACCGCAGGTAAACACCAAAGTATGTTCGGAAACCAGGCAGTCCGGTCATAGTTGCTTGAATAGACAAGGTGTATTCGGGGAGTTATGTTATATTACATTTGATTGTAAGAAACATCTTCTAGAGAGAATAGTTCCGTTAAGGGTTCCTTTCCCTGGGCCAGCATGCAGTTTTTGTGCATACCGAAGCTGTGATGCTAAAAAATCATAGTACGTGTTATAATCAGGGGTTTTGTATTGCAACGAGGGCATTTTGTCTTTTTCTCACTGACCAATCATTCCCTTAAGAACGCTAGCTTTCGGCTCCACCCGTCTAAGGTACATGTTCGGATAACCCGGCTGTAACAATCGCAGAGGTGCTCCCTTTATGCCCTAGCCGAACAAGCAGGAACATAGGGCATAAGCACAGGAGCCAGGCAACCCAGCTTGGCAAAATCTTAAGTCATAAAGGTGCATATAATGGCGAAGAAAAGACATATGTGAGTAGACGACACATATATAGGGTGAGCTTGATGCTCGAAAAATAGTAATAATAATAATAAGCTTCTTGTGAAAAGAAGCCCCCAGGTATTGTGGGTATATACATTTAAGGATGTATACTCCTAAAGTATTTGGTTTATCCAAAACGAGCCAAAAAGTCGTATAAAAACAAAAAGAAGAAAGAGAAAAGAATAGAAAAAGGTAACGAATAGTGGGTTCAGACTTAGGCATAGAATCTTCGGAGTCTGGCAGCATTCCATGGGTTCAGATCCAAGCGATTGTCTGATGCATTGCGAAGGAGATAGGCTCCTCCATTGAGAACTTCATCTATGATGAAGGGACCCTCCCATTTGGGCTTGAGCTTGTCCTTTTTCTTCTCTGGTAGGCGTAGAACAAGTTCACCGACATTGTAAGTCTTGGCCCGCACTTCTCTACTTTGGTATCTTCGAGCCTGTTGTTGGTAGAATTCTTGAGGGAGATTTTGTGATATCACGCTCCTCCTCCAGACCATCTAAGTCATCTTGCTGATCGATCTCGGCTTCTTTCTCCTCGTACATGCGGACTCGAGGTGAGTCGTGGATAATGTCGCAGGGCAAGACGGCCTCTGCACCGTACACCATAAAGAACAGTGTGTATCCGGTCGTGCGATTGGGCATGGTCCACAGCCCCCAGAGTATGGAGTCAAGGTCCTCAACCCATTGTTTATCTGACTCCTGTAAGGATCGCACTAGTCTGGGTTTAATGTCGCTCATTATCAAGCCATTAGCCCGTTCGACTTCACCGTTTGTTTGAGGGTGATAGACGGAGGCATAATCGAGCTTGATGCCCAGATTAGCGCACCAGGTTCTTACTTCATTGGCTGTGAAGTTAGAGCCATTATCGGTGATGATGCTGTGTGGGACACCATAATGGTGTACGACACTAGATATGAAATCTATCACTGGTCCGGCTTCGGCCGTTTTAACCAACTTGGCCCCTATCCATTTAGTGAATTTATCCACCATGACCAACATATATTTTTTCTTGTGGCTTCCCCCTTTAAGGGGTCCGACCATGTCAAGCCCCAGACTGCAAAGGGCCAAGTAATGGGGATTGTTTGTAGGGCGGTAGGCGGCATATGGCTTTGGTTGGCGAAAAGCTGGCATCCTCCGCAACGCTGGATGAGGTCTTGTGCATCTTCTTGGGCCGTAGGCCAGAAAAATCCCATTCGGCAGGCCTTACTTACAAGGGCCAAAGCTGCGGCATGATGACCACCAAGGCCGGCATGGATTTCACCAAGAGCTGCCGCCCCTCTTCTTCGGAGATACACCTTTGAAGGACTCCGGTATTACTTTTCTTGTAGAGCTCTCCTTCATGAACCTTGTAGGCTTTCGAGCGTCGGACGATGCATCGAGCCTCATTCTAGAACTCGTGGAGCTCTCACCTATTGAGGTAGGCGAGGAAGGGTTCGGTCCATGGAGGAATTATTGCCATGATTGCATGGGCCGATGGTGTTGGTTCGGTGGCCGAGTCCCCGATGATATCAGGAGTATGTTCGGCGTCTTGGGGTATGATCAAATTCGGACTGGCATTGCTGCCCTCGTCCTGCCATACCACATATGGCTTGAAGAGCCTCTCCATGAATGTGTTCGGTGGGACGGGGTCACGCTTAGCCCCCATGCGAGCAAGGATGTATGCTGCCTGATTGCTCTCTCGGGCCACGTGATGAAACTCGAGCCCCTCAAACCGAGCTGATATTTTGAGTATAGCGTTGCGGTAAGCTGCCATCTTCGGATATTTGGCATCAAAATATCCGTTTATTTGGGATATTGCGAGGTTTGAATCCCCGGGCACCTCCAAGCATTGTATGCCCATAGAGAAAGCCATCCGAAGACCATGCAATAAGGCCTCGTATTCGGCTGCGTTATTAGAGTCCGTGTATAGTATTTGGAGCATGTAACAGACTATATCTCCTGTGGGGGATGTCAGGACGACGCCAGCCCCAAGTCCGGCTAGAATTTTAGAGCCATCGAATTTCATCACCTAGTTGGAATACGTACCGTACTCTTTGGGGAGTTCAGCCTTTGTCCTTTCGGCGACGAAGTCAGCCAACACCTGAGATTTATTTGCTCGGCGTGGTATGTACGTTATTTCAAATGGTAAGAGCTCAATAGCCCATTTGGCAATCCGGCCGGTAGCTCCCGATTGTTTATAATATCATTGAGTGGTACTTCTGAAGCTACCATGATTGAGCAGTCTTGAAAGTAGTGCCGCAGCTTGCGAGATGCCATAAATACCGCATATGCTATCTTCTGATAATGCGGGTATCGGGATTTGCATGGTCAAAGGACCGTCGATATGTAGTATATCGGTTTTTGGGTTGGGAATTTATGCCCCTCCTCTTTTCATTCGATGACGAGCACCGCACTCACCACTTGGAGAGTTGCCGATATGTAGAGCAACATTGGTTCGCCGATGTTTGGTGCGGCCAGGATGGGGTTGCTTGCTAGCAAAGTTTTTATTTCCTCCAGTCCGGCTATTGCAGCATCCGTCCACACAAAGTGGTCGGTGCGTCAGAACAGGCGATACAATGGCAATGCCTTTTCTCCTAGTCTAGAGATAAAACGGCTCAAGGCAGCCACACACCTGGCTAGTTTTTGGACCTGCTTGAGGTCAGTTGGTGTTGCCAATTGTGACAGGGCCTGGATTTTGGTGGGTTTGCTTCAATTCCTCTATGGAGAAAATAAATCCGAGCAGTTTGCCGGTGGGGACGCCGAAAACACACTTTTACGGATTGAGCCTTATGTCATATGTTCGGAGGTTGTCGGATGTGAGGCGGAAGTCATCCACCAATGATTCAACATGCTTTGTTTTGATGACTACGTCATCTACATATGCCTCCACAGTCTTATCGATTTGCTTTTCCAGGCATGTTTGAATCATGCATTGGTAAGTAGCGCCGGCGTTCTTGAGCCCAAAAGGCATAGTGTTGAAGCAGAAAGGCCCATACGGGGTGATCAACGCCGTTGAGGCTTGGTCGGATTCCTTCATCTTAATTTGATGGTATCCGGAGTATGCGTCGAGGAAACACAGTGAATCATGTCCCGCGGTTGCATCAATAATCTGGTCGATGCGAGGTAGTGGGAAAGGGGTCCTTAGGGCAGGCCTTGTTAAGGTGTTTGAAATCGATGCACAAGCGCCAGGAGTTGTCCTTCTTTGGTACCATGACCAGGTTTGCTAGCCAATCCGGATGTTTGATCTCTCTGATAAACCCGGCTTCGAGTAGCTTGGCTAGCTCCTCCCCCATAGCCTGTCGCTTGGGTTCGGAAAATCGCCGGAGCATTTGCTTAACCGGCTTGTAACCCTTCAATATGTTGAGGCTATGTTCAGCCAGCGAGCGTGGGATTCCTGGCATATCCGAGGGGTGCCAGGCGAAGATGTCCCAGTTCTCACGCAAGAACACGCGCAATGTGGCATCGACCGTCGGGTCCAGCTGTGCCCCAATGGAAGCTGTTTTCTTGGGATCCGTCGGGTGGACTTGAAATTTGACTATTTCATCAGCTGGCTTGAAAGAGGTGGATTTAGGCCTTTTATCAAGAATTACATCGTCCCTATCCACCATGGAACGCAGAGCGGTGAGTTCCTCGGCTGCTAGGGCTTCGGACAGTGCCTCAAGGGCGAGAGATGCGGTTTTATTTCGTCACAGAGTGCTATGTCCGGATCACTAGAAATAGTGATAACACCATTGGGCCCGGGCATTTTGAGCTTCATATACCCGTAATGAGGTATGGCTTGAAAGCCTGTGAATGCATCTTGTCCTAACAAGGCATGATATTCGCTATCGAAACGAGCCACCTAGAAGATTATATCTTTGGACCTATAGTTTTCTGGTGTGCCGAATATCACATCTAGTTTAATTTTCCCTCAGCATCTTACTTCCCTGCTGGGGATGATTCCCCTAAAGGATGTATTGCTCTGCTCAATGTGACTCCTGTCCGTTTGCATTTTATTGAGCGTGCCCTCATAGATGAGGTTCAGCCCGCTGCCACTGTCCATTAGCACTTTAGTGAGCTGAAAGCCGTCCACAATTGGGTTTAGGACCAAAGCGGCTGGTGCCCGGAGTGAGAGGGACCTTGGTTCGTCCTCTACATTGTAAGTGATCGCCGTATCGTTCCAAGGGTTTATTGCTGCTATTTGGCATACTTCGGTGAGGTCGCAGAGCGCCCTTTTTCGACAATTATTTGATGAGAAGGTCTCGAAGACCGTGAATACTTTGAGATCGGTGTCCTCCGAAGAGTACTTCTCTGGGGTATTGTTGGTGAGGATACCCTCGCCGCTCTTGGCTACCTGCCGGAGTATCCAACATGCCCGTAGGTTGTGTGTTGGTTTAGTATTTGGTGTCATGTGTATTTGACAGGGCCTATCGAGCCATTCCTCGAAGACAGTTCTATGTCCTGTAAAGGGCTTGATTTTCTTGTCCACGGGATGATGATCAGGTGCCCCGCGAGGGTGCATCCTTTTTTCCTGCCCGGGATATGGCTTAAAGGCCTACGGTTCCCAACAGGTTGTCTGATTTTTCCAGGCACTTTCCATTGCGCAGTACTTCTGTACTATGTGTGCCAAATCTGCGAAGTGCGGTACGTGACGACGATTGGGGGAATTAAGGATTCCCTCATCCGTACAGTTGTTGTGAAATACTGACATTGTTTCATCATTGCAATAGTCTTTTATCTTGTTTTAAAAAAGAAGGAATCTAGCCCAAAAGTGATGGACTGTCTCCCGAGGCTGCTGCCGCACATACATTAGGTCGCAAATGTCCGGAGGGCCGGAATTTCTTGGATAATATTGCTTGTGGTGGGTGGGCGGGATTAAATTCGCACCCTGACCCACTGTGGAATCTGGAGTTCGAAGAATTTCCGAGGTTACTGTCGGTGTCAAAACTGGCGGATCTCGGGTAGGGGGTCCCGAACTATGCATCTAGGGTCGATGGTAACAGGAGACAGGAGACACGATGTTTACCCAGGTTCGGGCCCTCTTGATGGAGGTATTACCCTACTTCCTGCTTGATTGATCTTGATGAATATGAGGATAACAAGAGTTGATCTACCACGAGATCATAATGGCTAAACCCTAGATGTCTAGCCTGCATGATTGTGATTGCCTCTACGGACTAAACCCTCCAGTTTATATAGGGACCGGAGGGGCCTAGGATTGTACAAAGTCCGTTTACAGAGGAAGGAATCTTCATATCCAAACGCCAAGCTTGCCTTCCACGCAGAGGAGAGTCCCATCCGGACACGGGAGGAAGTTTTCGGTCTTGTATCTTCACGGCCCATCAGTCCGGCCCACGTCACATAGGCCGGACGTCCGAGGACCCCTTAGTCCAGGACTCCCTCAGTAGCCCCCGAACCAGACTTCAATGATGATGTGTCCGACGCGCTGATAGTCTTCGGCATTGCAAGGCGGGTTCTTCCTTTGAATACTTCAAAGTGTCTGCTCCGAAGAGTTATACTCGGCTTTCCATTTAATGTCGTACCCACTGGCTTTTGTGCCTCCATTGCTTCGGCTTCCACGTGTCGAGCAAACACGAAAGGTTAGAGTATTTTTGCACATAACACCCTGTCCATGTAAGAAAGGTGTATATTTAACTGGATTGGATCTTAGATGCCATCTCACACCAAGCGGAAAATCCTTAGAGCTTGCTAGGAGAAACCACTCCAACATGGCTAGCATTCCCAGTTCTTCCTCCCGCCCCCATGGTTCCAAAAAAGGCGATTGGGAGAAATATTCAGTATCCCATGACCAGCCGAGTAAGCTTCAAACGCAGGGATCCCTTCCTCCCGCGGATCAAGTCCCGATCGAGCAGGATTAACCTCCTTTACAGGCGAAGCCCTGGTGGAAAATCACCCTAATCCAACCAGGGGGGAGTGGGTGTGCTTCGTATCCTTCTTAATAGGAGGCGTCAGGTTTCCAATCCACCCTTTCCTCCGAGGTCTACTGGAGTACTATGGCCTCCAACTGCACAACCTCACTTCAGCCTCCATCCTACATATCGCGGGTTTCATCACTCTTTGTGAGCTATTCCTGGGCTGCGAGGCCCACTTTGATTTATGGAGGAAACTTTTTTGCCTCGTCCCTCATTCCCAAAAGGGATCCATATTAGAGGTGGGCGGCGCCGAGATATGGTGCATACCTAGGACCGGATACTTGCCCGACACGCCCAAGAAGGCATCTGAACAGTGGTCCTCGGAGTGGTTTTATATTGAAGATGTTGCTCTCCCCGACCCAGTCCGAATGGGCCTTCCCGAATTTTCCAGCGCTCCGTTGAGGAAACGCCACAGTTGGCGTCCTCGGAGCCTCGAGGAGGAAGACAGCGCAGAAGTTCAACAGTTAATGGGCAGGATAAGGACACTTGCCCAGTCCGGATTATCAATAATCGAGGTAATGGCAACTTCCATAATGCGAGGTGTTCAACCGCTCCAATTCATAGGGCTCCCCATGTGGCACTACAATGGGGAAGATGACGCCTCGCGCTGCGGACGGATGGGTCAGGATACCCCTGCTGCCCTGGCCACAATATTGGCCGATTTGTATAAAGGGGAGAAAGAGGAGTTTACTCATCTCAAGCGCCGAGAGGGATTCTCCATGTACAATCCTCCTAGCTGGGTGAGTTTTAATCCCACTTCCTTACTTAATGTTTTCCCCGAGCCATGTTTAATTGACATTTACTCGTCCATTCTTAATAGGAATGGCGGAAGGCTATCGCGGAGATTTATAGTCCCGCTCCACAGCCGGAGGACCATAACCAGGACCTCGATCCCGGATTTGAAGAGGATCCGGACATATTTGTAGAACTCAAAGAGGGAGTCTTCTATCAGGCAAGCTATGAAGGCACAGAAGTGCTCATCGTGGCCGATTATCCTAGCCTCCTTCCTGCCTCACATGTAAGTAACCAGGAGACATCTCCTCCGAAAGAGCTTCCTCGTTATGCTGCACCCACCGCACTGTCTCGTGCTCCAAAGGGGAGGCGCTCGGCGCGTCATGCCGCACCAGAGGCGTCTCATAAGAGAGCGACTCCTACGCCGGTGGATCTTCGAAGAGGAAGGCAAATGACAACACTACCGAACCTTCATCAAAGAGGAATGGCTTCGAATATGCCCTCTGGCAGTCACATCGAACTGTGACATTGTCCGCTATGTTTTATCAGGAAGAGTGTTCGCCGGACTATGTCCGAGGATCCTGCCGGTCGCACCTCCACCAGTCAAGTTCCAAACCCTACCTCTAGGGCGGGGGCTGACACGGAAGCGACACCGGATTGTCCTCCTTCAGAGGATTCGGATAATGTATCCATCATGAACTCTGAAGTGGATAGCGCCATGAATCATCGGCGCCGGAGGGCTGCTCTTCGCGACCCTGATTTTACTAAAGAGGCATTCAATGCCTTCAGCTCGGCTGATGCGTACATCCGAGCTACTCGGGATGGGCTTGCCAGAGCCATTGACCAGCATTTGAAAGATATGCGGGTAAGTATGCATTGTACGGATCTGGTAATCATGTACCAGTAGCCCCTGAGACTTGAAACAGTTGAAACAACTGATTTAAGGATCATTGTATAATCAAGTACTCACAGAGAAGAACAACATGCTATCTCGTGAGCTGGAAAAGTGCCGGACTTAGCCAGCTGTTGTTGTCGCTGAACTGGAGAAGTCCAAGGAAGCACCGCCTCGTAATGTTCCCTTCCATCCAGAAAAAGTATAATCATGTACCAGTAATGTGAATACTATTGCGCTTCCGATGACAGAATCAGCAGATCAACTGAAAGAGGAACTGAAAGTCGCGCAGGCGGGTAAACAAGAGGCCGAAAGGCGACATGCCGCAGGCGAACGTGTGCTGACACGAGTTAGGGATGATGAGAACAAGCTACAGGATTCCAACACCCTGCTGGGTGAAAATCTAAAAGATGTACGAGCCCAGCTAGCTGACGCCGTAAAGGAAAATAGGAGGCTACGAGGTAGCATATTTAGTATGCTTTTGAACTTACCCCCGTGTAATTCAGCGAAAAAATGAGCCGACAGATTTATGTCTGCAGGTATGCTGACTAGCCGTCCCGAAGAGGAAATGTCTAGATCTCAAGGCGATCTGCTGCAAGAGCTGTCCCAAGTGCACGAGCGAGCTCGGCAAGCAATGCGGAGTATTGCCAAGGCTTTGTGGCCATCCGCCTCCCCTCCAGGAAGTATGGAGGAGCTTGTGAAGCTATTCCAGGGAGCTCGGCGGCGCTTTCAATTATGGAAGATATCGGCCTGCCGAGAAGGTGCACGAGAGACTTGGGCCATGGTAAAAACATGGTACACCAAGCTTGATCTGAATCACATGGCCCGGGTCAGACCTCGGGGGTCAGATGGACAAGAAATTCCAGTTAGTTTGGTATATGACCAAGTAAAGTTAGCCGCCAAGTTTTCCCAACAGGATTGTAAGCTAGACAGCCTGTTGGACGGCATAGATGTAACGCCCTCGATGCGGCTATATCTCCCACGTGTCGAGGCACGACTTAGAGGCATAACCGCATTGAAAGCAATGTCGCAAGTTAGGCAATCTTCACAACATCCCATGTAATATAGATAATAAAAGGGGAGATACATAGTTGGCTTACACTCGCCACGTCAATCAAAGTACATAAATAGCATTACATCAACCAAACACTCATGGCCCGACTACGGCACCAAAATAAAAGATAAACCCAACATGCGACACGGTCCCGATCGCCCCAACTAGGCACCACTACTGATCATCAGGGAAAGACACATAGTAACGGCGTGAGTCCTTGTCGAACTCCCACTTGAGCTCAAGCGCGTCATCTGGAACGGAGTCATCGGGCCCTGCATCTGGTTTGGAAGTAATCTGTGAGCCACAGGGACTCAGCAATCTCGCACCCTCGCGATCAAGACTATTTAAGCTTATAGGTAAGGCAATGTAAATATGTGGAGCTGCAACAAGCGACTAGCATATATGGTGGCTAACCTGTTCGCAAAAGAGAGCGAGAAGAGAAAGACAAAGCGCGAACGAATAACTAGAGAATAACCTGCGGCAAGCATTACTCCAACACCGTGTTCACTTCCAGGACTCCGCCGAGAAGAGACCATCACGGTAACTCACACGGTTGATTCATTTTAATTAAGTTAAGGATTCAAGTTATCTACAACCGGACATTAACAAATTCCCATCTGCCCATAACCGCGGGCACGGCTTTCGAAAGTTCAAATCCCTGCAGGGGAGTCCCAACTTAGCCCATGACAAGCTCTCACGGTCAACGAAGGAATAGACCTCCTCCCGAGACGTTCCGATCAGACTCGGTATCCCGGTTCTACAAGACACTTCGACAAGTTAAAACAAATCCAGCAACACCGCCCGAATGTGCCGACAAATCCCGATAGGAGCTGCACATATCTCGTTCTCAGGGCACACTCAGACTGTCTTAGGTACGGGTAGGCCAGCCCAGAGTTGCCCCTGGTGGCCACCGGCAGCTGACAGGTGGACCAACACTCAGAGGAGCACTGGCCCGAGGGGGTTTAAATAAGATGACCCTCGGGCTCCGGAAACCCAAGGGAAAAAGAGGCTAGGTGGCAAATGGTAAAACCAAGGTTGGGCATTGCTGGAAAAGCTTTAATCAAGGCAAACTATCAAGGGGTTCCCATTATCACCCAATCGCGTAAGGAACGCAAAATCCAGGAACATAACACCGATATGACGGAAACTAGGGCGGCAAGAGTGGAACAAAACACTAGGCGAGAGGCCGAGCCTTCCACCATCTACCAAGTATATAGATGCATTAAGATAACAAGATAATATAATGATATCCCAATAAGTAAAATAATGTTCCAACAAGGAACGGTCTCCAATATTCACCTGCAACTAGCAACGCTATAAGAGGGGCTGAGCAAAGCGGTAACATAGCCAATCAACGGTTTGCTAGGACATGGTGGGTTAGAGGTTTGACGTGGCAATTTGGGGAGGCATGATAGGCAAGTGGTAGGCATCGTAGCATAGGCATAGCAAAAGAGCGAGCATCTAGCAAAGCAAAGATAGTAGTGATTTCGAGGGTATGATCATCTTGCCTGCAAAGTTGTCAGAGTTGACTGGATCCTCGAAATCAAACTCAACGGGCTCCTCATTAGCGAACTCGTCTCCCGGCTCTACCGAAACAAGACAAACAAGCAACAAGGACACAATCAACCACGTGCAAACTCAAATAACATGATGCAAAACATGGTATGCTATGCGGGATGCGATATGTGATGCATATGCAAGATTTGACAAGGAATGAATGAACCTGGCCTCAACTTGGAAATCCAAGTGTGCCACTGGAAAGGTGAGGTGAAATCGCTTGAAAACGAATATAAAGAACGCCGGAATCGGAGTCACGGTTTGAAAATGGCAAGCAATTCAAATATGACACCGGTCTGCGATATACAACAAGTAGCCATCTAAATGCAACAAGATGAACATGCTACAGCACTCAAACATGGCATCAAAATACATGGCAGGGATCCATTCATGATGCTTAAAAAAAGATGAACACTGAGATACGGCCAATTCATCCATTAACAGGTTCAAACAAGCATGGCAAAAATGCATTTGCTAAACAGATTTCAGACTTAGTGAAATTAACACTTGTCTGGAATTTCAGATCAGGTAGCACACTTTGGAGCATGAAAACTATATGCTACAGGACCTGAACATGGCAAAGAAAAGCATGTCATGGAGCTACTCAAAGAGATTAACAAAAGTCCCTTAGTGACCTTGAGCCAAAAGGGATCAGAAAATACAATTGCAAGCATGTGAACATGGCAAAAACATAAGCAGTTCTCAGACTTAGTGAAAAACTGGAACATGCAAAATCAGATATCAAGTAGGCATGTTTACGAGCTCGATGCACTCACTACAGAGCAAGTCATGACAATCTAAGCATACACGCATCAAGAATACACATTATACAAGCTAGACATGGCAAGAACAATATCATAGCATGCACGGATCAACTACAACATCCTCGGCAAAATCGCTAACAAGTAGACAATCTGCACAGATTCACGAAATAGCAAAAGTAGAGCTCGATTGACTCAAGCTAGGGTGCTCCATAATTGCAAACAAAGACATGGATGGATAGAGCACTACAAGATTAACAAAACATCCTTACTGATCATCCTCAAAAGAGGCACGGATCACTAGGAAACAACATGAACATATGGCATATAGAGATAAACAGATTAATGACTTAGTGGAATTGCCAAGTCCCTGAAATCAGCATTAATGAATGCACCACTTTGCAAGCTTGTGCTAGTCACCCCACACATCACAAAAATACATGGGTTGCACCTCTGGATAGATGGCAAAACATATAACAAAACACATGTAGAGTGCAGGGGCATATCATGCACACAATAATCATGGCAAAATGACAAATAGCTAATTGGAGCAGCAGATCTGACAATTATCCCAAATAGCATTCTTCCAACAGCATTTCGGGCATCAAGATGAACTCAAATGAAAATAATACAATGAGATGAAATGATGTACTCTCTGAGACGAACATTTTGAGATGCTAAATGCCCAAAACGGTCTACGGATGCAGAGGTGTAGCATGATGAAATATGCAAAATAAACTGCAGACTTGGGAAAAAACGAAGTCAGCCCTAGGTTTTTTTGAATCCGGATCTGAGATCCAGCGGCACTGTTCATGCACGGAACCTGATGTTGGCCGGAAAGCTCGACGAGGCCGCCGGAGTCGTCGGAGGTCGCCGGACTTGGCGCTTCCCGGGGCGAGGAGGTGCGGAGGAGGCCGAGTCGGCGATGGCGGCGGTCAGGCGCGGCGCCGGCGTGGCTTGACGGCGCGTCGGGCGGCGGGGAAGGCTCGCCGGAGATGGAGCGCCCCGGTGGCGGCGCTCGCTGGCGGTGGTGGTGCGGCGGCTGGGTCGAGGAGACGCGGGCGGCGCGCGGGGAGGACGAGGGCGGCAGCAGATCTGGCCCGAGCGGCCGGCGGGGAGGGCCGGAACCGGGCCTCGCGGGCCTCAGCGGGAGTGGCGGTGATGTGGGGCGCCGCTGCCACGTGGCACGCCCCGGTTGGCCGGAGGCGGCAGCGGACGCTGTCCGGCCGGGTCGGACGTGTCCGGCGCGGCGCGAGGTGGCTTTTAGGGTTTGGGGACGAAGGGGATCCGGATTTTTTTGAGGAGGGGTCTATATATAGAGGTAGAGGGAGCTAGGAGAGTCCAAATGAGGTGCGGTTTTCGGCCACGCGATCGTGATCGAACGCTCTAGATGATGGAGAGGGTTTTTGTGGGTTTTGGGCCAAATTGGAAGGGTGTTGGGCTGCAACACACACGAGGCCTTTTCGGTCCCTCGGTTAACCGTTGGAGCATCAAATGAAGTCCAAATGGTACGAAACTTGACAGGCGGTCTACCGGTAGTAAACCAAGGCCGCTTGGCAAGTCTCGGTCCAATCCGGAAATGTTTAACCCCCACACACGAAAGAAAGGTAGAAATGACCACCGAAGGAGAACGGAGCGCCGGAATGCAAAACGGACAACGGGGAAAATGCTCGGATGCATGAGACGAACACATATGCAAATGCAATGCACATGATGACATGATATGAGATGCATGACAACGACAACAACACACGGAGACAAAAAGCCGAACCCGAGAAAATAAAATAACTTAACGCCGGAAACAGCAAGAGTTGGATTACATATTGGGAAAATCATATCCGGGGTGTTACAATAGAGCAAGAAGTTCTAGAGTCCAAGTGACTATGTACTTCGATCGAAAAATTTGTCCCTAGCCGGATTTGTAAAATAATTTTCATGGCAGACCTTTTCGCTTCGACCTCCGGGCCCGAAGGTGCAGAGTGTTTCCGAATACCGGAGCGGCAATATAGGCCAGGGTATCCTTGGAAATTAGGCGTAGGGGTCATAGTTGCTTGAACAGACAAGTTGTATCTGGCTAGCTATGTTATATTACTTGTTGATTGTAAGAAACATCTTTGAGGGAGAATAGTTCCGTTAAGGGTTCCTTTCCCTGGGTGAACATGCATTAGCATGCATGCCCAAACTGTGATTGAAGAATCGCAGTATACATAACATCTGGGGGTTCACAGTGTAATTAGGGTATAACATCTTTTGTCTGCCGACAGAATATTCCCTTAAGAACGCTAGCTTTCGGCTTCACCCATTCTGAGGTACAAGTCTGGATGACCCGGCTGTAACAATCATAGAGGTGCTCCCTTTATTCCCTAGCCAAACAAACGGGAATGTACGGCATAAGCACAAGAGCCAGGCAACCCAGCTTGGCAAAAACTTAAGTCATAACGGTACATATGAGGAAAGGACACATATGTGGCGAGCTTGATGCTCGGAAAATAATAATAAGCTTCTGTAAAAGAAGCGCCCGGGTATTGTGAGCGTATACATTTAAGGATGTGTACGTCATAGGTGTGCGGTTTAGCCGCACAAGAGCTATAGAGCCGGAAAAAAATTAAAGAGAGAGAAAGTGGAAACAAAGGGAGAAGAAGACGAACAAAGAGTATGGCTCTAGGCGTAGAATCTTCGGAGTCTGGCAGCATTCCATGAGTTCGGCTCTAGGCGATTGTCCGATGCATCACACAGGCGGTACGCTCCTCCGGTGAGAACTTCATCGATGATGAAGGGACCCTCCCACTTCGGCTTGAGTTTGTCCTTCTTCTTTTCTAGCAAGCGCAGGAAGATCTCACCAACATTAAAAGTCTTGACCCGCACTTCTCTACTTTGGTATCTGCGAGCCTGTTGTTGATAGAATGCAGAACGGGCTTTTGCAATGTCGCTCTCCTCCTCCGGGGCATCTAGACTGTCCTGTTGATCAAGCTCAGCCTCTCTCTCTTCATACATGCGCACTCGAGGTGAGTCATGAATGATGTCGCAGGGCAAAACGGCCTCTGCGCCGTACACCATGAAGAATGGTGTGTATCCGGTAGTGCAATTGGGTGTGGTCCGTAGCCCCCAGAGTACGGAGTCGAGCTCCTCAACCCAGTGCTTGTCTGATTCTTTCAAATACCGCACTAGTCTAGGCTTAATGCCGCTCATGATAAGACCATTAGCTCGTTTGACTTGACCGTTTGTTTGTGGGTGACAGATGGAGGCGTAATCAAGCTCAATGCCCAGGTTAACACACCTGGTTTTCACTTCATCGGCTGTGAAATTGGAGCCGTTGTCGGTGAGGATGCTGTGTGGGACACCATAACGATGCACGGCACCGGATATAAAGTCTATCACTGGTCCGGGTCGGCCGTTTTAACTGGTTTGGACTCTATCCACTTGGTGAATTTATTTACCATGACCAACATATATTTTTTCTTATGGCTTCCTCCTTTAAGGGTTCCAACCATGTCAAGCCCCCAGACCGCGAAAGGCCAAGTGATGGGGATTGTTTGTAGGGCGGTAGGCGGCATAGGGCTTTGATTGGTGAACAACTGGCATACGACACAACGTTGGACAAGGTCATGTGCATCTGCTCGGTCCGTCCGCCAAAAGAAACATGTACGGAAGGCTTTACTTGTAAGGGCCCAAGCCGCGGCGTGGTGACCACCGAGATCAGCACGGATTTCGGCCAGGAGCTGCCGTCCCTCTTCTTCGGAGGTACATATTTGAAGGACTCCGGTAACGCTTTTCTTGTAGAGCTCTCCATCATGGACCTTGTAGGCTTTCGAGCGCCGAACAATGCATCGATCCTTTCTGATCCTCAGGGAGTTCTCGCCTATTAAGGTAGGCTAAGAATGGTTCGGTCCATGGGGTAATTACTGCCATTATTAGATGGGCCGATGGTGTTATTTCGGTGGCTGTGCCCCCAATGATGTCGGTATTGTGTTCGGAATCTGGGGGTATAATCGGATCTAGACTGGTGTTGTTGCTCTCACCCTGCCACACCACAAATGGCTTGAAGAGCCTTTCCAGAAAGATGTTAGGCGTGACGGGTCACGCTTGGTGCCTATGCGAGCAAAAACATCCGTCGCTTGATTACTTTCCCGATCCACATGATGAAACTTGAGTCCCTCGAACCGAGCTAATATTTTAAGTATGGCGTTACGATAGGCCGCCATCTTTGGATCTTTGGCATCGAAGTCTCCATTTATTTGGGATATTGCGAGATTTGAATCCCCGCGCACCTCTAGGCGTTGTATGCCCATGGAGGCAGCCATCCGAAGACCGTGCAATAAGGCCACGTATTCGGCTGCATTGTTGGAGTCTGTATATAATATTTGGAGTACGTACTGGACTATGTCTCCGGTGGGGGACGTTAAGACGACGCCCGCTCCTAAGCCGGCCAGAATTTTAGAGCCATCGAATTGCATGACCCAGTTGGAATATGTTCCATACTCTTTAGGGAGTTCGGCCTATGTCCATTCGGCAACAAAGTCGGCCAATACTTGGGATTTTATGGCTCGGCATGGTTTGTATGTTATATCGAATGGCAGGAGCTCAATGGCCCATTTGGCAATCCGGCCCGTAGCATCGCGGTTGTTTATTATGTCATTGAGTGGTACTTCGGAAGCCACTGTGATTGAGCACTTTTGGAAGTAGTGTCGCAGCTTCCGGGATGCCATGAATACCACATATGCTATCTTTTGGTAATGAGGGTACTGGGATTTGCATGGTGTGAGGACTGTGGATACGTAGTATACCGGTTTCTGAAGGTGGAATTTGTGTCCGGCCTCCTCTCGCTCAACGACGAGAACCACGCTCACCACCTAGTGTGTTGCGGAGATGTATAATAACATTGGTTCACCAACGTTCGGCGCGGCCAGGATTGGGTTGCTTGATAAATGAGCCTTTATTTATTCAAGTCCGGTCGTTGCTGCATCCGTCCACTCGAAGTGGTCGGTGCATCGGAGAAGGCGATAAAGTCGCAATGCTTTTTCTCCTAGTCTGGAGATAAAGCGGCTTAAAGCTGCCATGCATCCGGCTAGTTTTTGGACCTGTTTAAGGTCTGTTGGTGTACCAAATGTGACAAAGCTCGTATTTTGGTTGGATTTGCCTCAATTCCTCTATAGGAAACAATGAAGCCCAACAGTTTTCCAGAGGGAACGCCAAAAACACACTTTTTCGGATTGAGCTTGATGTCATATGTGCGGAGGTTGTCGAATGTGAGACGAAGGTCGTCTATTAATGGCTCAATGTGCCTAGTCTTGATGATGACGTCATCCACATATGCCTCAACTGTCTTGCCGATTTGTTTCTCCAGGCATGTTTGAATCATGCATTGGTAGGTGCCGCTGGCGTTTTTAAGCCCGAAGGGCATAGTGTTGAAGCAGAAAGGCCCGTATGGGGTAATGAATGTTGTTGCGGCTTGATCGGACTCCTTCATTTTTATTTGATGGTATCCGTAGTATGTGTCGAGGAAACACAGTGAGTCGTGTCCTACAGTGGCATCAATAATCTGATCGATGCAGGGGAGGGGGAAGGGATCCTTAGGGCATGCCTTGTTGAGGTCTTTGAAATCGACGCACAGGCGCCAGGATTTATCCTTCTTTCACACCATCACCAGGTTTGCTCGCCTGTCCGGGTGTTTTATTTATCTGATGAATCCGGCCTTGATTAACTTGGCTAGCTCCTCCCGCAAAGCTTGTTATTTGGGTTCGGAAAAGCGCTGCAGTGTTTGCTTGACTGGCTTATATCCCTTCAATATATTGAGGTTGTGTCCGGCCAACCTACATGGGATTCCTGGCATATCAGAAGGGTGCCAGGAGAATATGTCCTAGTTTTCACGCAGGAACGCTCGTAGTGCGGTGTCAACCGTTGGGTCCAGCTGTGCCCCGATGGAAGCTGCCTTCTTGGGGTCCGTCGGGTGGACTTGAAATTTGACTATTTCGTCTGCTGGTTTGAAGGAGGTGGATTTGGTCCGCTTATCAAGGATTACGTCATCCCTATCCACCATGGAGAGTAGTGCGGTTAACTCTTCGGTCGTGAGGGCCTCGAACAGTGCCTCGAGGGCCAGGGACGCGGTTTTGTTTTCGGTGTGGAGGGCTATGTCCGGATCACTGGTGAGAGTGATAATACCGTTAGGCCCGGACATCTTGAGCTTCATATACCCGTAATGCATCTCGCCCCAACAGGGCGTGATATCCACTGTTCAAAGGGGCCACTTGGAAGGTTATCTCTTCGGACCGATAGTTCTCCGGCGTGCCGAATACTACGTCGAGTGTAATTTTCCCCGCACATCGCGCCTCCCGGTTGGAAATGATTCCTCGGAAGGTCGTCTTACTTTGCTCGATACGGCTCCTGTCTATTTCCATTTTATTGAGTGTGTCCTCGTAGATGAGGTTTAGTCCGCTGTCGCCATCCATGAGCACTTTAGTGAGCCGAAATCCATCCACAATTGCATTGAGGGCCAAGGCGGCTGGTGCCCGGACTGACTGAAATTTTAGTTCGTCATTGGCGTTGAAAGTTATGGCCGTGTCGTTCCAGGGGTTTATAGTTGCGACTTGGAAGACTTCGGCGAGGTCGCGGAGTGCCCTCTTGCGCCGATTGTTTGAAGCGAATGCCTCGAAGACTGTCAATACTCTGAGGTCGTCGTCCTCCGGGGGGGTGTTGCTCTGAGGTGTTTTTGGTGAGGATATCCTCGCCACTCTTGGCCACTTGCCGGAGTATCCAACATGCTCTAAGGCTGTGGGTTGGTACAGTATCCGGTGTCATGTGTATTTTGCATGGCCTATCGAGCCATCCCTCCAGAACGGTTCCGTGCCCCGTAAGGGGTTTAGTTTTCTTCACTATGGGGTCGGGTGCCCCACGAGGGTGCATCCTTTTTTCTCGCCAGAGGGGTTGACTAGAGACCGGTGGTTCCCAGCGAGCTGTCTGAGTTTTCCAAGCGCTTTCCATTGCGTAGTACTTCTGTACTATGGTTGCCAAGTCAGCGAAGTGTAACACGTGTCGGCGATTGATGGCATTGAGGATTCCTTCTTCCGTGCAAGTATCTCTTTCCACCTTTTGTCAACACGCCATTCATCTCACAAAGATCGGAATGTATAAGCTCTAGTGGCACCAAGTTTCTTGCCTCTGTAGTCTTATGGGACTTGCGAGGTCGTTTAGCTTGCACACATACTTGGCACTTGGAGCCTTTGACAGTAGGGATTTTCGGAATTAAATTCATATTGGCTAGCTGTGTCATGCAACCAAAGTTAATATGATAAAGTCGTGAATGCCAAATATTAGACTCATTATTGTGGCAAACATTATTAATAACTTTAGTGCAAATATCTGACAAAGATAGGCGGAACAAGCCTCCACACTCATAGCCTTTTCCAACAAATTGTCCACACTTTGAAATTACAACTTTATTGGACTAAAAAACCAACTTAAAACCATCTCGACATAAACGGGAACCACTGACGAGATTCTTATTGATGGACGGCACATGATGAACGTTCTTCAGTCGCACGGTCTTCCCCGTAGTAAACTTCAGATCAACCATACCGACACCTCGAACAATGGCATGTGACCCGTTTCCCATCAGCACGGGATAAGTCCCTGTGGCCTGGTAATAAGAAAACATGGAGGCGTCAGCACAAACATGTACATTGTCACCGATGTCAATTAACCAATCAGGAGATTGAAATACTGCAAGGATGGTAGGAAGAATACCATACCCATATTCCTTCATATCAGTATCACTGATGAGAACATTAGCGGACTTGCCACTCTTCTCATGTTCGCGCTCCTCAAAGCGGTTAGGACATTTTGGAGGCCAGTGATTAGGGTCACCACAGACATGGCAAAGTCCCTTCCCCTTCTTATGAGAATTCTTCTTGAAGTTGGTAGAATGTGACGGCTTATTCTTTGCATCAAACTTGCGTTTGCCCTAAGTTTTGTTCTTGTTATTTTTGAACTTGTTGGACTGGTAGTTCTTCTTTTGTACCATGTGGGCACTAGAAGCTCCCTCGGCAACTCAAGCACGTGTGTCTTTTTCTCTCGCCTTCTCTTCAACATCAAGAATGCCAATGAGATCCGAAACGGAAAACTCATGTCTCTTGTGTTTCAGGGAAGTAACAAAATTGTTCCACGAAGGTGGAAGCTTGGCAATGATGCCACCGGCTACACACACTTGAAGTACTCAAGTTCCTTTGTGAGCGAATGTATCTCATGAGCTTGCTGCATAACAGATCGCTCATCAGTCATCTTGTAGTCATAGAATTGCTCCATGACATACAACTCGTTGTCGGTGTCTGAGGCCCCAAACTTGGCCTCGAGCGCGGCCCATATGTCCTTGCCATTGTCAAACTACATATATGAATTCACAATGGAATCATCCAAAATACTCAGAAGGGCACCTTTAAAGAGGGTATCGATCTTCTCAAAAGCTTCTTGTTGTGCAGGATTAAGATCACCCTCGGGATTGCCCTTGGTGGCGTCATAGCAATACATGGTCTGGAACCAGTAAACTGCTCTCGTGCGCCACCTCTTATATTGCACCCCCTTAAAGGTAGGTGGCTTCAGATGCGCAGCAAAACCACCAAAACCACTCAGAGTAAATTGCCTATAGTCAGGTTTTTGGATTGTTGAATATATGAGCAAGTTACTATGAGATTTAATCCGAATAAGCACAAAATAAATCATGACAGCTATAACAGAGATTAAACTAATCATGTGAACTAGCATAGTAGATGAACATATCGAATGTAGGACAAAGACTAGAAACATGAATTCTACCACGATCTCGAACAGGAAGGACAAAAACACATACGGTGCAATGGGAGCAGCATTGTTGGCGTTGAGGTTGTCGCCCATGTCGTTGAGGAAGAGGTTGTCAGGGTCGGGGAAGAAGTCGTCGCTGCCAGCAGTCGCGCGAGTGCGCACCCTAAAAATCTGATCGCCCTTCTCCCGTACAGGATCACGAGAGGCAGGGTTCCGGAGGCCTGATGTCCCTTCTTGCGGTGCACGCCGAAAAGAGGGATGGAGAAGACTTGCGTGGCGGCGCAATGATCTGGAACGGTAATGTGAAACCATGCGATACTGCGGCGGCTAGGGTAGACGTCTGCCTGACTATATAGTGCGCGCCGGGTAGGTCGTGGGAGTAAACCTCACGTATGAGTCGAGCAGCAAAAATATAGACAACGTGCATAGCTCCGTCTTCGGCTCGTTCCCACGGCGCGGCGCGACGAGCGAGGAGGACGAGCACACGTGTAGATCTCCTCTTCTCATGCTCATACAAGTGATAGAAGAACTCACCTTATAAAGAGATGCAAGTCTCTCTCAACTTTCAAGGTGGGACTAAACTTTAGTTTCACTCACAACAAATGGAGCAAGTTAATGAGAGATTTACGTCTCCACATGGGTGGCAGTGTAGCAATAGGTTTGTTTTTTCGAGAGTGCTAGCAATAGGTTTGTCATACCACCTGATTTTTCAGTGTGTTAAAGCTACTATACTGATTTTTTCCTTCCGAAGCTACCGTATGCATGAATGGGTCAAGAGAATTTCAGAATTTAGTTGAGCTTTGGGCCAAAGGTCTACTGGCAAATTCCAACAATAATGTGGTTTTTTATCAAAAAGGAGCCATTTGCCTTGAATGTTATAGTCTATCAATTGGCTGCAGTCATAGTCAATGTTGCAACGAATGGACTAACGGGGGGCAATGATGAAGAGGAACAACAAATGGAGCAAGTTAATGAGAGATTTACGTCTCCACATGGATGGCAGTGTAGCAATAGGTTTGTTTTTTCGAGAGTGCTAGCAATAGGTTTGTCATACCACCTGATTTTTCAGTGTGTTAAAGCTACTATACTGATTTTTTCCTTCCGAAGCTACTGTATTGCTTTTATCTTTCGAGATAGAAGGCCAAAAAGGTTGTTTGTCCATTATTAAAAAAACAAAGCAGGGTGTGCTATTGAGGCATAGGTCAACCATGATGGTGACCGTATTGGCCATCACTCCATGTTGGAACTTGCATATCTTCAACGAGCAGAAAACGCTCCATGCATGGTTACAAGAGCAATATTTCTTGATTCCCTCCAGTCACATTTTGCTCTAAGCTGCTGATGGCCAGAACGAAGCGCTGATTAATCACCTAGTGGGCACATGGTGACCATGTTCATGCATTGACTTGGGAGGGACCGATGTAGTAGACTTTTGGGTGAGTGCTTGATTGCAAAGCCTAGCAGGATCCATCGGAACTTACATAAACTACTGGCCGTGTCAAGACTCTCCAGAAGAAACTATCATGACGATCAGTTCGGAGCAAAAAAGAATGAATGGTTTAGGTTGTTCGTGGAGTAACTTAGTTAATAACATAATAAAAAAAAGATGCTTATGATAGTATAATATATTACCATAACATAACGCGTCATAAGACTATCTATAATGGAAAGTAACTTAAACTAATAACATGCATATGACACTAGTCTAACTTCGCACTATGATAGCCTTACCAGACCACACTGTCTTGGTAGTTGATTTTAGCCTGACCATCAAGATGCGTACCGTCTTCTTCAATGAATATAACAGCTCTTCTGTTATCGTTCAAAAAAAAATTTAGCCTGACCATCAAGATGGTAAACAGATGGTACAACGAGAGCAGCGCTAGAAGTGGTTTTACCTTAGGCAACGCAGACGCAACGATGTGTGTGTTTCGAGGCAACATCAAACTCAGAGTAGCGCTCGCGCATGCATGCCGCTAGCAACCAAGCTGGCCATGCCATGGCAGGCAAAGCTAGCTACAGAACAACGGGACAAGGGGCGGCACGCATACACGGCCAGTGCGGCACTGTAGTGAGATTCCGACCGAGCAGAAAAAATTCTGAATGTTGAAACACGGGTGGTGCGTGAATGCTTGTACAGTTCGTACCATGAATTGATTGTAGCCACATTCCATTAGGTTCTGTGCCATCCGGGGACCAGACCAGACCAGATCAGACCAGACTCGATCGATCCGGTGCGCCGACGCCTGTGCGTGTGTAGGGCAACGCCGGGCATGGGCTGAGGCAGCCATCTCCGGCGTGGCCAAGGGCGAAAGCTACGTTCACGTGGTGGATGACGACGTGGTCCAGCCACCATGCATGCATATATATTGGTCCCGGGTCCACAAACTGTACCCGGCGATCATGGGTGTGCGACCAGAAGAGCAGATCGATGGAAGCAGAGTTCATCAACCTCTCAAACGTTCAAAGTAATACGGTCCATGTTTTCTTAGGCCAACTCAAGCCGATTCCCTAAAAAATAAAGAAGGACCCGACCTAGTAAAATTAGTGGAGTAAATTATCACTTCTCTATAGATAATTGCGCCTAGTTGATCCCTTAAATTTACTGAAGTAAAAAAATACATAGGTTTTGTGCCCTAGCCACATGAACTTCAAACACTTCACAATACATATCATAAAAACATTCAAATTAAAGCATGCATAACATAAGCGTTAACAAGCATATAGTTCCATCATCGCGATTTTCAAACTAAAACATGCATAGTTCATCAAAAAGCATCACTTCAAACACAAAGTTTGATCCAAAATCACCACAAACATAACATGTATATGTTGTGGATCCTCAACCGTTGGCATGCATGAACTCAGACAAAGTCTTTGCAATGCATACCGTTTTTGTAATTTTGTTCCCCTCCGGTCTATTGTTGGCCTCTTCATCCACCTCGTCGTCCTCCTCAACGGATATGCTCAACCTTGATCTTTTTGGAGTGGTCTCCGCAACTCTCTTGATCCACTTCTCGTTCTTGCAAAACTCTTTGTAGCAATGATGCAACGCGAAGGCTTGTGGCCGAACTTCTTGATCTTATGCTTGAAAAGCTCTTGGATGTATGTGCCATACTCTGTGACTTGCACACCGCTCAGTGGCGCATGACTCACTTGATTGATGCAACCGGGCCATCAGTTGCATTGGTCGTGAATATGACCCAACGATGCCCAAGAGAAACTTGCGTATGGCTGATTGAACCTCCATGGAGTTGTTGTAGTACTCTGCAATTCTCTCCCAAAACATAGCCTTGGTTTGATCGGTTCCAATCGTTGCATCCATGGAGATGTTCATCCACGCATAACATAGAGCAATATCTTCAACTTGATTGCATTCATGAGTTCGTGACCTTGACGACCTCGTGTTTGCTTCAGTCACCTCCTCAACTTCGTCTTCATTGACACCTCCTCTTCAGCCACCTCCTCCTCTCCCATCTCCTCTCTGGCCACCTCCTCTTCTTCGGCTGCTTCCGAATGATCCCAAATTGAATCATTATTGAGACCATCTAACCCCATCATAGTCGAGGACTCCAAAGACCCCAAGAATTCGGCCGTGTTCATCTCCACACTACGACAACAAAACGAACAAACTCCATAATCATCGGCCACCAACAATCGCCGTCTAATTCATTGGCCAAAATGTGAAAGATGATTTTTTTACCTTGTTTTCGTCGAGCACTTGGCGCCTGCGACCCTTCTTGCCGGCTGTGGTGGTCGGACGCGTCGGAACAATGGCTATAGGGGTTGTCGAAGACGCTGCACGAGGCACCGGAGTGGCCTTCTCTTTCTTATTTGCGTCCTCCTCGGCGAGTGCCGACACACGACCGTCGGTTTTCTAGCTCTCTTGGCACCGGAGGGAGCAGCGGGAGGGGGGCCGCCTGTCGCCACCTCGGCAGCCTCTTGTGCGGTTGGAGCCGGTGCTTGTGGCCAGTGGAGATTTTTCATCCCCAACCCATTTTCGATACGGGGGTGCTTTCCGGCGATGACATGCCGGTGGCGGTGTCCAGCTGGGTGGCGGAAGCGTCTTGGCTGTCCATTTTGGTTACGGGGCCGGTCACCGGTGACGATGGCGGTGCGTGCGAGCGGTAGCGACATGAATGGTGGAACCACGAGAGCTGGAGCAAGAGGTGCACAACTTTTACTCGGTCGAGTGATGCAGCTTGAACTTTGTTGGTATTTTCCCAAAGAGGAAGGGATGATGCAGCACAACTACCGTAGGTATTTTCCTCAGTGATGAGACCAAGGTTATCGAACCAGTAGGTGTAAATGGTACCTGCACACAAAGAACAAATATTTGCAACCCGACGCGTAAGAGGGGTTGTAAATCCCTCCTGGGTAAAAAGATAGATAAATTTGTAGTAGATTGGATAAATAGATCTCGCGGAAACGTGAAATAAAATAAATAACAAAAAATTGCAGCAAGGTATTTTTGGTTTTTTGGATTAATAGATCTGAAAATAAAAACGAATAAAAATAGATCTCGAAGCAAATATGATAAAGAATAGACTCGGGGGGCGTAGATTTCACTAGTGGCTTCTCTCTCGAGAAAAATAGCATACAATGGGTAAACAAATTACTATTAGGCAATTGATAGAACTTCAAATAATTATGACGATATCCAGGCAATAATCATTATATAGGCATCACGTCCAAGATTAGTAGACCGACTCCTTCCTGCATCTACTATTATTACTCCACACATCGACCGCTATCTAGCATGCATCTAGTGTATTAAGTTCATGGAAAAACGGAGTAATGCAATAAGAACTATGACATGATGTTGGCAAGCACTGCTGCAGGATGCTGCTAACGCGACACTACGATCAAGACCCTTTGACGAAACTGTGTGCGATTCATTAATCGCAAACGGTGGTGTAAAAACCATAAAAAGGTGCAAAACATTTGCAATGGGGGAGCCATCAAAC